>NC_041381.1:291626990-291677385 GCF_002162155.2 Triticum dicoccoides
CCCCCATGGACTCCGATAATTGGGGCCGCAGCCAGTTTGGCCCCCAGCCAAACACGGCTCCGGAAACCCAAGTGGTTCCGAATTCAGGCAGGCAACCCCTCTCTAAGGAGGGCGAGCCGCCTGTACCGATGACCTATGTCCATCCAGAGGCACCGGACAACTTGGTGGAAGCGCTTCGCAGCGCTTCCATTGATGAAGAACACCGTGCTCTTATGAGTACGATGATTGACAAGGTTCGGTCCGCCAAAAGCGAATTGACCGAAGCCTGCGCTAGCCTTCTAACATGCTTTGAGGTAAGTAATAAAATTGTAAGAGAATGTCATAGTATAGATAGTAGCCCTTGATGCTCTGTTTGGTGTTTGAAAAGAAAAGCCGAACAGAGGATCAAATAACGATCGCGGGAGTCTAACAGAAGATGTCTATGTGAATAAGCAGGCATCACTGCTGGCCTCTGCCGCTTGTACTGCAGAGGTCTCTGGACTAAAGCAGGACCTAGAGCAGACCGAGGGAGAGCTCAACCTCGTGAAGAGGCAGCTCGAGGAAAGTCAAGGTACGCGATACCCCATTGTATTTATTTATAAAGGATAAATGGTTTCTACTGATAGAAGAGTCATGAACTTTCATAGGGGCCATGACCGAAGTGGCAGCCCTTAAGAAGGCACTGACTGAGGCCGAAGACAAAGCAGCCAAGGAACACGCCGAGCGCGAGAAGCAAGAGGCTCGGGTCAACGAGGTCCAGCAAGAGCTCTAGGATTTCGTCCAGAAATATGAGTCCTTGGAGCGTGACTCTAAGACTCAAGAGTCCGAGCTTGCTAAGGCCCTCCAGAGCATGCAAGACGCCAAAGACGAAGCCCAGAAGGCCCTCCAGGAGATTCAGGCGGCCAAGAAGATTGCGGCGGGTAAGGCATTTGTTATGCAAAGCAAGCATGTGAAGGAGACTTTCCGTTTACTTACCAGAATTTGGAGTTCTCCAGGAGCGTTTGCAGATCTGCCGCGCAGCATATCAGATGCCACGGAGTTCTACCGAGCCAAAGAAGGGAGCTCAACGGAGAAGTTGTTCTGGTCCCAATATCTTGGGACAGAACATCTGATGACCTTGAGCGACCAGCTGAAGCAACTGGTCGAGCTGCACAAGGCAGCCGAACTGGCCATGAAGGACCTCATAGTCCGGCTGTGGCCTGCCGAGCCTATGCCTAGCAGCTACTTTGGTCTCGTGAAGCGGCTTGTGAGTGCCTGCCCACGACTTGAAGTCATAAATCGGCCGGTTTGCATTGAAGGTGCGCGAATGACCTTCGCCCGCGCAAAAGTGCACTGGGCGAAAATGGATGCCGAAAAGCTGATGACCGAGGGGCCACTGAAGGGCAAGGAGCAACGCCGGCCCGAATATTATTATGACAGTGTCCTGAAAGGCTCCCGCCTTGTGGCAGAGCAATGTTCTAAGGATGTAATATTTGAATGAATGCACTCAGTTTATCCTGTAATATGAAACAAGTTCATTTGCGCAATATAATGCTTGTTGATTTAAAATTTTACCTCATGTGCGGCCGCTTACAAAATCTGAGAGTTGGCCAGTCGTCGGCTTCTGCCCCCATGTAACTAGTACAGGGGTGTTCGGGATAAATCTAAACACTCTTTATCCAAATTTTTGGTCCATTAAGGAGGTGTTTAGCGCAACGAACAAGGCAATTGGACTATACAACTTTATTACCCTCACTTAGCCATAGGAGTTCTACAAAGACCGATTCTTCGCATGAAGCGGAAAAAATCTTTAAGGATTTGAAACCTCTCGAACAGCGACCAGCTCTCGCCGCATCATGACAGTCAGTTTTTGGCTTTCTCTACTGAGGTGCTCGTCCGGAAGAACCGGGACACAATCACAGTAGTTCTCCCTTTACTACCCTAGCCGATATAGCGGAATGTAGGGTAGCAAGCACAAGAGCCGGGCAACCCAATTATTGACCCAAGACACGATTCAGAGTTGACGCATATAACGCTATAAGTTCGGGGTGCCACACTGTCGAAAGTGTTCGGACTTTCTTGCCGTGTTATGGGGTACACTGAAGCCCTTGGCGAACTGAATGTACCAGAATGTACGGGTGCGATTCGCAATAAATAAACAATCAAGGAAAAAAGAAATGAAGTAATAGGCTGATGCTGTAAATTATTTTCCATTGTTATTTGAGTGATACATCAAGGCGTATGTATACAAGTAGTGCGGAAAGCAAATAGGACTATTTGACATGCCCTAACCAAGAGCGAGCTGCGTGTGGGTATGTAAAACAGGTATAGCGATTGTTATCAGAGACCACTTGGGGATTCCCTTGTACATCAAAGATGCTTGGTGTTTTCGTCCCATGATGGGTCCGATAATCAGGTTATCGGAAGAGCCTCAAGAAGAGAGGGACCTGAAAGAAAGAAAAAGGTGAAGGTATGCGGATCCTGGGGCGGTTGAGCCGCATTGTGGACCGCAGTCTAGCTGTGCCTCCGTCTATGCCCATGGTATTTTAAGTGCGTAATTATGTACGCGCGGCACAAATTTCACCGCTTGAGTGGGACTAGGACGGAGGCTGAATTGCTAGGCGAGCTCTGGACGGGCCGGACGATCCTGTTGCAGAGTACTTCAGACTCGCTTGACGGTGTCCGGGGGCTTTATTGCTGAATTGAAGGTCTGCCTAAGGAGGTTGCTCTGTACTTCTGCTGCAAGGGCCGCAATGTGATCCTCCGTACGGAGGGAACACTTTGTATTTCCATTGACTGTTATAACACTGCAGGGTCCGGGCATCTTGAGCTTGAGGTAGGCGTAGTGTGGTACCGCATTGAACCGAGCGAATGCGGTTCGTCCTAGCAGTGCATGATAACCACTGCGGAAGGGGATGATATCAAAGATTAACTCCTCGTTTCGGAAGTTGTCCGGGGATCTGAAGACCACTTCCAGTGTGTTTGAGCCTGTGCAATAGGCCTCTATACCTGGTATGACACCTTTGAAGGTGGTTTTGGTGGGCTTGATCCTTGAGGGATTGATAACCATTTTGCGCACTATATCCTGATAGAGCAGGTTCAGGCTGCTGCCACCGTCCATGGGGACTCGTGTGAGGTGGAATCCGTCAATGATAGGGTCAAGGACTAGTGCGGCTGAGTTGCCATGATGCATACTGGTCGGATGGTCCCTGCGATCAAAAGTGATCGGACAGGAAGACCATGGGTTGAACTTTGGGGTGATTGGCTCCATCGCGTAGACATCCCGTGCGCGCTTCCGCCCCCGCTTGGGGATATGGGTGGCGTATATCATATTTACCATTTTTACTTGGGGAGGAAATTTCTTCTGCCCCCCATGTGTTCGGTAGCTGGGGCTCCTCGTCGTCATCACTATGAGACCCCTTTTCCTTGTTTTCGACATTTAGCCTGTCGGCCTGTTTAATACCCGACATTCTCTGTTGGTGTGGTTGGCTGGTTTATCGGGGGTGCCGTGGATTTGATATGAGCGATCGAGTATGCGGTCCAGACTGGACGGGCCCAGATTGTTTCTTTTAAACGGCTTCTTCCGTTGACCGGACTTGGAGCCACTAAATTCGGCATTGACGGCCGTGTCTTCAGCGTTGTCTTCGTTATTGCGTTGCTTGTGTCTGTTGCGCCAAGGCTTGCTGTTGCTATCTCTGGCGTCTGAAGTGCCAGGATTTCTTGATGTGCTGTTGCTGCGAGCCAACGAGTTGTCCTCGCCCGCACAAAAGCGGGTCATGAGTGTCGCAAGGGCTGCCATGGATTTTGGCTTCTCTTGGCAAAGGTGTCGGGCAAGCTAGTCACCACAGATTTTATGCTTAAAGGCCGCTAGGGCTTCGACATCCAGACAGTCGACGATTTGGTTCTTTTTAGTTAAGAACCGAGTCCAGAATTTCCTGGCTGACTCTCCGGGTTGTTGGGTTATGTGACTTAAGTCATCAGCGTCCGGTGGTCGCACATTAGTGCCCTGGAAGTTGTCGAGGAATGCGTCTTCCAGGTTCTCCCAACTTCCAATGGAGTTTGCCGGCAAACTATTCAGCAATGCCGAGCTGGTCCCTTGAGTTTTAGTGGGAGGTACTTGATAGCGTGTAGATCGTTGCCGCGGGCCATGTGAATGTGGAGAAGGAAATCTTCAATCCATACCGCGGGGTTTGTAGTCCCATCATATGGCTCGATGTTCACGGGTTTAAACCCTTCTGGGAATTCATGCTCCATTACTTCGTCAGTGAAGCATAGGGGGTGTGCGGCGCCTCTATGCCGGGCAACATCGTGATGCAGTTCGGATGAGTCTGGTCTACATTATTCAACCTGGATGGATTTGTGTTCAGTATATCTGGCGTGGCGGTCATCATCACGCGTTGGGGCACGCCCCGCGACCCATATCGATCTTGGTCGTCCTCCTTTGTTTTTCAATTCGTCTGGCAGGTCGTGTGTGTAGCCCCAGGCCTTTGTGTTTTTGATTGATTGGCGATGGGGTGCGGGCTGGTGTTCGGGTTGATACGCCGCTTTATCTCGGCCACGAGGTGGTCGGTCAGCCGCATACTGGCGCTGGTAGTATAGGCTCTAGTGCCTCTTCCTCGAATTGAGGTAACAACCTGCACCTTGGTTAGCTTTTGGTTGGGCGCTCAAGTCCGTATTCCTCGTCGCTAGGACCTCAGTCCATCTGTCAGTTAGCAGATCTTGATTAGCTTGAAGCTGTTGTTGTTTTTTCTTCAGGCTCTTTGCAGTGGCTATAAGCCGCGCTTGAAGCGCTCCTGCTCGACGGGGTCCTCAGGCACGATAAATTCTTCATCGCCGAGGCTCACCTCATCTTCGGAGTGGGGCATGTAATTGTCATCCTCCGAGTCTTCATCCATTGCCTGTTCATCAGGGCTAGCTTGCCCATCCTCTCGTCCGGCCTGTTTGAAACTTGGCTGGTCGGGATTGTTTTCATCTTCGGCATCATCCGAAGTGCTATTGTCTCTTGTGCCGGTATCGCTGTTTTTGCCATGGTGGGTTTTAGAGCAGCGCTGCTGATGTCGGCTTAGGTTGCTTCTCAAGAGGGTCACCCTCCATTGCATCCTTTTGATTCTCACCATTGTTTTCCTTGGGTGAGTCCACCATGTATATGTCGTATGATGAGGTGGCTGTCCAGCGCCCTATGGGCGGTGGTTCCTGTTCTTCTTCGGCATCATCATCCATACCGTCGATGTGTTCGGAGCCGAAATTAAGCATGTCGGTTAAGTCATCGACAGTGGCCATTAAGTGGGTGGTGGGTGGGTAACGAATTCCTTCGTCGTCCGCTTCCCACTCAAGCCGGGCATGGTTCGGCCAAGAGTCCCCTGACAGGGAGAGAGATTTTAATGAGTTTAGCACGTCTCCCAAGGGTGAGTGCTGAAAGATATCCACGGAGCTAAACTCCATGATCGGTGCCCATTTAGATTCGATGGGCACGGCTGTACACAGTTTGGAGCCTATGGCCGGAGACGAGTCCAAGGTTCCAATGACACAGACCTCCTTGGAAGTGAAATCTGTGTTCCACTCTATCGCCGCTGAGTGTGCGGCCTATGTGGTGGGGTCCATCTTCCCGTCCTCGGATGGCACGATCTGCTCCGGATTTAAAGTCGGGGCAGCTACAGGTGTGATCTCCTGAACACCGTCCGACGGCAGATCTAGGTCATGCTAGTCGCGACTATAGGGGGCACCTGTGATGGGCTCAAAGCCGTCGAAGATCAAGTCTCCGCGGATGTCGGCAGTGTAATTCAGGCTTCCAAAGCTCACTTGATGGCCAGGGGCGTAGCTATCGATCTGCTCCAGATGGCCAAGCGAGTTGGCCCGTAGTGTGAAGCCGCCGAATACGAAGATCTGTCCGGGAAGGAAAACCTCACCCTGCACCGCATTGTTGTAGATGATCGAAGGGGCAATCAAGCCTTATGATGACGACACAGTGGAACTCTCAGTGAAAGTACCAATGTCGGTGTCAAAACCGGCGGATCTTGGGTAGGGGGTCCCGAACTATGCGTCTAAAGCTAATGGTAACAGGAGGCGGGGGACACAATGTTTACCCAGGTTCGGGCCCTCTCTATTGAGGTAATACCCCACTTCCTGCTTGATTGATCTTGATGATATGAGTATTACAAGATTTGATCTACCACGAGATCATAGAGGCTAAACCCTAGAAGCTAGCCTATGATTATGATTGTTCTTGTCCTACGGACTATACTCTCCGGTTTATATAGACGCCGGAGGGGGCTAGGGTTACACAGAGTCGGTTACAGAGAAGGGAATCTACATATCTGAATTGCCAAGCTTGCCTTCCACGCAAAGGAGAGGCCCACCCGGACACGGGACGAAGTCTTCAATCTTGTATCTTCATAGTCCAACAGTCCGGCATAAGCATATAGTCCGGCTGTCCGAGGACCCCCTAATCCAGGACTCCCTCAACAACCAAGACCCTAAGCTTGGGGATGCCCCGGATGTCATCCCCTCTTTCGTCTTCGTTCATCGGTAACTTTACTTGGAGCTACATTTATATTCACCACATGATATGTGTTTTGCTTGGAGCGTCATTTTCTTTTGTTAGGATTTGCTTGTTGTTTGAATAAAATACCAAGATCTGAAATTGTTAAATGTTAGAGAGTCTTCAGATAGTTGCATAATTATTCGATTACTCTTTGATCTTCACTTATATCTTTCAGAGTAGTTTGTTGTTTGCTCTAGTGCTTCACTTATATCTTTTTAGAGCACAGTGGTGGTTTTATTTTGTAGAAATTATTGATCTCTCATGCTTCACTTATATTATTTTTGAGAGTCTTTTAGAACAGCATGGTAATTTGCTTTGGTTATGAATTTAGTCCTAATATGTAGGCATCCAAGAGGGATATAATAAAAACTATCATATAAAGTGCATTGAATACTATGAGAAGTTTGATACTTGATGATTGTTTTGAGATATGAGGATGGTAATATTAGGGTCATGCTAGTTGAGTAGTTGTGAATTTGAGGAATACTTGTGTTAAAAGTTTGTGATTCCCGTAGGATGCACGTATGGAGAACCTTTATGTGATGAAGTTGGACCATGATTTATTTATTGATTGTCTTCCTTATGTGTGGAGGTCGGGATCACGCAATGGTTAACTCCTACCAACCCTTCCCCTAGGAGCACGCGTGTAGTACTTTATTTTGATAACTTGTAGATTTTTGCAATAAGTATATGAGTCCTTCATGACTAATGTTGAGTCCATGGATTATATGCACTCTCACCCTTCCACGATTACTAGCCTCTCTTGTGTCGCGCAACTTTCGCCGGTATCATACACCCACCATATACCTTCCTCAAAACAGCCACCATACCTTCCTATTATGGCATTTCCATAGCCATTCCGAGATATATTGCCATGAAACTTTCTACCATAACATTTATTATGACCTGCTCCACCATTGTCATATTGCTTTGCATGATCATGTAGTTGACATCGTATTTGTGGCAAAGCCACCATTCATAATTCTTTCATACATGTCAGTCTTGATTCATTATCCGAATACACCGCTGGAAGCATTCACATAGAGTCATATTTTTGTCCTAAGTATTGAGTTGTAATTCTTGAGTTGTAAATAAATAGAAGTGTGATGATTTCCATTATTAGAGCATTGTCCCATGTGAGGAAAGGATGATGGAGACTATGATCCCCCCACAAGTCGGGATGAGACTCCGGACGAAATAAAAAAGAGAGAGAAAAAAAGAGTTCAAAGATGCCCAAATAAAAAAAGAGAGAAAAAAAGACGCCAAAGAAGCCCAAATAAGAAAATGAGAGAAAAAGAGAGAAGGGACAATGTTACTATCCTTTTTCCACACTTGTGCTTCAAAATAGCACCATGATCTTCATGATAGAGAGTTTCTTATATTGTCACTTTCATATACTAGTGGGAATTTTTTTCATTATAGAACTTGGCTTGTATATTCCAATTATGGGATTCCTCAAATTGCCGTAGGTCTTCATGAGCAAGCAAGTTGGATGCACACCCACTTAGTTTCTTTTGATGAGCTTTCATACACTTATAGCTCTAGTGCATCTGTTGCATGGCAATCCCTACTCACTCACATTGATATCTATTAATGGGTATCTGCATAGCCCGTTGATATGCCTAGTTGATGTGAGACTATCTTCTCCTTTTTTGTCTTCTCCACAACCACCATCCTATTCCACCTATAGTGTTATGTCCATGGCTCACGCTCATGTATTGCGTGAAGATTTAAAAAGTTTGAGAATACTAAAGTATGAAACAATTGCTTGGCTAAAACTGGGGTTGTGCATGATTTAAATATTTTGTGTGATGAAGATAGAGCATAGCCAGACTATATGATTTTGTAGGGATAACTTTCTTTGGCCATGTTATTTTGAGAAGACATGATTACTTTGTTAGTATGCTTGAAGTATTATTACTCGTATGTCAATATTAAACTTTTTTCTTGAATCTTTCGGATATGAACATTCATGCCACAATAAAGAAAATTACATTGAGAATTATGCTAGGTAGCATTCCACATCAAAAATTCTGTTTTTATCATTTACCTACTCGAGGACGAGCAGGAATTAAGCTTCGGGATGCTTGATACGTCTCCAACGTATCTATAATTTTTGATTGTTCCATGCTATTATATTATTTGTTTTGGATGTTTAATGGGCTTTATTATACACTTTTATATTATTTTTGGGACTAACCTATTAACCGAAGGCCCAGCCCAAATTGCTGTTTTTTGCCTATTTCAATGTTCCGCAGAAAAGGAATATCAAACGGAGTCCAAACGGAATGAAACCTTCGGGAGAGTATTTTTGGAACAAACATGATCCAAAGGACTTGGAGTGGACGTCAAGATAGAAGCGAGGAGGCCACGAGACAGGGAGGCGCGCCTGCCCCCTGGGCGCGTCCCCACCCTCGTGGGCCCCTCGCAGCTCCACCGGCCAACTTCTTCCTCCTATATATACCCATATACCCCGAAAACATCCAGGAGCACAATAGATCGGGAGTTCCGCCACCGCAAGCCTCTGTAGCCACCAAAAAGCAATCAAGACCCTGTTCCGGCACCCTGCCGGAGGGGGGATCTCTCACCGGTGGCCATATTCATCATCTCGGTGCTCTCCATGACGAGGAGGTAGTAGTTCACCCTCGGGGCTGAGGGTATGTACCAGTAGCTATGTGTCTGATCTCTCTCTCTCTCTCTCTCTCGTGTTCTTGATTTGGCACGATCTTGATGTATCGCGAGCTTTGCTATTATAGTTGGATCTTATGATGTTTCTCCCCCTCTACTCTCTTGTAATGGATTGAGTTTTCCCTTTGAACTTATTTTATCCGATTGAGTCTTTAAGGATTTGAGAACACTTGATGTATGTTTTGCATGTGCTAGTCTGTGGTGACAATGGGATATTCACGTGATCTACTTGATGTACATTTTGGTGATCAACTTGTGGGTTGAGTGACCTTGTGAACTTATGCATAGGGGTTGGCACACGTTTTCGTCTTGACTCTCCGGTAGAAACTTTGGGGCACTCTTTGACGTTCTTTGTGTTGGTTGAATAGATGAACCTGAGATTGTGTGATGCATATCGTATAATCATACCCACGGATACTTGAGGTGACATTGGAGTATCTAGGTGACATTAGGGTTTTGGTTGATTTGTGTCTTAAGGTGTTATTCTAGCACGAACTCTATGATAGATTGGACGAAAAGAATAGCTTCGTCTTATTTTACTACGGACTCTTGAATAGATCGATCAGAAAGGTTAACTTTGAGGTGGTTTCATATCCTACAATAATCTCTTCGTTTGTTCTCCGCTATTAGTGACTTTGGAGTGACTCTTTATTGCATGTTGAGGGATAGTTATATGATCCAGTTATGTTATTATTGTTGAGAGAACTTGCACTAGTGAAAGTATGAACCTTAGGCCTTGTTTCGAATCATTGCAATACCGTTTGTGCTCACTTTTATCATTAGTTACCTTGCTGTTTTTATATTTTCGGATTACAAAGACCTGTATCTACCATCCATATTGCACTTGTATCACCATCTCTTCACTGAACTAGTGCACCTATACAATTTGCAATTGTATTGGGTGTGCTGGAGACACAAGAGACTCTTAGTTATTTGGTTGCAGGGTTGTTTGAGAGAGACCATCTTCATCCTACGCCTCCCACGGATTGATAAACCTTAGGTCATCCACTTGAGGGAAATTTGCTACTGTCCTACAAACCTCTGCACTTGGAGGCCCAACAATGTCTACAAGAAGAAGGTTGTGTAGTAGACATCAATCCCTCTCCTTGGTGGTGGATAGGTCCTATTTATAGTGGCCTTGGTCCTCTTCCGAATGGAGGTGGGAAGGGATCCCACAACGGCAAAAATTGAAGGGAGACAACACGTAGATCTTATCCTGTCTAAAGTGGTCTTCGCCTGCAAAAGCCTCTGGTTGTGATGCTGCGGTGGGCTCGGCGATGACCTCCGTCCTGCCATCCTGGAGGTCTTGGTCTTGTTGCACGAGAATGGAAACCTTTGGCTGCTTCCTTGGGACTCCGCGCTTGTTGCTTACCTCCTTTGCACCAAAGAGAAACTAATACTCTTCGCCTACTGGCACCCGCCTGACGCCCGCCTGGCCTTGATTGTCATGGCTCACATCACCCGAACCACGCGAGGTGAGCCTTGCATAGAAATCTCCGTTCCTCAGGAGCCAGCCTAAGGAGGTTGATCCCTTTGGAGGTCTTGGTGTCGTCTGCCTCGCGAGGCTTGGCCCCTCGCGAGGGTCTTGGGTTGTTGATGTCGAAACTGGGCCGTACCAGCCCGTTGGTGGAGGCATGCTGCGGGCCGCAGGCAGGCAAGTCTGGGTACCCCTGTATCCAGAACAGCGACACTCATCTCTACATGGACGTACACATGCACAAGTTCCCGACAAGGCTTGTCTTTTTCATTAATATGCAGTTCATACAAGTACAAGCCTTACAGAACACATACATGGACTCGAGTGGTTACATTATTTGAATTAAAATTTGGCAGATTCCTACAAGTTTAAGATTGAGAAAAGATACGTGCCCCGTGATGCCTTTGCCCCTGTCTATCTCCTTCAGGGAAGGTTCAAAGGAGCCGGTGGCGAACCCAGATGGGATTCGGCGCCTCCCCAGAATCAGGATGGCGCCGCTCCTCGGTTAGGAGGAAGAAACCAGAGGGCAAATGCGGATGGTGACACTGCCGGAGGACCGGATGGAAGACACAGAGTCACCAGCAAACACGGCTCATCAGAATGGTCACCCCCGTTCTTGACGCGTCATGGGTTTCCACCGCCGTCCGCATCGCTACCACCCGAAGACCTTAGATCGTCACCCACATCAAATGCTGTGCTCTCTGGCTTACCCCACAGAGAGCATGGTCATCCCTAATGGCCCTGACGTTAGGAATCACCACACGTTTCAAAGACGTGTATGAAGACGAAAGCCCTCCTCCGCAAACAGAGGGTGACGCCTGGAGGAGCCAAATCCGCCCTCACCAACGGCAGACCTCCCCGTAGGCTCTTCCTCGACGTTGCGCATGAGCAAATAATGGGGAGCGACCAACTACCACGCCCCGTGCCTGCCGCGGGCCTTGGCATGGTGTCGTTCCTATCCCCTCCCACCAGAATCAAGGCTATGGGTGGCTCAACGAGAAGCGCTCTGGAGTCACCACCTCCGGCATTACCACCATGCCGCCCGAGTATCCTCACGACCACGAGAACTTCTAAGCTAAGCCCGGGGGCCAGTCCCGGGCTCTCCCTTCGAGCATATCCAAGATGAAGCAAGGCAGAGGAGAAGAAGAGTGCGGATGAAAGCCTCCACTCCTCCCCCGCTCTTCCTTTTATAGGCGAGTGGGGGGCTGGTTCCGCGATGGGTGACCACCGCCCACCTCCACCAATTCAAGGAAGCCAGGCCCTCGCCATTATACTCTCCCGCACCATGCGCCTCTGTTAGCTACCCGCGCGATGCATGCAACATATGTGGATAAGGATAAGGGCGTGGTGGGAAGAGTGTATTGGCGGTTTCTACCCCATGCGTTAAAGTTAGTCATGCTCCATCACAAGGACGGACCCACCACAATTGGCTTTACATGACGCGAGGGGAAACTGGAAACTGGCCCGGACCCAAGATTAATGAAGAAGTAGAGAAGGCACAAAGAGGCTAATCTCTTTAGCACCCCTGCATGTGCACTTATTAGGGCCTACCCCAACGACACCTAGCAGCGCGATTAGGGCAGGTTCGGGGGCCTCTATCGGTGCAACAGACCCTGGATATGTTGCCCTGACTTTGTACAGGCACATGAACAAGATCATGGCCTGAGGCCGATCTAGAGTGCAAGAGATCAAGATCTTCAAAGGACCATCATGGAGAACGAGGTGACCAAGATCAAGCCAGAGAAGTCAGGTACCACCAGGAGAAGAACCTCCCTTGCCAAGCAAAAGGAATTGACAAGGGCTGGGCCACCCTGGAAGGAAGCAACCGAAGCTTCCTGGCAGGGCCTGCCAGGACTCACAGGGGCAAGGAACACGTCATAAACCGCCCCCACGACCCACGTCATGGATCAGTGCGGTGTCAAGCCACAAAGTGATTAAGTGGCAGCCGTTCGCCACATGGCAGCCCCTTTCTACTATAAAACCTACAGAGGACACCCGTCCTATGACGTGTCGGACAAGCGGGCATGGAGCTAGTAGTGTAAGCCTGGCAAGGCTTGCCGGGCAGACAACGATGCAACATTGAGCGGCTCATTTAATGTGCCCTCTGAGCCTGCATAGTTAGGTATGATAGCACTATTTGCTATCTTATCAGTGTCTAATGAGTAATTTCCACTGTGGTGACCCCTTAACCTATGAAAGGAGGCCCGTAGCAATGGTAGAAGGGGTTGGAGGGTTGGAAAGTTGATCAGGCCCTCATGAGGCTAGACGCCCGTATGTAGTGCAGGCCACTGCCGCCCGTGCCGGGCAAGTGTACTACGTTCAACCACTACTCTCCCACCATCAATCCACCAAAGCAGCAGTAGGGTTTTATGCCTCATGGCGGCCCGAACCTGGGTAAAATTTCTTGTGTGTTGATTGTCGTGCTGCCCCCATGCTCCTCCGATCTTTGTGCAATGTGACGCCCCCCTGCCGAACCAGCAAGGGACCATCTGGTCCCATAGGTGGCCGTGGTTTCCTGCAACAACTACTTGGCAATAGATGACTTGGTAGTTTAATCATGTCCACCTTACTAATGAAATGGTTCACCGAAATGAGTTCCATATACTAGTACATGCTAAACCAACTATGTGTCTGCTTGTTTCTTCTTTTAGAATGCTGATAGCATATTAGGGAAGAGTGCCTTGTTAAGAAATGGTAAAGGAAGTAATGTAGATAACGTTATGGATAGTGAGATATCCTTGTTGGTCTCCAACAAAGCTGATAAAACAACAAAGGAAAACTATCTTGAAGACAGTGAGGCAACCCCAAAGTCCTGTCTTAGTTTAGTGTTCGAGTTACTGGCCACTACTGCTGGCACAAGCTATTCAAACTCACTGTCTGAATCAGTTTTGTTTCTTGAGTCTCAACTACAAGCTGAAAGACATCGATTAGTTGTGCTGCGACAAGAAGCTAAAGGACCGCGGAAGTCCCTGTAGCATTCAGATGCATACTTTCTGGTGCAACAGCAAGCGTTGGACGATTTTAGGGCCAAACAAGACAAAGCTAATAAGCTTGCTAAGCTTATTGCCAGCATGGTGGATACCTAGGATAAAGTTTCTTGAGCTCTTATGAAGTTGTTTTAGTTATGGACTTGTTTTGCTGCTGCGTTTATTTGCACTGGTGGCCAATTTAGACGGCCAGTGTATGTAATATGCTACTTTGGTCCCTATATTTGCACTGGTGGTGAACTTTGATGTGCAGTGAATGTAATATGTGTAATAGCCGTAATAGCCCAGCTTAGTTGCTTGCTTATTTATTTCCTTATTGTCTTGTTTAGTTGTTTTCTTGTAGTCACTTGAGTACTTTTTCCGCGTTTTTCGAGTGGCCACAATAACCTATTTTTATAACTAGGCCACAATAACCATGGCAACACACGAACTGTTGTAACCATGGCCCACCACGGGCTGTACGATCCATGGGCCTTCTACGGGCCGTAGGATCCATGGGCTTTCTACGGGCCGTAGGATCCATGGGCCTTCTACGGGCCGTAGGATCTATGGGCTTTCTACGGGCCATTGGATCCATGGGCCTTCTATGGGCCGTCTAATCTATGGGCCTTGTACGGGTCGTATAATCGTTTCGCCAAACATGGGCCATACTATTCATGGACAAATAACGGTTCGCAAAATGGGTCGCAAATGGGCTAGAGTGGAAATCGTACATTTTATGGCCCGACCATAACGGGCCGTTAATAGGCCATATTTGATGACGCTATGAAAATAGCCCGATGGGTTAACAGGCCAAAAACAGGCCCACTGTAACCACCGGCTGAATTTGGTCCACAAACGGAACAGGCCAGTAACGTGCCGTAAGTAACCGAATTCTGGAAATGAGCCCAAGAATAAATGGGCCCTTAGAAGGCCGAAAGTTAACACGGGCTGGAAACGGCCGATGTAATAATGGGTCATTAATTGGTATAAAGTGATACACTGTTCATAATGGGCCAGTTTCTTCTCGGGTCTCTAATGGGCCTAGAGTTACGAAGGGCCTCTTATGGGCCAAAAGACGTCATGGCCCATACATGGGCTGGAAGTTACAACATGCTGGAATCATATTGGACGGCCTAGACGACGCTACTTCGCCAAATTCTGGTAGGCCGTAACGGGCCGTGAGTTAGCGGGTTGTAAATGGGCAATATGCGAACAGGCCGTTAATAGGCTTTCCGCGGGCCGGCCTGCTACCTTTTGACCAAGTCAAACATGCCGACCTGTTCACTGGAATGGGCCTCTATTGGGCCGTGCCACGTGTCGATGTATCATTGTGACGCCCGGATAATCAAGCTACAGTAATTCCCTGCTAATGGGCACGTCATCACGATTACTGTTGTTAAACTCACGTTGGTTCGAAACCGATTCAAATTCGAATTCAAAATCAAGTCAAAAAAATAAAGGTTTTCAAATATTAAAACTAAAATGTTCGGGATGTGACAAATAATTCATAAGTAATATAGGTGGGTAAACCAAGTCTTTACAAAAATATTTAAATGCACTAAACTAAATAAAACAGTAGCAAAAACAATTAGATAAATGCCTTTTATTAATTATAAAATATTAAACCATTTTATTTGAGGTTTGAACTTTTTGTGGCAGTGATGTAATTAGTAGAACTAATTTAGGTACTACTAAAGTATTTTACAAAACTAAAATAGATTGATGAATGTAATCAAACAGAAAAGAAATAATACAAAAAATAATAATAGAAAGAACTCCCCCTTGGCCACTGGGCTTCGACCCAACTGGCCTCTAGGCCGCCAGGCCGGCCCACCCCCACTTCCCCCTTAACCCCACTGCCCCCCCGTGACCTAGAACCCGCTACCCCACTTCTCCCCCCGAAATATCTCCCCTCTCTCTCCCGATTGGATCGGGAGGGGGAACAAACCATCGATGCCACCGCCCCGATCCCCTCCCTCCCGGAGCTGCCACGCCGTCGTCGACTGCCTCGTCGCCATTCCGTCCTCGACCTCCTCTTCGTCAGACCCCGCCGGAACTCGTCGCGCCGCCGCCTGCCATCGACGCCCGCCTCCTCATCTCCTCCCCGCCGCCCGACGTGCTCGACGCCGGCGCCGCATCGCCACCGCTTGGAGGACCTCCCCGCCGTCGCCGTTCGTCAGGGCAACCTCACCGGAGCTCCTCTTCCTCGACCCCGCCGTCGCCGGAACGCCACCTCGACCCCCTTCCTTGTCGGACCTCCCCGACCTCCATCGAGCCCGCTGCCATTCCCCCTACGGCCCCTGTGAGCTCCTCCTCCCCCCTCGCTTATTCTCGAGCTTGGTTTCGAGCTCGAGCATTCCCGATGCCACGCCCTTAGCTCCTCTGCTCGAGTAGATGCTGTGCTCTGCCATGCCAGGACCATGTTCTACCCGCGTCGCAGCCGCGCTCGTCGCGCACTACGACCGTCGCCCAAGTCCACCCGCCTTGGTGCCGCTCGCTCCGCCTCCGCCTCGACTGCTACTATTGCGCCTGCCTCAACCCCCCGCCGCGCCCCTGGTCTCGCCCGAGGCCAGCGCCCGGGTTGGCCCCTGTCGGGCGCCCCCGCGCCCGATACCAGTAGCGCCCGCGCCCGTTCGCGAACCCGGCGCCCGCTAAGCCCCCTGCCTATGACACAAGCCCCACCCCAGAACGTTTGTAAAAAAATGAAATGAAATTAATTAAATAATTAGTTAATTAATAACTTAATTAAGTTAATTAATCTAGTTTAATTAAACTTAATTAACCTAATCATTTATCTAACTAATTAAACCTGATTAGTGGTCTTAGCCTATGACATGTAGGACCCACGCGTCAGTTTGACCAAGTCAACTGACTGTTGACTGCTGACATCACCCTGATGTCATGCTGATGTCATTATGGCATTTCATAATTTAATTAATTCTGTTAATTCTAAAAATGAATTAAAACTTTGAAAATTAATATTAAATAATCTGTAACTCATATTCAATAACCTTGTGAGCCTTTCCTCGGATACATAATGCCTTTGGTAAATTGTATCCTATGCTTTCTCAACCATGCTTTACTTTCGAGCTTGAGTCAATTACTTCTGAAGTTTGTGGTGTATGTTCCTAAGATGCCCCGACGGGTTGAATCTATGCCTTCCTTAATCTGTGTGAACCAGAAGAGTTTTCACGAGTCATACTATTCTGGTGTTTTGCCAGATATAATTTCAACACTACAACTTCATCGAAAGCGAGAAGTAAACGAAAGGTTATACATTGGAGAAGTGGGAGTCGACCTTGAACTTTGTGTTCATGCCCATGGAAACGATGTTGAGCTTATCATGATAGCTTCTCGTAACAATAATTATTCACTTGGCATAATTTGATCTTGTATCTGTGATTTTGTCCTTTGCAATCGTGGTTTCGACCGTGATTGTTCTTCTTTGATCCCATTCTCGGACAAGTTAAAAGTACTTGCCATCTGTAGATCATTACGTCTGCCCAACTTTTATTTTGTTCAACCTTCGAGTATTACCCCCGGTATCTCGAAGATGTCTTGCCATTGCACCACATCTTACTAACTTTGTTGAAGTAATGTCTTTCCTTGCCGTAGTCACTCCACGGGTTCTAGGTTGTCGTCAACCGGGAACACCGATTAGTGAATCGAATCAACACTGTGATTCAATACTCCTAGTACTTTGTTGTTGAGACGTTTAATACTCCATCACGTCACTCCTAGCCTGATCGGTTACTTCTTGATCGTGCTAATTTTAACTGTGCCCCAGTCCTTCTTCCCGGAGCACAACTTTCGACGATGAGGTAAGCTTACGTCGATTTTCCTTGTCATATCATTTCGCCTTGAACAACAAAATTGATTTCGAGTTTGTGTTGTACCCATGGTTCCAATAACCTTTCGCTTCATCATTCCTTTAACTTGATGTCATCGCCGATCGATTGCATCTTCATGGAGACTCTCGACAAAATTTGTTGTGATCATCATCAACATTTTAACTCCTTCCAAGATACCAATCGAATTCATGATGAGAAATACCATCCTTGCCCTCGATGAATTGTGTTATCATCGACCACTTTATTGCCTTCCCTCAAACACAAACTTGTTCGTGTTCTGTGTTATACCTTGAGACTCTTGCTATCCAGTATTTGTTCTCCTTTACCTTGGAGTATTACCATCTTTTATGTCAAGAATGTTGTGAGAATTTCACCACCTCTTAAGAATTCTTGGTATAGTAATACTTCTTGCCATCTCCGCTCATTCCTGGGTCCCCGTGTTGATTTTAACCGGGATACCAACACGTGAACCGTGCGGCTTGGATTCTGTACTTCTAGCAACCCTATTGCTTTGAAGTTAATGGTCGATAGTTTCACTCTAAGTCTATTGCTTATTGAATCATCATTCAAACATTGATCGTGCTTCCAAATTTCTGGGTGCCCCCTTCTATCATTGTTAAATTGTGTATGTTTTCCTCGAGCATACATCATTATATCATTTGATCTGACAAATGTTATCTCCTTGTTCACTTAATTGTGGAAATCCATCTTTTGGAAATCTTGATGAATTGCCGTTGAGTTCACCAGACACCTCCTTGTCCTCTCCTTGGGTTAATGATGAACTCTTGTTAATGGAAATCACTTCATAGTTCATTTCCCGAGAATCTTACATTGTCGTCTCGCCATATTGTGTTGCACCCCTTCCTTCGCAGGCATCCCGAGTCTGAGGTATCATGACCCCAACCAGATCTGAAACTCGGTCAGATATGATGGTTCGGATATTTTCCAAGAGTCATAACATTGGTCCTTATATGAACTGATAAGGTGATATCACACCTATCACAACTGGCCGGAGGACCTATTGTTATAATTTCCTTTTGGCAAGGTTAGTCATTCTTCCGTGAGGAAATTGTAAGACTTATTCTATAAGTTGTTCCTGATGGATCCAATGTGTTTCCAAAGTCTGATCTTCACCCGATGACCATGTCAATGCTATCTCGAAGCATGTCTATGGTACTCCAGTTTTCAAGAACATTTGAAGCCCACTGCTAAATGTTTCTTGCTCAGTTATCCAAACACCGTTGCATGGGTAATGTCATGATATTTCTCTCCCCTTCCCTAAAGGGTTTGCTACGTTATATCTTGTCATGGATATCATGCTCTGCTTGTCCTTGAGAAGATATACCCTTGAAATATGTGTTTAAACACCTTTTCCTTTCCATTGTTCTGTTTAAACCTGATAATCACTTTTCCTTTCCATTGATTTGTTTAAACCTTCTTGTGATCTATATGATCCAAGCAGAAATATTCTCCTGCTTATGTAAACACCTCGGTGTACATTTCTGTCAGCAAGACCCTGTTACTATTGTTGATGACATTCTGGTAGCCACCGATGGACGAGAACTTTGCCTAATGGTCCGCCTCGTTCAACGAGCAGGAAAATGGTTCTCTTCGTCCCTCGCCCTTGGTACCGATGTTGACGCTGACATAGCTGATAGGCTATCCACTGACATGCCTTACTTACATGATCGTGCAAGAAGTCACCCCCCTTTCCACCTTTATCCCACATGGTGGGTCCATAACCCACAGGTCCCTGGATCGAAACTTGACTCTTCTTTATAACCTGGATTCTAATGTATCCTTTGCACCTGGCTTCGTATGTGATTCACGAGCTGAATGATATACCATTGTTCATCCTGGAATCAAACACCATGTTATTCTCGTTGTTCAAGCCCCCATTCCAGCTTCTGTCTAGTCATCGAATGATTGCCTACCCGTTTGAAATTTTGGTACCATCATATATTGCACTCAATGAATTCACTGAAATACAACTCATGGGGTACCTTGTGTATTTACCATTGAGTTCACCGTCAGATGCCCAGCTTTGTGGAGACGCGTTCTTCCGGAGTTTTTCCCTTGGTCGCGTTCGTAGGACGATGGAGATCCCGAAGAAAGGATGACGAATTGATCATGATAACCTGGAGCAGAGAAATAAAGACTTCAACATAATGGATCAACCACTTCGAGAAGAGCAACCAAGACCAAGAAGATCCGTTAGATTTTTCGTAACCCAATCCCTCCCCCTTGCTCCCCTCCTAAATCTCGGGACGAGATTTCTTGTAGTGGAGGAGAATTGTGACGCCCGGATAATCAAGCTACATTAATTCCCTGCTAATGGCCACGTCACCACGATTACTGTTGTTAAACTCACGTTGGTTCGAAACCGATTCAAATTCGAATTCAAAATCAAGTCAAAAAATAAAGGTTTTCAAATATTAAAACTAAAATGTTCGGGATGTGACAAATAATTCATAAGTAATATAGGTGGGTAAACCAAGTCTTTACAAAAATATTTAAATGCACTAAACTAAATAAAACAGTAGCAAAAACAATTAGATACATGCCTTTTATTAATTATAAAATATTAAACCATTTTATTTGAGGTTTAAACTTTTTGTGGCAGTGATGTAATTAGTAGAACTAATTTAGGTACTACTAAAGTATTTTACAAAACTAAAATAGATTGATGAATGTAATCAAACAGAAAACAAATAATACAAAATAATAATAATAGAAAGAACCCCCCCTTGGCCACTGGGCTTCGACCGAACTGGCCTCTGGGCCGCCAGGCCGGCCCACCCCCACTTCCCCCTTAACCCCATTGCCCCCCACGTGACCTAGAACCCGCTACACCACTTCTCCCCCCGAAATATCTCCCCCCTCTCTCCCGATTGGATCGCGAGGGGGAACAAACCACCGACGCCACCGCCCCGATCCCGTCCCCCCCGGAGCTGCCACGCCGTCGTCGACTGCCTCGTCGCCGTTCCGTCCTCAACCTCCTCTTCGTGAGACCCCTCCGGAACTCGTCGCGCCGCCGCCTGCCATCGACACCCGCCTCCTCATCTCCTCCCCGCCGCCCGACGTGCTCGACGCCGGCGCCGCATCGCCACCGCTTGGAGGACCTCCTCGCCATCGCCGTTCGTCGGGGCAACCTCACCGGAGCTCCTCTTCCTTGACCCCACCGTCGCCGGAATGCCACCTCGACCCCTCTCCTCGTCGGACCTCCCCGACCTCCGTCGAGCCCGCTGCCATTCACCCTACGGCCCCTGTGAGCTCCTCCTCCCCCCTCGCTTATTCTCGAGCTTGGTTTCGAGCTCGAGCACTCCCGATGCCGCGCCCTTAGCTCCTCTGCCCGAGTAGATGCTTTGCTCTGCCACGCCAGGACCACGTTCTACCCGCGTCGCAACCGCGCTCGTCGCGCGCTACAGCCGTCATCCAAGTCCACCCCGCCTTGGTGCCGCTCGCTCCGCCTCCGCCTCGGCTGCTACTATCGCGCCCGCCTCGACCCCCCACCGCGCCCCTGGTCTCGCCCGAGGCCAGCGCCCGGGTTGGCCCCTGTCGGGCGCCCCCGCGCCCGATACCAGTAGAGCCCGCGCCCGTTCGCGAACCGGGCACCCGCTAAGCCCCCCTGCCTATGACACAAGGCCCCACCCCAGAACGTTTGTAAAAAAATGAAATGAAAATAATTAAATAATTAGTTAATTAATAACTTATTAAGTTAATTAATCTAGTTTAATTAAACTTAATTAATCTAATCATTTATCTAACTAATTAAACCTGATTAGTGTCTCAGCCTATGACATGGAGGACCCACGCGTCAGTTTGACCAAGTCAACTGACTGTTGACTGCTGACATCACCCTGATGTCATGCCGACGTCATTATGTCATTTCATAATTAAATTAATTCTGTTAAATCTAAAAATTAATTAAAACTTTGAAAATTAATATTAAATAATCTGTAACACGGATGGAAAAACTTTGTACATGAAAGTTGCTTAGAACGTCGAGACAAATCCAGATACGCAGCCCGCCCGTCCGCCACGCATCCCTAGCATAGTGAACCCGCAACTTTCCCCCTCCGGTTCATCTGTTCGAAAACGCGAAACACCGGGGATACTTTCCCGGATGTTTCCCCCTTTCGCCGATATCACCTACTACCGCGTTAGGGCACACCTAACACCGCTCATTGTCTTGTGATGCATCGTCATGCTTATGTTTGCATTGTATTTACTGTTTCTTCCCCCTCTTCTCTCCGGTAGACTACGAGACCGATGCCGCTGCTACCCAGTATGACTACGGAGTTGACGACCCCTCCTTCTTGCCAGAGCAACCAGGCAAGCCCCCCCCCTTGATCACCAGATATCGCCTATTCTCCTCTATACTACTTGCATTAGAGTAGTGTAGCATGTTACTGCTTTCTGTTAATCCTATTCTGATGCATAGCCAGACATTGTTGCTACATCTGTTGATACCTTACCTGCAATCCTAAATACTTAGTATAAGATGCTAGTTTATCATCAGTGGCCCTACATTCTTGTCAGTCTGCCTTGCTATACTATTGGGCCGTGATCACTCGGGAGGTGATCACGGGTATATACTATACATACATACATACTATATAGATGGTGACTAAAGTAGGGTTAGCTCGTTGAGTACCCGCAAGTGATTCTGATAAGGGGGCTAAAAGGACAGGTGGCTCCATCCCGGTAGAGGTGGGCCTGGGTTCCCGACGGCCCCCGACTATTACTTTGTGGCGGAGCGACAGGGCAGGTTGAGACCGCCTAGGAGAGAGGTGGGCCTGGCCCTGTTCGGCGTTCGCGGATACTTAACACATTTAACGAGATCTTGGTATTTGATCTAAGTCTGGCTACTGGCCTATATGCACTAACCAACTACGCGAGAACAGTTATGGGCACTCGGCGTCGTGGTACCAGCCGAAGCCTTCGTGACATCAGCAACTGAGCGGAGCGCGCCGGATTGGAACGTAAGCCTGCTCTTGTATTAAGGGGGCTAGTTCTGCTTCCGGCCACGTAGGCAACGTGCAGGTGTGCTAAGGGCGATGGGCCCAAACCCCTGTGCGCTTAGGTTTAGACCGGCGTGCTGACCTCTCTGTTGTGCCTAGGTGGGGCTGCGACGTGTTGATCTTCCACGGCCGGGCATGACCCAGAAAAGTGTGTCCGGCCAAATGGGGTCGAGCGTGTTGGGTTATGTGGTGCACCCCTGCAGGAAGTTAATCTATTCGAATAGCTGTGATCTTCGGTAAGAGGACGACTTGGAGTTGTACCTTGACCTTATGATAACTAGAACCGGATACTTAATAAAACACACCCTTCCAAGTGCCAGATACAACCCGGTGATCGCTCTCTAACAGGGCGACGAGGGGAGGATTGTCGGGTAGGATTATGCTATGCGATGCTACTTGGAGGACTTCAGTCTACTCTCTTCTACATGCTGCAAGACGGAGGCTGCCAGAAGCGTAGTCTTCGATAGGACTAGCTATCCCCCTCTTATTCAGGCATTCTGTAGTTCAATCCATCGATATTGCCTCTTTACACATATACCCATGCATATGTAGTGTAGATCCTTGCTTGCGAGTACTTTGGATGAGTACTCACGGTTGCTTCTCTCCCTCTTTTCCCCCTTTCCATTCTACCTAGTTGTCGCAACCAGATGCTGGAGCCCAGGAGCCAGACGTCACCGTCGACGACGACTCCTACTACACTGGAGGTGCCTACTACTATGTGCAGGCCGCTGACGACGACCAGGAGTAGTTTAGGAGGATCCCAGGCAGGAGGCCTGCGCCTCTTTCGATCTGTATCCCAGTTTGTGCTAGCCTTCTTAAGGCAGACTTGTTTAACTTATGTCTGTACTCAGATATTGTTGCTTCCGCTGACTCGTCTATGATCGAGCACTTGTATTCGAGCCCTCGAGGCCCCTGTCTTGTATTATGATGCTTGTATGACTTATTTATGTTTTAGAGTTGTGTTGTGATATCTTCCCCTGAGTCCCTGATCTTGATCGTACACATTTGCGTGCATGATTAGTGTACGATTGAATCGGGGGCGTCAGAATCATAGGCGCCTTCAGTCCAATGAATGGATGCCATCTGTTCCAACGGTGAGCCGACACGTGGTTCCTCTGGCCATTTAGAATTTTACACGTGGAAAATCCACATTGGTCTAGGCTGTTAATGGGTTATCGGATCCAAACCGGAACCCGATAGCTTAACGCTTAACGGTGACCTGTGACGGTGGATGCCACATGTCGGTCACCCTTGAAGAAAGCACTTCTATGACGCGCGATTTATCGTCATGGAAGTGGACACTTCCGTGATGATAATTTTGGTAATGTCATGGAACACTTCTACGACAACACAGGTATGACTATCTTGATTCTATCATAAAATCGTCATGGATGTACATGCGTGACAGAAAACGTGACCTACTATGACAAACACGTATCATCACGGAAGTGTTTTCTTGTAGTGATACATCAACCGCGTTGTCAAACGCTTCCACTTACGGTCTACAAGTGTACGTAGACATACTCTGCCCCCTCATTGCTATGCATCTCCATGGATAGATCATTGCATGTGAGTAGAATTTTTTTTGTTCTCCATGCAATGTATCCCAACACATGGCATATGTGAAGTGATGACATTGTTGCAACCAAGCATATTATAGGAGCAAGTAATCCAAGATTTGGATGCAACACACAAAGTATATATGTCATGAGGCATGGCAATGTGGCAATGATATGTCGAAGCGAGATCTCTAGCATGTGTACAATATGTCAAGATGCAAGCAACACATGAAGTAGGATCCAGAATATTCGTGCTCATAGTTTGGGGGTTCTCAAAAGAGAAGGATATCACCTTGAAAGCATGTCCTTATACGTCCTTCACAATTCCGAAGCACAAACAAGTGCAATGTAGAAGCGAGTCGGTCGCAAGTGGTTCACTCTCAAGAGCTCGAATCGTCAACTCACGAGAAGTGGAAGTTGACACCAAGTCGAAGTATCCTACACATGCACAAAAGAAAGCAGACAATGTATGTGCATGGTAGATAAACACATCATATGTCGGCGTTCTGGGAATGGGGGTTCCTAGACTTGCCTGCCTACGGCCCACGGCGTGGCTCCATCGACGGCCTGGTACGTCCCATCTTTGACATCAACAACTCAAGACCCTCGCGAGGGGCCAAGCCTCGCGAGGCGGACGACACCAAGACCTCCAAGGGGAACAACCATCTCAGGCTGGCTCCCGAGGAGCGGAGATTTCTATGCAAGGCTCACCTCACGAGGTTCGGATGACGTGAGCCATGACGACTACGGCTAGGTGGGCGCCAGCGGGCGCAATGTACCAGTTTCCTCTTTGGTGCAAAGGAGGCAAGCGCAGGCACGGAGTCCCGAGGAAGCAACCAAAGGTTTCCATTCCTGTGTAACAAGACCAAGACTGCCAGGACGGCAGGATGGAGGTCATCGCCGAGCCCACCACGGCGTCACGACCACAGGCTTTTGTAGGTGAAGATCGCTTTTGTATGGATAAGATGTACTAGTTGTCTCCCTTAAAATTTGGCCATTGTGGGATCCCTTCCCGCCTTCATTTGGGAATAGGACCAAGGCCACTATAAATAGGACCTAGCCACTACCGTAGCAAGGGGACAGACGGAGGGAGAGATGTCAGATCAAGTCGACCAAATCGATTCCACCCTCACCAGCTCACTTGAGCTTAAGAACACACCTCCTGAGGTTGTTCCCCACTGCACTAGTTCATCCTCCACCCTTCGAGGCAATCAGCCACAAAGCAGGAGTAGGGTCTTACACTAGAAGGTGGCCCGAACCTTGGTAAACTGTTGTGTCCCCTTTCCTTTGAGTTCGTTGAGCTAGGCTGTGAGATTAGCGAGCAGCAAACTGGGGAGGTTGAGATCTCCGCACGCACCCAAGAGTTCGAACCTCTCAAGGGTTTGCAAAACTCGAAATCCGACATTTGGCGCGCCGGTAGGGGTGCGTCGGAGTCCCTCTTCTGCCGATCGATCCGCCACCACCCCGCACTCCCATGGCCGATGCTCCAAGGGCTCACGTTGAGCACTAGGCTGTTCGGCCCGCCCAAGCAGTGACAACCGACCAAGAGGATCTTCACTCTGTGCATCTCGCGGCCCCCGCACTGCCTGGTGCCGTTGGTCACGGGCGGTGTGGGCCACCGCCGACCTTTGTCGCGCCGCGCCGCAACTGCGCCGCCGCGTGATCTTCAAGCTATGCCATGACGACAGCACCACACACTCGCTGGGAGCAGGCGGACATGCGAGCCACACTCATCGTGGTGCGGGAGCTGCTGCGATGCAGGTTGGCAGAAGGCAGCCTCGATGCCCTGCTGGAACGGGTCGCCGAGCTGCTGGGCACCGCATGCAGGGGCGCGACACCATTCTGTGCCCTGCCTACGTTGCAAGTTGTGCTAGGGGCGCACGCTCGCCCCTCCTACGCCCGCGCCCCCTGGAGTACCTGGGGACCCCTCGGCACCAGCCCGACCCGCAGCGCCGCCCAACCTACCCCGATCGTGCCGCCTTAGGGCGAGGCGGACCCGGGCGGCTGCTCCTGGGGCCATGCTGGGGCGCCAGCCCGTGGCCATCTGGACCTGGCACCGAGTCCGGAGGCCAGCAATGCGGGGCTCCATGCGGGCGACTCTGGCGGGGCCAGTCCGGAGGCCTACGTACCTCCCATGATGTACCCGCAGTACACATGAAGAGAAGGCCCCGACCGGTTCCCCTTACTAGGCTGGGTGTTGGGGGCGCATGAAGCTGAGGCTCTCCGCGAGCCGCCCTGGAGCTTCACCAACACCTTCAATGACAACAGTCACTGGGTGATACGTCTCCAACATATCTATAATTTTTGATTGTTCCATGCTATTATATTACCCGTTTTGGATGTTTATGGGCTTTACTATACAATTTTATATCATTTTTGGGACCAACCTATTAAACGGAGGCCCAGCCCAAATTGCTCTTTTTTTGCCTATTTCAGTGTTTCGAAGAAAAGGAATATCAAACGGAGTCCAAACGGAATGAAACATTCGGGAGAGATCTTTTTGGACCAAACGCAATCCAGGAGACTTGGAGTGGACGTCAAGAAGAAGCCGAGGCATCCATGAGGCAGGAGGGCGCGCCCTAGGGGGGTGGGCGCGCCCCCACCCTCATGGGCCCCTCGTGGCTCCCCTGACCGACCTCCTTCGCCTATATATCTACATACCCCCAAAACATCGAGGAGCACCACGAAACCCTATTTCCACCGCCGCAACCTTCTATACCCGTGAGATCCCATCTTGGGGCCTTTTCCGGCGCTCCGCCGGAGGGGGAATCGATCATGGAGGGCTTCTACATCATCGCCAAGGCCTCTCCGATGAGTTGTGAGTAGTTTACCACAGACCTTCGGGTCCATAGTTATTAGCTAGATGGCTTCTTCTCTCTCTTAGAATCTCAATACAAAGTTCTCCTTGATATTCTTGGAGATCTATTCGATGTAACTCTTTTTGCGGTGTTTTTGTCGAGATCCAATGAATTGTCGCTTTATGATCAAGTTTATCTATGAGAAATATTTGAATCTCCTCTAAATTCTCTTATGTATGATTGGTTATCTTTGCAAGTGATGCGAAGCATCCCACGCTCATCCCCATGTACACTCCGACTACTCTCCATACCCCAAGAGGACATATGACGAGACCTCGAACATACGCCATTGGAATTAAGGTGAACCCGCTCTTCTTCGAGAATATCATGAATATCCATTGGACTTACTTGCTACCTCACCAAAGTGCTCTATGTGTCCTTAGATACGAAGACCGATGACCACAAGCTGGTGAGGGACACACCAAAGGAGTTGGAGAAGGACCACAAGGCCACAAGGAGGAAGAAGGAGTGCAACAAGATCAACACTGCACCTCCCAGGCGACCCCGTGCCCACGGGCCTCGAAGACCCCGTGCGCACGGACTACTCGGAGAGTTGGCGCGGGAGCACCCCGTGCGCACGGGCCTGTACCATGCCCACAGGACCCCCGTGCGCACGGGCCCAACTTACCCGGTGCGCACGGGCCCTACAGGATGGACGGCTGTGATTGCTGTTTGGGCCTCTTCTTCATCCACTTCGTCCCCATGCCTATATATTCCGTACCTAGACCATATGTTAGGGTTAGCAAAGTGATAGCTCATTCTTAGGTGAGCTTTGCTCCTACCTCCTCCTCTTGAGAGAGAGAGACCACTCCCATGGAGTTCAAGACCTCCATGTGAGAAGATCCTTCTAGGATTCAAGCCCTCATCTCCTTCATAGGATTTGGGATGAACTCTACCATGTATCTTATTTCCCTTTGATTGTTCATGTACCTTGTGGATCTTGTGTGTTTGATTGTCTAGTGGATGTGTGATTTGACTTGTTCTTGAGTGTTCCCCTTGTTTTCCCTCTTGTATTCATCTTGTTCTTGGGGATTCCCCCTCCAATTCGTGAAAGATCTCCCCATAGGGTTCCACCCTACATCATCTTGGTATCATGAGCCATGGTTTCTCAATAAATTGGAGCCCCCCTCTTTGTTTTCTAGCCTAATTTTGCTTGTTCTTGCCCAATTTCGAAAATTCCCCACAAAAAGAGCCATACCAATTTTTTTGTGATTTGAAGTTTTTGTGAGTTTTTGTTCATTTTGATCCATGGATCTGATGTATAGCAAGTCGATCTACCCCCTCTTGCGTCCCCATACCCCAATGTTTCTTTCCCCCATCAAATTTGACAAGAAAATCGCGAAATTTCCGCCTACCCCGTGCCCACGGGCTCCCCACCCCGTGCCCACGGGCCCCCGGGAAGTCCCTGGAGACCCCGTGTCCTCGGTACATGTACCGTGTGCATGGGACCCCGTGTCCACGGGCCCTGAACCCCGTGCGCACGGCCCCCTACAGCAGCCGCCCGGACGTCACCGTTTTGGCCGTAACTTTCGTATCCGAACTCCGATTTGGGTGTTCTTTGGCTCATTGAAAAACTAGCGACATGCCCGAGCTGCTCATCTTGGTTTTACCACCATTTGACTCCACCAAAATTTCGGCATTTTGGCAAGATTTCCTAGGCCCTCCACCATATCATCCGCTACACCACCATTCGACTTTCGCAACCTAACCCATCTTGATCCCCTTAGCATTAGTGGTTACTTGAGTAGTGATTTGAGTATCCTAAGGTGTTTCGGCTACTTAGGGACGGTTGCTTCTTCATCAACCACCACCACCGCTCCCCGCTACCACCATTTGACATTTGTCATTTGAGATTTTGAGTTTGCGGTTTTTCCTTTCCTAAGGTGTTTCGGCTACTTAGTAACGAGACTCCATCATCTTGGTATCTACATCAAGAACACCGTCACTCTTCATCGCAAAGGACGGTAACCTCTACCACTCCATTGTATATTCCCCTTGCAATTGCATTGTTAACCCCTAGCCCATTTTGCGTTACTTGCCTATGGAGACTAGCCATTTGAGTATTGCCGACAATGTTACTTGTGCACATTAGTGATCATACTTCCCATCGCATACATACCATATCATCGTGGTGCATATATTGGTACCATATCTTGTGTCACAAGTTTATTCCCGCATATACTCAATTGCTATCTTGGTTTGTGCATTGTGCAAATTGGCCATACAAAAAAAGCTTTTAAGCAAAAGAAAGAGAGCAAAGAAGCTTGTAAGCAAGTGCGATAGCATCATACCCCATTGCGCATAAGATTGTCATATCCGATCATCTTGGATCATCTTGAGAGAAACACCGGGAACCATACATACATAGCATACTTGGGATAGAAAGTTTATCCATCTTGCATCTTATAGGTTGTGCACAAGTGTCATATCCGCCGATTGAGCAATCGTGCTAGCGTCTCTCTTGAGTTGTGCAACACGAGCGTTTTCCGTGGACTCCACATTTTGTGCTCATTCCTTGGTTGCACGACCCCATTTAGCTATCCGTGTGTGTGTTTCCGTGTACCGCATTTGCTATTGGTCTACTTGTTTCACTTGCAAATTTGTGAATCTTTTCCAACATTATTGACTCTTGCTAACATTTTGCATCAAATTTTTGTGCCACTATCCTCACCGAGCTCTACCATAAGCTTTTACTTATAGGTGTGAGTGAACAAGTCCGGTATCAATTCCACTATTCTTTCATTTCACATTGAGTGATACAAGATACATCCTCAACTTTGGGAAAAGGTAGTTTGGTGTTGTTTATCTCATTTCCTACTCACCTTTGCTCGAGTTTTGTGATGGATAGGCAAGGCATTTCCTCTTCGGTCTACGACAACAATGACGGCGTGAACAACTACATCACCAAAGCGTCCATCTTCGATCTACAACGACAAATGCAAGGCGCACAATCAAAGATTGCAAGAGCACATCGAGAACATCTCCATCGACATTCATCACTCCGAAGCAAGGAAAAGGGACTACATCGACAAGATGCTCTCCGCACATAAAGAGGAGTAAGATGCAAGGATGGAGGAGATTAGAACCTTGATCAAGTCTTCTTCCCCTTCGTCATCTTCAAGGCGGCGACATTAAAGCCACAGGTCTTCGGAGCGCGGCCACGATGCAAGTGCAAACTGTCCTCGTCCACATCTACATGGCGACCACCATCACATTCGTGATCAACACCATCATGAAGGGCAAGTCACATACAAGCATCATGTGCACGACGACGACGAATGACATCTACTACGAGCTCAAGCACGACAACGACATCATCATCATGAAGATGCTCCACAAGCGCAAATGCACAAGTCCCAACAAGCCCTACTTCACGCCAAGTCCAAACTTCAAGAGCACAAAAGAAGACCGCGAGACGACCACCACCAAGACGGCGCTACGGCTACACCAACCACTTTGGCATATTTTCCAAGTGCTATCAAGGCATCTTCGCCTTTGGACGTATGGCATATTCGCCTACTTCCCACGAGTACGCCTCCAACGACTTCATCAAGTCCAAGGCAACGACCTACGAGCGAGGGCGACACTTCCATCTTCGGAAGCCCCTCAAGGACGATGGTCAAGCATGGGAAACTCCATTCGGTAATTTAGACGAGCTACGAGGTGCCACATCATATGGGCCTCCAACACCAAGACGGCGACAAGAAGGTCGAGCAAGGGCCATCCCCTTCGACCACGGCAATAGGAGTTGAGCATGGAGACATTTGCACCTACATCTCTCCGACACCCACATATGTCGAGATGCCCCATTTGTCATGTGAGGAGAGCCACCACCACATGAGTGACATGAGTGACTCCACCATATGTGGCATTGAGAGCATTTCCTATGAGATGATGAGTGTGACCACCACTAGCCCCACACATGAGAGCATGCCACACATCCTATGTGAGGTTGAGCACCATTTGAGTGACCCCACCAACCATATGAGTGAGTGCATCCTTGAGGGAGTGAGTGAGCCACAACACTAAGTGAGTGAGGTCGTCGACCTGACACATGAGGCCACCATGATTTCTAACGACTTAACCTCTACTCCTAGTGTGTTTTCTTCTTTGGTGCTAGGTCTCCTACATGACGACATGCCTATCCTCGATGAGTCCATCCCTCGATTGGAGATGACGATGGCCATGGTGGACGATGATGCACCCCCACATGGTTCCATCAAGATGAAGATGACAACGAGACGATCTTTAACACCTCACCTACAACACTTGAGGGACGCTCCAAAGGTAACATAGGTGATGGTGCTTCTCTTGTCCCACTAGTGGACGCTCTTGACAATGATTGCTCCCATGATGTTGACCGACCTATTACCATGCTTCATGCTAGTGAAACTTCGTCATGCCTTGACTTACCTATTTATGATGAATATGATGATGAGCATGTTGAGTTTCCTAGTTGTGATGCTATGCTCCATAGGATATCATGTGAAAATTCTATTGGTCACATCATGTTTGACAATCCATTGAACTTGTCATATGCTATGAGTGAGATCTCCCATATTACATCATTTCAATCTCAACATAGTAAATATGCATGCCCCATTAAAATAAATCCCATTTGTACTTATGGCATAGATGACGAGATGATGGTCATTGGCTTTTGTTTTTCATGTGATGATATTGCCATGCTTCCTTTACATGATTTGAGCAATTCATCTACTATGCCATGCCATGATCACATTGTTCCAAAAATGAATTGTTTTGGATGTTGTCAATATTCTCCACGTGATGTTGCTACTCATGCTCATGAGGAGACCCCCATAGTTTCCTCATACTTATTCGGAGATCTTGATACATTTCATACTTTGCATAATTTCCATGATTGCGTGCACCTTATGCATTCCATGAATAACAATGCTCTAGATATTTCTCATGATGCATTACACAACTTGAGTCTCCATTGTGCTATACATAATAACAAACCTCTCATGATGGATGAAATGTTTCTATATCACGCATCTCATTTATTTGAGCATTGGCTATTTTGTGCTCACCGACACATGCACATGCGCATCATGATGGATGATGTGTACATATACCACACACACACAATTTTTCCTTTGTCTTTGTTTTGTGTAGGTCCTCACGTATACTCGTCAACCTCTCAATCCCAAGAGTTGACGAAGCGAGCTCTTGAGAGCAATGATGACTTGGGATCCCGTGGACTATCCTTACCACCGTTCCATTCGCGCAAGGACTACGCACATCTCTTCTACTTGGCTCTCACATGGCTATGGGCCATTTACCACTTGTCACCTTATGCTCATTTTACCGTGTCCACTTTGCATCCTATGCTTGCTTCTATGCCTTTGCCATGCAATTGTGACCCATGTTTGCATCTACCCATGATTCACCATTATGATATTCCTATATGTATTTGCATGCTTGGTGGAGATCCTTGTTGCTTTTGCCTTGTTTATCATGTGCCACATACTATTGATGCTTGTTGTGTTGGGAGAGTCATGATGACCCATTGCTATTTACATATGGCTTCTCACCAATACATTCATGCTATTTTCCTCATATCTTGCTTTCATGCTTGTGATATGTCATGTACATTATTCATGCCCACTATTTGCACACACGACATGCTTGCCATGATTCCTCCTAGTATGTTGCATCTTCGCACTACTAGCTTGCTTGTCTTTATTACTATGATTGCTTGCTTGGTTGCATCACCCATGTTCCACTCTTACTCGCTTTCTTGGGTTGATGACATATATGTTCATGCCTCTCACATGATATATCTTGATCATTGTCTCTGGTGTCTATTAATTGCCTCTTTCATATCCACTTGTATTGAGTGCAACCATACTATGCTTATTGATCTTGTAGACTTTGACACCTTAATTGTGATGCATGCTTGTTTCCTTGAGCCTCTTGTATTTGGTTGTTCTTGCATCATATGCCTCCATACTATGAAATTCTCCCATGTACCTTCTTATGATGAGATTGATGCTTACACTTGTTGGGTATCTTACCACTCGAATGATAGGTTTTGCATTTCCGCTAACCTCATTTGTTTTTCCGAGTGTTTATCATGTTCTTTCATTTTGGAGAATTCAGAAGGCGGTGCCGTTATGCGACATATTGGTTATGTGAAGGCATACATGATGTACGACTCCAACATCTTTGGGAACTTTCTTGAGGTGAACTCCTTCTCTTTGAGCCATCCTCAAATACGCATATTGGATGGGTCACTCTTTCATTGTTGTTTCCTTCTTGTTGTCTACATGATACATCTCATGAACGGAGGAGCGACATTGGAGATTGGCTACATGGACCTTCACATTGAGGAGCTCTCGCACTTATTGGATGCACCTTCAGAACTCCACTCATGCCTCGACATCAAGCTTTGGTACACCAACACCTCCAAATTTGTTGATTGTGCTCATACATGTCAAGCTCGATGGACATATCATACTTACCACAAGTTTGCACCTCATGCATGGATTGACTCACATTATGCTTGTCTTGTTGCATCTATTTCCATGTCATCTATGATATATGAGCTTGTGCACTTCCTTAGCAAATTTGTTGTGATCTACCTTGATGGCATATTCATACATCATGATCATATTGTCCACCATCAATTGCATGATAACATACACATGTTGAGCATCCATTGCCATATTCATGCTATTGATAAACTGTCTCACTATGACATCATTTTGCACCATGGTTGCATTGATCATATTTACAACACATTTGTGTGCACAATGATTGCATGTCCTCCCATGAATGCTTTGCATCTCATTCTAGATCATCTTGATAAGCTTCATGCACTTTGTGACGACCAATCTTTCCGCACAGACTCATTCTTACATAATGGACACTTTGTGTGCGCTAACCGTTGTATTTCCGAGTGTTGCTTGTGTTTGCTCCTTTTGCATGTCTATCACTCCAGTGACACCTTGGACTACTTGGATTGCACTATGTCTTCAACTTCGTCCAACTACAAGTCCGTCTACGACAACCATTCCCATGGTGATGAGGATCACAATCCGAGGTCGGATCTTTCCCAAGGGAGGGGAGATGATGCGGAGCATCCCACGCTCATCCCCATGTACACTCTGACTACTCTCCATACCCCAAGAGGACATATGACGAGACCTTGAACATACGCCATTGGAATTAAGGTGAACCCGCTCTTCTTCGAGAATATCATGAATATCCATTGGACTTGCTTGCTACCTCACCAAAGTGCTCTATGTGTCCTTAGATATGAAGACCGACGACCAGAAGCTGGTGAGGGACACCCCAAAGGAGTTGGAGAAGGACCACAAGGCCATAAGGAGGAAGAAGGAGTGCAACAAGATCAACATTGCACCACCCAGGCGACCCCGTGCCCACGGGCCTCGAAGACCCCGTGCAGACGGACTACTCAAAGAGTTGGCGCTGGAGCACCCCGTGCGCACGGGCCTATACCGTGCCCATGGGACCCCCGTGCGCACGGGCCCAACTTACCCCGTGCGCATGGGCCCTACACAATGGACGGTTGTGATTGCTGTTTGGGCCTCTTCTTCATCCACTTTGTCCCCATGCCTATATATTCCGTACCTAGACCATATGTTAGGCTTAGCAAAGTGATAGCTCATTCTTAGGTGAGCTTTGCTCCTACCTCCTCCTCTTGAGAGAGAAAGACCACTCCCATGGAGTTCAAGACCTCCATGTGATAAGATCCTTCTAGGATTCAAGCCCTCATCTCCTTCATAGGATTTGGGATGAACTCTACCATGTATCTTATTTCCCTTTGATTGTTCATGTACCTTGTGGATCTTGTGTGTTTGATTGTCTAGTGGATGTGTGATTTTACTTGTTCTTGACTGTTCCCCTTGTTTTCCCTCTTGTGTTCATCTTGTTCTTGGGGATTCCCCCTCCAATTCATGAAAGATCTCCCCATAGGGTTCCACCCTTCAAATTATCAGTTTGGTTTGGCCTTCTAGATTGATCTTTCTTGCAACGAGAGAAGTGCTTAGCTTTGGGTTCAATCTTGCGGCGTCCTTTCCCAGTGACAGCAGGGGCAGCAAGGCACATATTGTATTGTTGCCATCCAGGATAAAAAGATGGGGTTTATATCATATTTCTTGAGTTTATCCCTCTACATCATGTCATCTTGCCTAATGCGTTACTCTGTTCTTAAGAACTTAATACTCTAGATGCATGTTGGATAGCGGTTGATGTGTGGAGTAATAGTAGTAGATGCAGGCAGGAGTCGCTCTACTTGTCGCGGACGTGATGCCTATATACATGATCATGCCTAGATATTCTCATAAATATGCAATTTTCTATCAATGGCTCGACAGTAATTTGTTCATCCACCGTAATACTTATGCTATCTTGAGAGAAGCCACTAGTGAAACCTATGGCCCCCGGGTCTATCTTCCATCATATAAGTTTCCGATCTACTTTATTTTGCAATCTTTACTTTCCAATCTATATCATAAAAAATACCAAAAATATTTATCTTATCTTATTATCTCTATCAGATCTCACTTTCGCAAGTGGCCGTGAAGGGATTGACAACCCCTTTATCACATTGGTTGTGAGGTTCTTGTTTGTTTGTGTAGGTACGAGGGACTTGCGTGGAGCCTCCTACTGGATTGATACCTGGTTCTCAAGAACTAAGGAAAATACCTATGCCACTTTGCTGCATCACCCTTTCCTCTTCAAGGGAAAACCAACGCAGTGCTCAAGAGGTAGCAAGAAGGATTTCTGGCGCCGTTGTCGGGGAGGTCTTCGCACAAGTCAAGATATACCAAGTACCCATCACAAAATCTTATCCCTCGCATTTCATTATTTGCCATTTTCCTCTTGTTTTCCTCTCCCCCACTTCACCCTTGCCATTTTATTCGCCGTCTCTTTCCCGTTCGCCTCTTTCTCGCTTGCCTCTTGTGTGCTTGTGTGTTGGATTGCTTGTCACGATGGCTCAATATAATACTAAATTGTGTGACTTTTCCAATACCAATAATAATTATTTCCTTAGCACTCCGATTGCTCCTCTTAACGATGCTGAATCTCGTGAATCAATGCCACGTTGTTAAATCTTGTTATGAAAGATCAATTCTCTAGCCTTCCTAGTGAGATGCCTCTACTCATCTAAACAACTTTGTTGATTTGTGTGATATGCAAAAGAAGAAAGACATGGATAATGATATTGTTAAATTGAAGTTATTTCCGTTTTAACTTAGAGATCGTGCTAAAACTTGGTTTTCGTCTTTGCCTAAAATAGTATTGATACATGGAATAAGTGCAAAGATGCTTTTATCTCTAAGTATTTTCCTCCCGCTAAGATCATCTCTCTTAGAAATGATATTATGAATTTTAAGCAACTTGATCATGAACATGTTGCACAAGCTTAGGAGAGAATGGAATTAATGATATGTAATTGCCCTACACATGGTTTGAATTTATGGATGATCATACAATTTTTTATGCCAGATTGAATTTTGCTTCTAGATATCTTTTAGATTCAGCCGCGGGAGACAATTTTATGGAAATCACTTTAGGAGAAGCTACTAAACCGAAAGATAATATTATGGTTAATTATTATGGTTAATTATTATGGTTAATTATTATGCTTAATTATTATGCTTAATTATTCTCAATGGCACACCGAAAGATCTACTAGTAAAAAGGTTCATGCGATAGAAGAGATTAATATTTTGAGTGGAAAGATGGATGAACTTATGAAATTGTTTGCTAATAAGAGTGATCCTATTGATCCTAATGATATGCCTTTGTCTAGTTTGATTGAGATAATAATGAATCTATGGATGTGAATTTTGTTGGTAGGAATAATTTTGGTAACAACGCGTATAGAGGAAACTTTAATCCTAGGCCGTTTCCTGGTAATTCCTCTAATAATTATGGTAATTCCTAGCACAACTCTTATGGAAATTTTAATAAGATGCCCTCTGATTTTGAGATTAGTGTTAAAAAATTTATGATTTCTCAAAAGAATTTCAATGCTTTGCTCGAAGAAAAATTGCTTAAAGTTGATGAATTGGCTAGGAACGTGGATAGAATTTCTCCTGATGTTGATTCTTTGAAACTTAGATCTATTCCACCTAAGCATGATATCAATGAGTCTCTCAAAGCCATGAGAATTTCCATTGATGAGTGCAAAGAAAGAACCGCTAGGATGCGTGCTAAGAAAGATTGCTTTGTAAGAGCGTGTTCTTCTAGTTTTCATGATAATAATGATGAAGATCTAAAAGGGATTGATGTGTCTCCTATTAAATCTTTGTTTTGCAATATGAATGTTGATAATGATGGGACTGGATATGAGTCAACTTTAGTTAAAAGGCGTCCCAATAATTCAGAGTTTTTAGAACTTGATGCTAAATTTGGTAAAACTGGGATTGGAGAAGTCAAAACTTTACATAGCAATGAACCCACTATTTTGGATTTCAAGCAATTTAATTATGATAATTATTCTTTAGTAGATTGTATTTCCTTGTTGCAATCTGTCTTGAATTCTCCTCATGCTTATAGTTAAAATAAAGCTTTTACCAAACATATCGTTGATGCTTTGATGCAATCTTATGAGGAAAAACTTGAATTAGAAGTTTCTATCCCTAGAAAACTTTATGATGAGTGGGAACCTAATAATAAAATTAAAATTAAAGATCATGAATGCTATGCTTTGGGTGAGTGGGTGGTAGTGTTTCCACGATTGCAAAAACTTGATGTGATGTGCTAGGTTTCCGTGAATTTGATGATTGCTCTTTAAACTTGCACCTTGCGGATTCCACTATTAATAAACCTATGGGAAGAATTAATGGTGTTATTATTGTTGCAAATAGGAATTATGTGCCCGTAGATTTTATCGTTCTTGATATAGATTGTAATTTTTCATGTCCTATTATTCTTGGTACACCTTTCCTTAGAATGATTGGTGCAATTATTGATATGAAGGAAGGAAATATTAGATTCTAACTTCCATTAATGAAAGGCATGGAACAGTTTCCTAGAAATAAAATCAAATTACCTTATGAATCTATTATGCGAGCCACTTATGAATTGAATACCAAAGATGGTGATACTTAGATCTATTTTCGCTTTTATGCCTAGCTAGGGGCGTTAAACGATAGCGCTTGTTGGGAGGCAGCCCAATTTTATTTTTGTTCCTTGCTTTTTGTTCCTGTTTAGTGATAAATAATTTATCTAACCTCTGTTTAGATGTGGTTTTATGTTTTAGTTAGTGTTTGTGCCAAGTAGAACTTATAGGATCATCTTGGGTGATAGTTAATTTGATCTTGCTGAAAAACAAAAACTTTTGCACGCATGAGAATAATTTTAATAAATCACAAAAACATGCTTTTTAGTTGATTCTTCTTGCAGTAGATCAATAGACAAATTTCCTAGAACTTCTTATTTTGGTAGGATTGTTCGTATTCCAGTAGTATTCGAAAGTTACAGATTGCTACAGACTGTTCTTGTTGTGGAATTGTCACGTCATATGTCCTCGTGAAAGGACTTAGTTGTGGAGCCATCGCAACTAGGAAGCTTGAAGAGGTTAAATCGGGACAAAGGACACGAGAGGGTTTATACTAGTTCGGCCCCTTACGGTGAAGGTAAGGCCTACGTCTAGTTGGGTTTGGTATTGATGTTTCAATGACCAGGGAGCAAGATATGCTATGCCCGACTCTCGATGAGTTGTTCCTTGCCCTAAGCCGCCAGCAGGTCGTCCCCTTATATACACGGGTTGACGCCCTGTGGCTTACAGAGTCCCGGCCGGCTTACAAACAATGTCCGGCTTGGTGACTAGTTAAGTCTACCTTATAGTAGAAGTCATGCCTTTATGGCGGTTTACTACAACGGGCCTTAAGCCGCCTGTGGGCCTTAAGCCCTTTATTGAACCGCCATCTTCATGCTTGGTCTTGGGCTTCTCTCTGGTGAATCTTCTTGCGTAACCCGGCCCCTCCTGGGCGGCTTACAAATAGTTATATCCCCGACATTAGGCCCCAGATTGGTTCTGTTCATATCAATCTTAAAAATACTTTAAGAAATAAATCTTCAGTCTTCTATTCGTGCAAAAAGGTTTTTTTTAACCCGCCATGACGTCATCTTTTGGATCCGGGTTAAGCCGCTGTGACGTCATCCTTTTCTTAAATTCTTTTTCTATTCCACCGTATCCTTCAACGGATCTATATTTTTATTGACTGTTCCGAAAATCGAGGTGTCGGGGCCGCTGGATAATAATTCTTATCTCCTCGTTTCCCGCGCCATCTCAGTTATCCTCTCCTTATAAATAGGTGCGACCTAGGTCTCCCATTCTCCTCCTTCTAGTCGTCTTCTTCCTCTTGCCTCCTCTCGAGCTTCGCCGCTGTCGGGCTTCCTGTCTTCACCGTCTCAGGCCGCTGCATCGACCTGGTTGGACCAGAGAAATGCGACAAACCTCCGTCGCCCATCCAGATCCGTAAGTTCCCTTCCCTTCCTCGCTTAGATCTGCATTAGAGCTTCCTCGAGTTCGTCGGAGTTCATCACCATTAGAGCCCAACCCTTGTTAGTTTTCCTCTTAGACGCCTCTTCTGATCTAAAAATGATATAAAATAGCCGCGGTAGTTGTTTCCGCACTTGTTTAGGATAAAAAGCAGATCCATTTCTCTGTAAAAAAGCCTCATTTGAGCCTATGAACATGCCTGCATCCGTTTTTTAGGTCTAGAAATTTTTTCTTATCAGAACCACCTTTGATATCAAATATTAGTAGAAGATTATGAAACCTGTTTTTATCACCCGGAAAACTGCTTCTGTCAAATGCTTTGAAACACACTATCCAGGTAGCCAGCTTAAATGAATAACACGGGTCTGTGAGCCTTGCTTGCTTCTCATGACCTTAAGAATTTTGAACTGCTCTTGATTACTTGTAGCGGCTTAAATATTGTTGCACAGTCACCCTTATATCATTAGGCCCCTTCACAAGCCGCTACCTTAAATAATTTGGATATTTCTCCCAGGTTAAAATTGAACCGAAACTTCTTATTTTGCCGTAGGCTAACTGTTGTCATGGCACCTAAGGCAGCCAAAGCCCCTGTGACTTGCAATTGGGTCCCATCCATAGTCACTAAGAGTAAACTGGCTAAGTTTGTGAAGTCTGGCCATCTGCCAAAAAAGGAGGTCATGTCTTATCGTGCCCCTGACTCGTCCGAAGAAATGCCTCAACCCAAAGAAGGGGAGGTGATAGTTTTCACAGATCACATGAACCGGGGATTTGCCCCTCCCGGCTCAAAATTCTTCAGGGATGTTTTGAACTTCTTTGATCTTAGACCTCAAGACATTGGACCCAATTCCGTGTCAAACCTTTGCAATTTCCATGTCTTCTACGAGGTGTACCTGGGAGAGGAACCAAGTCTGCTTTTGTTCAGAGAACTTTTTTACTTGAACCGGCAAAATGAACGTGCCAACGGGCCTAGTCTTGAGCTTGGCGGCATCTCGATCCAGCGGCGGAGAGATTGCCTTTTTCCTTATGCTGAGCTGCCGAGTCACCCAAAAGATTGGAACCAGACGTGCTTCTACTGTCAAGACACTTCACCGGCTGATGAGAAGCCTCTGCCCAGTTTTCGCGCCCTGCGCCTTGAGTCCAACCATCAGCTGGCGGATAAGTTGACCGCTATTGAGCGCCTGCCTCTCAATCCCACCATCAAGAAGATCAAATCTCTTTTAGGAAACGGGTTAAGCGGCATTGATCTAGTCCGGGTCTGGGTCACCTGGCGAATACTACCATTAAGCCGCCGCTCCGGCTTAATGTGTACTTACACAGGCGAGAAGGATGATCCAATGCGTCATAGTCCTGACGACTTACCAGATGATGTGGTAGATGCTACCACCCAGTCACTGCTGAAGGAGGGCACTGTAACTAGCAACGCCTTTGGCTTACTTCCCTTCTGCAAGAAGAACCCGGCCCCTGCAGTGAGTTTCCAATCTTAATAAATACTCTTTAACATGTTGTACCTTCTTTGTACTTATGATTACTTATCTTTTTCCATAGGCCGGTGATAACTTCTGGAAGGTCAAATATGACCACAAGGCTGCCAAACAAGCCAGGGCAGCCAAGAAAACCGAAAGGAAGGCCGCCAAGACGGGCACCTCAAAGAAGAAGAAACCCAGCGCCTCTGATATGTTTAAATTGGATGACTCTTCTTCGGATGATGAAGAGGTAATCCTTTGATTTTCTTAACTCCTTTGTCATTACTTTACTGACATTCTATCCTTTTAGGAGGATATAGGGAACAGTCAAGCAATTGACGAAGAGGTAACTATAATCTCCTCCGACTCAGAGCCTTTGCCAAAGCAAAAAATCCGAAGGGTGACCCGGAAAGTAAGATTTTCACATCCTCTAGCTTACCAAGATCCTCAATTTCTTTTGAAGCAACAATAGCTTGAGAACCGAAGGCAGACTCGGGCCAATCAAGACGCAGAACTCTCCTCCGGCTTACCCGATGTAACCAGGAAGCGTCGGACCGAGGTTATCTCCGATTTACGTTTTGCTTTACCTTTGGCGGGTTTTATTCGCCAACCTCTCAATTCATCTGACTCCAATTATCAGGACACTTCTCCTTCTTCCGACGAGTCGATGCAATCAAACATGCCGACTTTCAAAACGGCTCCCGGGTAATGTAACCTTTTTGCTTTAAGTTTTACCGTACTTATTCTTTAGTACTCATCCTTGTACCTTTATTCACAGCCTGCAAGTGAACCCCAGCAACAGGGCAAGGAAAAATAAGCCGTCCCAAGACCCAGTTGTCACTGAACCGGAGCTTGACTTGTCCGCTCCTGACAGCTCCACCCATCAAGCGCCGCCTGAACCAGCTTCTGATATTCCGGTGCCAACTTCTGACCCGCCTGCTGAAGATGTTATCTACAACTCTGATAACCCAGAAGCTCCTAGCCCAGCCAAGACGACGGACTCGGAAGTTGAATATCTGAAGAGTCAATTTGTTGAACTGGGCCGGCCTACTGTTCTTGCCCAATGCACTGCAAAAGAAGAATTTGCCCAACGTCGAAAAGCCAAACAAGACATCACTGACTATACCCACTTAAGCATTGGTGATATAGTCTCGGGCTATCTGAACTAAGTGCATAATAGTCGTGACCTGGAAATTGACATGGTGAAACAAACACAACACAAATCTGAGGTATAACTTATGCTTTTTTCCTGAATCTTACTTACTGTACCAGCCCCCAAGTCTATTGCTTATGAATGAATATGCTGTAGACTTAGAAATCTACTTACTGTTAGTTTGTCTGGTTTAAAGTGAATATATTTAACCCGGTGATAGCATGAGACTTTGAATTTGTGTTACACATTAGCCCCCAAGTGTCAAGTATCTTTACTTGTAAAGTGCTTGAGACTTAATATGTATGACTCGGTAGGGTAGGTTAAAAAATTCTTTAAGCATACATTAGCCCCCAAGTGCCAAATATCTTGACTTGTAAAATGTTTGGGACTTGAATGTTACCTTACCATGATTCTTACCATAACCTGGTATCAATACAGGCCACCATAAGTCAATTTGATTCGGAGCTTGCTGACCTGAAGAGCCAGCTGAAAACTCAAGAGCTTGAAACTCAGAAAGCCAAATCCAAGTTTGAATTCAGCGTCTCTGAACAAGAGAAATTGAGGCAAAATTTTGAGTCAGATAAGAAAATCTGGGCTGATGAGAAGGCTTCACTGGTGACTCGGGCTGAGACGACAGAAGCATCTCTTGCAGAAGCAACGACCGAGCTGTCCGACTTAAAAAGGCAGATATCCCAAATGGTCTCAGCCATCTTCGGTAAGTCACTCTGAAAAACCTTAAACATTGTAATCTCCCAAGGATTATTGTAATAGTTATTTCCGGCTCATTGTTATGCTTGTGAACATACAGGCCCCAGGAGCACCAACCTCAAGCAAAACATGCTGATCAAGCTTAAGGCGGTTTACACCTTAGTGGAGCAGCTGTACTCCGGGTCACAACGTGCCTTGGCTGTTGTGGCCTTATCAAATACCACTCCCCACCTCCTACAAGATGTGCTGAAGCATCTCACAGTGCTGCCTCAACGAATTCAGGATTTAAGGCGGGCATCTGCAAGGGCCGGAGCCGTGGCTGCATTAAGCCGGGCAAAGGCATGGGTGCCAGAGCTTGACTTGGCTAACCTCTCTCTTGGATATCCAAGCCTGAAGGAGGACGGTACTGCATTTGATGATCAAGATCTCACTGCCTGTGTCAAAGTCGTACGTCCCTTGGCTACTCTTATTGGGAATGATACTGATCTTACTAAGTATTCGCCGGGCTATGATAGCGAGAACCGGAGAATCCCAAACATTCCATATGACCAAGTCAGCCTGATCCCTCCAACGCGTAAGCATACCTTTGCCCCTGAAGTGGACCCGGCTGTTTAATAGATGATGAAGCTGAGTTTGAAGCCTTGAGTGGCATTAACTGGGCCTTGTCCACCTTCCAGGACAAAGCAACCAGCGGAGAGGCAGAGAAGGATAACCCGGAGTTTTCAAGCCCGCCGAAGGAGTGAACCGCCAGGCGCTTTATAACTTTGCAAAAACAATGCTTCTCTTATTCAGACTCGGGGAGTCTTGTAATAGGATAGAAAAAACCTCTCAATGTTTGCCATGCCTTCACGCATGTTTATGGCGCTTAATACTTTTGTAAGCCGCCAGAGTTATATATTTTCAGCTTATGTTGATCGTTTGTCTCCTTGATGTTTAACTTGCTTTGCCTTATCCCGCACATAAAACAAGCAAACACTTTCTTGGCGGTCTATCGCGCCAGGGGTTTATATAGAGTATTGATAACCCAAAGACATCATATACATGCCGGTTTATGATTATTTATTAAATATAATCACAATAGCATACCTGCAAACCCTTTGATAATCTTCCCGGCTCATATGATGCTTTACCTGGCACTTACGAACCTGGGGTAATCAATATTAAACCGAAAGAATCAAGAACCATCTCCTCAAGAAGGTTTCAAGATAGTTAAAGTAATTATATTTATGATGGATAATAAGCAATGTTCACTGGCTCCTGATTCAAATACGATCAGAGAACCGTCCCAAAGGGGTTAAGCTAAGATTCAGATACGACCATATAGCCCCCAGTGGCTTTGGCGATGCCGATCAAATGAGTATCGACAGCTATGTTCTCTTTGGTTCGAATACGACCTATGTTTGAACAGGAAGCCCCCAAGTGAACATAAGAGTTGTTTAATGACGCTGATTCGAATACGATCCACGTCAGACCCAAAGGGGTTAAGCTATGATTCAAATATGATCAAGAAGCCCCCAAGTGGGTTTGGCAGTATGCCGATCAAGTGGGTATCGACAGCTATGTTCTCTTTGGTTCGAATACGACCTATGTTTGAACAGGAAGCCCCCAAGTGACCATGGCTAGATTTAGATATGATCATAAGCCAGTCCAAAGGGAAAGCCGGATTCAGATGTGATCCGCCCCCTGTTGGTTGTCTCCATTACCTGATAAAGAAGGCACATGGATTTTTGAGGGTAAAAAGGACGGAGGTCCTGCTTTATTTCTTTATATAATATATACATTGTCAAAAAATATATACATCTTGAAAGCCGGTGGCTTAAGTATAATAAGGTTGGAGATGAGCAATATTCCATGGCCGGCGGGTCTCCTCCTCCGATTTACGTGAGTCTTTGTGCTCTCGAACATCGATGAGGTAATATGACCCGTTGTGCAGATTCTTGCTGACCACAAAGGGCCCTTCCAAGGCGGGGATAGCTTATGCATGTCAGACTGATCCTGGATGAGTCGGAGCACCAAGTCGCCTTCCTGAAAGGTTCTGCTCCTAACCCGGTGGCTGTGATAGCGGCGCAGGTCTTGTTGGTAAATCACCGAGCGGGGTATTGCCAAGTCTCGCTCCTCATCTAATAAGTCAAGTGCATTTTGACGAGTTTCTTCGTTGTCAGCCTCAACGTAAGCTGCCACGCGGGTTGAATCGTGTCGGATGTCACTTGGCAGGACTGCCTCTGCACCATACACCATAAAGAAAGGCGTGTAGCCTGTAGATCTGTTAGGCGTAGTGTTGATCCTCCATAACACAGAAGGTAACTCCTCCACCCAACAACCCATAGTCCGCTATAAGGGGAATAAGAGCCGGGGCTTGATACCTTTCAGGATCTCTTGATTAGCTCTTTCTGCTTGACCATTGGATTGAGGATGAGCAACAGCCGAAACATCAAGCCGGATATGTTCTCTTTGACAGAACTCTTCCATGGCACCCTTGGAGAGATTAGTTCCATTATTAGTTATGATGCTATGTGGGAAACCAAAATGAAAGATCACCTTTTTCATGAATTGAACCGCCGTGGCTGCATCACACTTACTGACCGGCTCTGCCTCAACCCACTTTGTAAACTTATCCACTACCACCAGGAGATGTGTCTTTTTATCCTTAGACCTCTTGAAAGGCCCAACCATGTCAAGCCCCCAGACTGCAAACGGCCAAGTGATTGGGATCATCCTCAATTCTTGAGCCGTCACATGAGCTCGTCGTGAGAAATTTTGACAACCGTCACATTTGTTGACCAGATCTTCCGCATCAGCATGAGCCGTCAGCCAGTAGAAACCATGACGGAAAGCTTTTTCTACCATAGATTTTGACCTGGCATGATGGCCACAATCCCCTTCATGGATCTCATGAAGTATTTCTTGGCCTTCTGCAGGGGACACACAGCGTTGAAATGCCCCAGTGACACTTAGGTGATGTAGCTCGCCGTTAACAATCGTCATAGATTTGGAGCGCTTGACGATTTGTCTTGCCAAGGTCTCATCCTCAGGTAACTCTCCCCGGGTAATATAAGCCAAATAGGGCACTGTCCAATCCGGGATAACGTGAAGAGCCGCCACCAGCTGTGCCTCCGAGTCTGGCACTGCTAGCTCTTCCTCGGTAGGCACCTTGACAGAAGGGTTATGTAAAATATCGAGAAAGGTGTTAGGTGGCACCGGCTTACGTTGGGATCCCAACCGGCTTAAAGCATTAGCCACCTCATTCTTCCTTCGATCAATGTGCTCCACTTGATAACCCTTGAAGTAACCAGCCACAACATCTACTTCATGACGATAAGCCGCCATAAGGGGATCCTTGGAATCCCACTTGCCTGACACCTGCTGAGCCATGAGATCTGAGTCGCCCAAGCATCTTACCCGGCTTAAGTTCATCTCCTTAGCCATCCGGAGACCATGTTGTAAGGCCTCGTACTCAGCTGCATTGTTAGTACATGGAAACATAAGCCGGAGTACATAACAAAATTTGTCACCTCGAGGGGAAGTTAACACCACTCCAGCCCCCGAGCCTTCTAGCTGCCTGGATCCGTCAAAGAGAAGGCTCGGGGGCTGGAGTGGTGTTAACTTCCCCTCAAGGTGACAAATTTTGTTATGTACTCCGGTGTCACGCCCAATATGCGATACTATCCTAAAGAGACTCGAAGGTCCCACCAAGGATAGAATCGCATATTGAAACGCTTTTGCAAGGTGGATATCATTACATCAACATTACATAGTAGATGGGGATACATACATAAGGCATACAATGCCACACGAATACAACATCACAATACATAAGAGCAACATCCAACTACGGATGAAACATAAACAGAAACTCAAACGACATCCACCCTGCTAGCCCAGGCTGCCGACCTAGAACCTATCCCCTGATCGAAGAAGCAGAAGAAGAACTCCACGCAAGCAAGCATCGCTCTCGCGTCATGATCATCGCACAACCTGTACCTGCAACTGTTGTTGTAGTAATCTGTGAGCCACGAGGACTCAGCAATCCCATTACCATGGGTATCAAGACTAGCAAAGCTTAAAGGGAAGGAAGGGGTAAAGTGGTGAGGTAGCAGCAGCGACTAAGCATATATGGTGGCTAACATACGCAAATAAGAGCGAGAAGAGAGCAAATGGAACAGTCCTCAACTAGTAATGATCAAGAAGTGATCTTGAACTCCTACTTATGTCAATCATAACCCAAAAACCGTGTTCACTTCCCGAACTCCACCGAGAAGAGACCATCACGGCTACACACACGGTTGATGCATTTTAATTCGGATCTGGTGTCAAGTTATCTACAACTGGACAGTAACAAATTCCCATCTGCCTATAACCATAGGCACGGCTTTCGAAAGATTATACCCTGCAGGGGTGTCCCAACTTAGCCCATGATAAGCTCTCGCGATCAATGAAGGATATACCTTCTCCCAGGAAGACCCGATCAGACTCAGAATCCCGGTTTACAAGACATTTCGACAATGGTAAAACAAGACCAGCAAAGCCTCCCGCTGTGCCGACAAATCAGGATAGGAGCTGCACATATCTCGTTCTCAGGGCACACCGGATGAGCAAGACGTCGGGTTGGCATAGACCCTGGTTGCCCAGGGGGCGCCGGACATCGCTCGGTTTGGACCAGCACTTAGACAAGCACTGGCCCGGGGGAGTAAAATAAAGATGACCCTCGAGAGCGCGACTCCCAAGGGAAAAAAAAGGCTAGGTGAGGCAAATGGTAAAACCAATGTTGGGCCTTGCTGGAGGAGTTTTATTCAAAGCAAACTGTCAAGGGGGTCCCATAAATCACCCGACCGCGTAAGGAACGCAAAATCCGGGAACATAACACCGGTATGATGGAAACTAGGGCGGCAAGAGTGGATCAAAACACCAGGCATAAGGCCGAGTCTTCCACCCTTTACCAAGTATATAGATGCATTAATAATATAAGAGATATTGTGATATCCCAACCAAAATCCTGTCCACCATGGAGAAATCTTCAACTTCACCTGCAACTAGCAACGGTATAAGAGGGTTGAGCAAAGCCGTAACATAGCCAAGCAACGGTTTGCATAGGAAAGGTGTCAAAGGTTAGAGGTTCATGGCAATATGAGAGGCTTGATAAACAGGTGATAGGTAGCGCAGCAAAGCGATAGAACGAAGCAACTAGCATAGCAATGATAGTAGTGAGATCCAGGGTAGCGGTCATCTTGCTTGAAATCCCGCAAGGAAGAAGAACGAGTCCATGAAGAAGATGAAGCCACGAAGAAGTACCAAGCGTAGACGAACGAATCCTCACGATCGCAACGAAACATGAACTATCGAAAAGAAGCACACAACATGGTAAACACACCACATATGAACAAGGCATGATGCACAAGAAGCATGATGCATGACAAGGCTACCTGAAGCTATTCATGGCAAGAGATGATGCAAAAAAGAGCAACACATCAAGGCAAGTTTAAATGAGGCCGGGAGCAACATATAACAATTCCGGTAAGTCCTCATATGCAAATTTCGAAGTTGGTCCAGGTCTGAATAAACCTTATGTTCCAGTTGTTAAACAGCAAGTTAAGATGCATCAAGATGATCTACACGAGATTCTAGTCAAGGTACATATAAAGTTCATTTAGTTCGGAGCTACGGCCTAGAAGATATGAGCAAAACAAGTTAAACATGGCATTGATGCAAAATGCACTCAAACATCAAGCAAACACACCAAAACAAGGATGCAACATGATAATATGAAACTATATGCAATTCTAAGCAAGTTTCATATAGAGCACACTCAAAACGGAGCAACGGTTCAACACACACACTATACAAGTTTAAAGGACAAGCTGTCCAAAACAGCAACGAGGCATATTGCAAGCACCAAAACAACATGCTACAGCACCTCAACATAATAACAAAAGGCATGGGCATGATGTACATGTAAAGCATAACAAGACATGAACACTGAGCTATCTCCAGAAATCACTAGAACATGGTCAAACACACATGGCAAGATTGCAAATAATAACGGTTCAGACTTTGCAGAAAATAACATCAGGTTGCAATGTTTAAGCTATCAAACAACATGTTACAGGAACTTATCATGACAAACAAAGGCATGGCATGAACCTACTAAACCCATAGATCAAAAGTCCCTTACTGACCATGAGCCAAAAAGGATCAGAAAATATGATGGCACCCATGTAAACATAGCAAGTTATAATACAGATTCATACATGGCAGGAACAGAATTATGAAGGCATGTTGATGAGCTTGAACCACTCACCACAGAGCAATACATGGCATGGAAAGGCAACCAACAGTAAGAAGACATGTTTGTGAAGCTAACCAAGTCAAGAACAAGTTCATAGCATGCAAGGATCAACTACAACAACCTTGGCAAAATTGAATAACATGTAAACAATCTGCCAGGAAACATTTTGAAGCAAAAGTAGAGCACGAAAATGACATGCTAGACTACTACATAATTGCAACCAGGGGCATGAATGGATAGAGCATAATCATATGTTCAAAACACCCTTACTGAAGTATCTCAAAATATGCATGGATCTCTCTGTAGCATCAAGTTTACATGGCATCAAAATAACAGCAGAACGGGGACTAAAATCAGCAACATCATGATGCCTAGTTTGCATGCTTGTGCTAGTCACCACATTGATCACAAAAATACATGGTAAGCACCTCTGTAAAGAAGACATAGCATAGATCAAAACACCTGTAGGCATCAACCTCATAGGATGCACACATCAATCATGGCAAAAATGACAAAAGTGCATGTTCTGTTAACAAACAGCAGAAAACATTATGAAGCACTCTTGCAATGATGATTCAGGCATCTAGATGACCTCAAATGAATATGATGCAATGGAATGAAATGATGTACTCGTTGAGTCGAACAATTTGACATATTACACGCACGAAACGGAGCTACGGATGCAGAGATACAATGCAATGAACATGGCATGATAATGTTGAAATATTCGGGACTTAGTCATTTTACAGAAAAAAAAACGGAGTGAGCGCAGGATAGCTATAACGTGCACTGGGCGGGGAATCTGGTGGGCTCGCTCACCTGCAAGGCCTTGGGCCGAAGGAAGGCGGGGCTGGGCCTACCCAACTGGGCCTTGGGGAGGCCGGCAGGGATCTGGGCCGCGGGCCCGTGCGGGAACGCAGCGGTCAACGGGGGCGCGACGGCAGGGACGCGGCTTCCGGCGAGGTCGTCGGCAGAGGCGGCGGCTCGACGGGGAAACGGAGGCTAGGCGGATCCGGGACGGAGACGCCAGATCCGGCGAGCGCTGGCAGTTGGGGACGCGGTTCCCGGCGACGGGGACCTCTGGCGGCGCGGTTCCTGCGAGAAGAACGCCAGCCATGGGCACATGAGAGAGAGGGAAGGTGAGACGAGGAGGAAGGAGAAAATGGTGAGGGCGGCGGCCTCGATCCGGTGGACGGTGGGGCGACGGAGGCGCACCCCGGCGGCGAGGAACATGCGGCGGGGAGCCGCGGCGGCAGGGCGGAGAAGCTCCTCACTCCCTCGATCCAGATCGGGACCGAGGAGGGAGCGGCTCGGGCGCGGGCTGGAGCGGCGGGCCCGGTCGGCCCGGACGGGCC
>NC_041381.1:291677787-291680544 GCF_002162155.2 Triticum dicoccoides
CGGGGAAGGCACGGGAAGGGGCACGCGGCACGCTGGGGTTGGCCGCGGGGCGCTGGGAGGCGACGTGTCGCGCCCGGATTGGTCCGGGACACGGCGGCGGCGGTGACAAGTGGCGGAGGTGGAGTGGGGTGGCGCTGAATCCGAGGAGGAGGGTGGAGGCTGCGGCAAGAGGTAGGTGGAGGGCTAGATTTAGGCTAGGGATGTCCAAAAATGGACTAGGGGGTCTACTTATAGCAGATTTGTTAGGGTTTGGGGGTTAGGAGGGGTTTTCGAGCCGTACGATCGCAATCGTGCGGCTTCGGATAGAGGGGGGACTAGGCTGGGCATAGGTGGGCTGTGTAGAAGAGTTGGGCTGAGAGGAGAGAAGCGAAGGCAGCCCGGCGGCAGTTTCGGAGACCGAAACATCCGACGAAGGTACCGGCAACGGTGCCGCTATAAGTTTAACGGTTGGGCTATCAAATGGACTCCGAATGCGACGAAACTTGGCAGGCGGTCTGTCTACACTATAATAAGACCGCACGACAAGTTGCAACCCATTCCGAGAACATTTTTATGCCACTAATAAAATATATTTCGGAGGTGCCGCGGGCGCGGGCGAGTGTGTCTGGACTCCGAACGGACAACGGAGAGAACCGGGAGAACCCGAACGGATGCAAGTTTTGAAAAACATGCGGATGAAATGCAGATGATGGCACGGCAAAATGCAACATGCAAGCAAATGACATGGCAATGACAGCGAATAACTGGCAGACACCTGGCGCATCGGATCCGGGGCGTTACAACACTCCTCCACTAACAAGAGATCTCGTCCCGAGATCTTAGGACCGAGACGGAAGGGAAAAAGGGAAGAGGTGAAACAAGAACTCGAGAAGAAGCAAAGAATCAAGAGCACTCGAGAAGAAGAGAGGAACGACGAGAAAGACGGGAATCGAAAGCTCACGGAATTAGATAGACTATGAAACCACTCCGGTTAGAACGAGATAAGAAACAAATAAGACTCAAAGGATTTAGGCAGCACTCCGGCTGAAACATGGAGGAATAGAACATGAGCTTCACAAGATGGGATGGCACTTGACGAGATGAACAACGCAAAGCCTACGGAAGAATTAAAAGAATGAAATGAACTTAGAAGGAAGGATTGAATGGAGTTGTTGAGAGGATCAACAACGAAAGAATAAGCTTGTTGTGGACTTATGGATAACATCTCAGAAATTATGAGGTGATAACCAGCCGCAAACGAAAATGATTGGATAGCTGAGAAGAACGAAGAAATGCAAAACTCCACTTCACAAGAATATGGAGAATTAATTGCACTTCGAGATGCGAGAAGAAAAGATACTTGATGAACTCTTGAAGAATGAATTAAATCATGAAGAACCACCATGAAGAACTCTGGTTACAAAAGGATGATGAGATAGAATGAAGGATGAATAGAATAAGATTAGCCTTGCGATGATTTAGATGGAGGTTCCAACGAAAAGGCCGAGGAAAATTTGAACTCCGGAAAAGAAAAGATGGAGAACACTTGGAACTAGAATTTATTCACCGAGAACAAACTCCGAAGGAAGAGATTAACCACTTTGAGGAAATAAGAATAAGAATTACGTTATGCTATCCTCACCAAATTAAATTGATGACAAACAATGGATTTCATACAACTTATTCTTCTTGAAAAGGATTGAGAAGTGACATATCGCAAACTTGAGAAGGTCTTCATGAACCACTGGTAGGATTAAAAGAACGAATGGATGATAATCAAAGAAAAAGAATCTTGAACGAACCACCGTAAGAATTCGAAAATGAATGATGAAAGAGAATGCATCACCGGGAAGAATTAGAAGAGACGAAGAATTCTTCTGGAATGATGGCCTCCAGTCAAAAGAAACGGGAAAACAACTCCTCAAATACTCCGGATGGTTAAGAAAAGGAATATCTGACAATTGGAATAATTCTCGAGGATAACATGAAGTTAGAACCACGAATCTTCGGGAGAACGGGCAAGATTGAGGGGAAAAACTCTTCTTTGATCTTCGACTGACGACGAGAAACAACACCAAAATTACTGAGATACTCCGGGAGAATGAAAGGTAAGAGGTTGAGCCAATAATGAAAATGATTTGAAATCGATCTCGAAGAAGGCATGTGACTGATGTAATCCATCCTTACGTCACACTTGAAAAGAATTTGAGAATAACTCCGGGGGAATTAGAAGAGTCAGGTAAGATCCTGGGAAAAGACCTGTGGGTTAGGGCTCACTAAAACAAACACCGTTGAAAAGGGATGTTGAAGAGGTAGATGATGCACCGGAACAATTGAAATATTTTAATGAGGTGACAACCTCAAATTTATTGGAACACAAACAAATCTCCTGAGGTTTCTTAAGCACTCCGGAAGGATAAACTGGTGAGAGGCGAACGAGCAGGGAAAACACTTGAGCTGAGGGAAAGAATATAATCACTACCAAAAATTAGAATTGAATCCACCGTAAACGAAAAAGAGATGAAGAATGACGAACGAGACGAGAATTCACCGGTTGAAATAATTGATGAAAGACTGAAGAGGCTCCACACGAAAGAAATTGATGCTCAAAAAAGACTCAAACTCCTTGAAGAAGAGGGTGGGAGGGCGGGAAAACAAAATCATCTTGGAAGGGGAAATCGACGAATAACTTGAAGAGAAAAAACACCGGTTGAAATCATTGAGGAAAGAAAGCAAAGACTTCGCATGAGTAGGATAGATATTCGATTACAAACTCCG
>NC_041381.1:291681799-291691837 GCF_002162155.2 Triticum dicoccoides
CCCTCGCGGCCACCGCCACCCCCTCTCCTCCCCGACGTGCTCCCGAGCTCCTGCACCTCGTCGCCAACCCCCTCACCGAGCCACGTGACCGGAAGAGCCCCGAAGCACCGCCCCGACGCTTTTTCCCCTCCTCGGCCACTGAGGATCGCCGTCGTCAAATTCGTCACCGTCCGGCCTCCCTCAAGCTCGCCGTCCACCTCTACAGGGTCTATGTGAGCTCCTCTTCCATTTGCCCTCCTCCCCGCGCTCGTTTCCGCACGCTAGCCGCCCTTTCCACCGGGGCCGTGAGCTCCTCGCCGCCGGCGATGACGCGGACAAGGCCAGAGCCACTGGAGCTAGCTACCGAGCACGGCAACGTGCTCCACACCTCACCAGGAACCTAACACACACACTAGCTTCCCCTCCCGTGCCCCCTAACGCCAACCCCGACCTCGCCCGAACTCCGGCCGCCGCCTCCCTCGCCGCTGCCGACGCCACAGCCAACCCCAACTCCTCTGGCTTGCTCCATTGGATGCGCACGAGCTCGAGCTCCCTGTAGAACCCCTCCGCGCGTCGAATGGGCGCCGGAGCAGCCATTCCGGCGAGCCACCGCCGCGTCTGGTCGTTGCCGGCGGTTAGACGCCGGTGGATTAGCCGGGTTGACCAGGGATTTGACCCCCCTGGGTCACTGACGTGTGGGCCCGTCCCCTGCTAACCTTTGGTTAAATTAATAACTAAGTTTAATTAAGCCACTGACTCACTGACATGTGGGCCCGGGCCGACTAATTAAACTAGGTTAGGTTTAAATTATATTAGGATTAGCCGTAGTCACTGACCAGTGGGCCCCACTGGTCAGGTTTGACCCGAGCCGGCCCCTGTTGACTTGCTGACGTCATGCCAACGTCATGCTGACGCAGTAATGTTTTCTGGATTTAATTTAATTCTGAAAATTCCAGAAAATGCCTAAAACTTCTAAAATTCATAGAAATTCAACCGTAACTCCAAATTAAATAATTTATATATGAAAAATTATCAGAAAAATTCAAGGAATCCATCTGTACCATTTTCATGCATGTTAGAACAACTTATCACTACTGTTTAGGACAAATGAAGTGAATGGCATTTGAATAATCACATATGGAGTTTGAATTTGAATCTTGTATTCAAACCAACTTCATTTAATCTGTTGCTAGTTGCATTAGCCCAAAACACATTCATTTTGCCATGTCATGATCATGCATCATATTGTGCATTGCATTGATTGTGTTCCCTTCTGTGTTGCCAGTATTTGTCCCCTCTCGATAGACGTGATACCGATGATGTGACCGTTGACACTGATGAAGACTCAATGTTATCTTCAGAAGTGCCAGGCAAGCAAAACCCCCTTGTTCATTCCGATACAATCCCACTCTCTCGCTCCTGCTCTCTTTTACTGCATTAGGACAACACCGATTCAACTGTTACATGCTGCGGTAGTTGAACCCCCTTTATCCTCTGCATGACCTGTCATTGCCACAGTAAATAGATGAAACCCACTAGCATGAGTAGGAGTTGTTTGAGCCCTGTTGTGCCTACTCATTCATGTTTGTTTGTCATGCCTGCTACTGCTTAGAGTTGAGTCAGGTCTGATTCATCGGGGGTGAATTAGAGGTGTGTGAACATGTCCTACTGTGTGTGAGCTAAGTGTGTGAACACGATTTGGTAAAGGTAGCGGTGAGAGGCCATGTAGGAGTACATGGTGGATTGTCTCATTGCAGCCGTCCTCAGGAACTGAGTTCTGTGTTTGTGATCCATGATTCAGTTACTACCATACATTGGGCCCTGAAATATGACCCCGCTCGACTTCTTATTCACCCTTGTCCTCTGTCCAGGAGTTGCAAGTAGTTTCTGGTGTTTGTAGCTTACTGGAGGCCGTGGACAGCGCTGACCGTAGGGGTGGGCTGTGATGCGGTAGGTACGTGGCACGGTGTACCGGATGCCCGTTTGGTATCTCGGGAACCCTGTTCACATCGTTTGGGGCTGTGAGCGAAACTCCGGCCGGATCTCCTCATGGATGGAACCCGAATAGGCGATAAACCTGGACTAGAGACTTAAGTGTTTAGGTAGGTCGTGGTCTACACCCACGTCGGCTTTCGCTTGAAGTCTGCCGAGCACATGTCGTGTGCAGACGCTAAGTGGTGGAAACATGTATGAAGAAGTACACCCCTGCAGGGTTAACATCATCTATTCGAATAGCCGTGTCCGCGGTAAAGGACTTCTGGGTTGCTTATATCAGTTCATAGACAAGTGAAAGTGGATACCCTAAAAATACGCAAGATAAGCGTGAGTGCTATGGATGGCGTTCTCGTAGGGAGACGGGAGCGGATCCATAGTGGTGTATTGATATGGTGAATATGTGGACTCGTGTGCGCCACCTCAAAGAGTTACTTGCAGTCGTAGTTCAGGATAGCCACCGAGTCAAAGCTGGCTTGCTGCAGTCAAACTCCACCATCCCCTTTGTTGATAATGATGCATATGTAGATAGCTCTGATGTAAGTCTTGCTGGGTACATTTGTACTCACGTTTGCCTATTTTACATTTTGCAGAGAGACTTCAGTCTCACTAGTATTTCCGCGTGGTCTTCGACGTTTAGCTTGATACCTCAGCTACGATCTTGTGCCCTCGGCAGGATCTGATAGATAGTCAGGCTTCTCAGCCTTTTTCATTTATAGTTGTCTGTACTCAGACATGATAGCTTCCGTTTGTGCTTTGACTTGTATGCTCTGAGTGTTGGGTCATGAGACCCATGTTTGTAATATCTCGCTCCTCGGAGCCTATTGAATAAACTACTTGAGTCGTAGAGTCATTTTGTGATGCCATGTTGTATTGCACATATCGAGCATATTGTGTGTATGTTATTGAAATGCTTGGTATGTGTGGGATCTGACTATCTAGTTGTTTATCTTTAGTAGCCTCTCTTACCGGGAAATGTCTCCTAGTGTTACCGCTGAGCCATGGTAGCTTGCTACTGCTCTGGAACACTTAGGCTGGCCGGCATGTGTCCTTCTTCGTTCCTGTGTCTGTCCCTTCGGGGAAATGTCACGCTTTGAGTACCGGAGTCCTGTTAGCCCGCTACAGCCCGGTTTACCGGAGTCCTGCTAGCCCAGTGCTACAGCCCGGACCCACTTGCTGATGACCGACACGTTCGAAGCTGGGTCATGGATGCCTGTCCCTGTAAGTCTGTGCCACTTTGGGTTTACGACTAGTCATGTCAGCCCGGGCTCTTTATCATATGGATGCTAGCGACACTATCATATACGTGAGCCAAAAGGCGCAAACGGTCCCGGGAAAAGGTAAGACGACACCCGTGGGGATACCGTGCGTGAGGCCGCAGAGTGATATAAGGTGTTACCAGCTAGATCGATGTGACATCGAGTCGGGGACCTGACACAAACCAACTTCATTTAATCTGTGGCTAGTTGCATTAGCCCAAAACACATTCATTTTGCCATGTCATGATCATGCATCATATTGTGCATTGCATTGATTATGTTTCCTTCTGTGTTACCGGTATTTGTCCCCTCTCGATAGACGTGATACCGATGATGTGATCGTTGACACTGATGAAGACTCAATGTTATCTTCAGAAGTGCCAGGCAAGCAAAACCCCCTTGTTCATTCCGATACAATCCTACTCTCTCGCTCCTGCTCTCTTTTACTGCATTAGGACAACATCGATTCATCTGTTACTTGCTGCGGTAGCTGAACCCCTTTATCCTTTGCATGACCTGTCATTGCCACAGTAAATAGATGAAACCCACTAGCATGAGTAGGAGTTGTTTGAGCCCTGTTGTGCCTACTCATTCATGCTTGTTTGTCATGCCTGCTACTGCTTAGAGTTGTGTCAGGTCTGATTCATCCGGGATGAATCAGAGGTGTGTGAACATGTCCTACTGTGTGTGAGCTAAGTGTGTGAACACGATTTGGTAAAAGGTATCGGTGAGAGGCCATGTAGGAGTACATGGTGGGTTGTCTCATTGAAGCCGTCCTCAGGAACTGAGTTCTGTGTTTGTGATCCATGATTCAGCTACTACCATACATTGGGCCCTGAAATATGACCCCGCTCGACTTCTTATTCACCCTTGTCCTCTGTCCAGGAGTTGCAAGTAGTTTCTGGTGTTTGTAGTATGCTGGAGGCCGTGGACAGCGCTGACCGTAGGGGTGGGCTGTGATGCGGTAGGCACGTGGCCGGGTATACCGGGCGCCCGCTTGGTGTCACGGAACCCTGTTCACATCGTTTGGGGCTGTGAGCGAAACTCCGGCCGGATCTCCTCATGGATGGAACCCGAATAGGCGATAAACCTGGACTAGAGACTTGAGTGTTTAGGTAGGTCGTGGTCTACACCCACGTCGGCTTTCGCTTGAAGTCTGCCGAGCACATGTCGTGTGCAGACGCTAAGTGGTGGAAACATGTATGAAGAAGTACACCCCTGCAGGGTTAACATCATCTATTCGAATAGCCGTGTCCGCGGAAAAGGACTTCTGGGTTGCTTATATCAGTTCATAGACAAGTGAAAGTGGATACTCTAAAATACGCAAGATAAGCGTGAGTGCTATGGATGGCGTTCTCGTAGGGAGACGGGAGCGGATCCATAGTGGTGTATTGATATGGTGAATATGTGGACTCGTGTGCGCCACCTCAAAAGAGTCGCTTGCAGTCGTAGTTTAAGATAGCCACCGAGTCAAAGCTGGCTTGCTGCAGTTAAAACCCACCATCCCCTTGTTGAAAATGATGCATATGTAGTTAGTTCTGATGTAAGTCTTGCTGGGTACATTTGTACTCACGTTTGCCTATTTTATGTTTTTGCAGAGAGACTTCAGTCTCACTAGTAGTTCCACGTGGACTTCGACGTTTAGCTTGTTACCTCAGCTACGATCTTGTGCCCTCGGCAGGATCTGATAGATAGTCAGGCTTCTCAGCCTTTTTCATTTATAGATGTCTGTACCCAGACATGATAGCTTCCGCTTGTGCTTTGATTTGTATGCTCTGAATGTTGGGTCATGAGACCCCTGTTTGTAATATCTCGCTCCTCGGAGCCTATTGAATAAATTACTTGAGTCGTAGAGTCATGTTGTGATGCCATGTTGTGTTTGCACATATCGAGCATATTGTGTGTATGTTATTGAAATGCTTGGTATGTGTGGGATCTGACTATCTAGTTGTTTATCTTTAGTAGCCTCTCTTATCAGGAAATGTCTCCTAGTGTTTCCACTGAGCCATGGTAGCTTGCTACTGCTCCGGAACACTTAGGCTGGCCGGCATGTGTCCTTCGTCGTTCCTGTGTCTGTCCCTACAGGGAAATGTCACGCGATGAATACCGGAGTCCTGTTAGCCCGCTACAGCCCGGTTCACCGGAGTCCTGCTAGCCCAGTGCTACAGCCTGGATTCACTCGCTGATGACCGACACGTTCGATGCTGGGTCATGAATGCCTGTCCCCGTAAGTCTGTGCCACTTTGGGTTTACGACTAGCCATGTCAGCCCGGGCTCCTTATCATATGGATGCTAGCGACACCGTCATATACGTGTGCCAAAAGGCGCAAACGGTCCCGGGCTAAGGTAAGGCGACACCCGTGGGAATACCATGCGTGAGGCCGCAAAGTGATATGAGGTGTTACATGCTAGATCGATGTGGCATTGAGTCGGGGTCCTGACAGCGTTGGTATCAGAGCTTGACTGCCTGTAGGATTACCAAGCCAAACTGGTCGAAGTTGAGTCTAGAAATTCTTTAGTTATATAAGGGAATGGATTGTGGGATTTACGTAAGGCTCTTTTACTCCTTATACCTTATGCCCTTCTGATCTGAGTCATCTTATCTTTCCTACGGGGATTAAGAACTAGGCTATCTCTTCTTTCTATCAGGATCACGTGTTACTAATCCGTAGACTTATAAGATTGTTGGATTTAAGCTTGAGTTCAGTTTCTACTACTTCCGTACGTTAACTGTTGATCTCGAAACCTTGATATTGTGCTTCTGAGTGGTTATGCCACCATTTTTGTGAATGTCTCAAATCTTTCTGAGCATTTACAGCCGTTATGCTGTCCGAGTCATCCCAGGTTTCTAAATAGTCGGATGCATTTGCAAATCCCTTCCTCCTGTTTCCGATGTGCCTTTGGTCAGATTAATCACACAAATCAGTGAGTTGAGGTACTTTATTGCCTTGACATATATGTTGGAGCTAGTATTATGACCCTAGGTGTCTTAGGGGATCATCTAGTAATTAGCCATGATTTGTGTTCCAAGTGTGATGATTCTGGCCATCATTCTCGAAAGCATCCCGTGATGCTACTTAGTAGTAGGTATTCTGTTCTTGGGTTCTTGAACCCGAGATTCACTCTACCTACTTCATGTTGATAGTAATTGCTAGTGCCTTTAGGATATTAGTAACCTTTGCGATAGTCCTTGAAGTCCGTGGTATCTTCTTCTTCCAAATACCATGAACTACTTATGGCAGAAGTTCCTCGTTGAATTGAAATATCACAACAGGATTATTCTTGATGAGTTCTCCATTACATATTGTGGCTCTGCCAGTTCTACCCTTCTGCATGGGTTATCCGGAAGAAATATGTTGAACTTGGTTCGACATACTAATCTATGCCTCCACAACTTAGAAAATTATATGTTCCTTTGAGTTGTTCTCTTTAGTTGCATTCTGACCTTCGTCTATCAATTGATAGTCAAGAGTATGCGTGTGTTCGTTTATCGATGCCTATTACTCTTGTGGTCCGTCAAGCCATTCTATCGCAGAATGACTAGGAGAAACAAACTCCAGTACCTCTTCCATATCTAGGATTGGGTCAAAATAGTTGTATTCCGCAGATCAAATGCCAATCCAGCTTTTGGTTTTGTTCTACCTTGGATTATTACCCCCTTTATGTCAGAATTGTCATGAGAACTGCACCAACTTTCATGAATTTTGACGTAGTAATACTTCTCACCATCATTAGTCATTCCTCGGCCCTCGTGTTGATGCAACCGGAATACCGACAAATGAATTGTGATGTGTGAAATCAATACTCCCAGCAACCTCGTTGCTTGGTAGTTAATGGACAATAATTTCATTCTTAGCGTGTTGGTTTTGAATCATCATTCTAAGGTTGATTATGCTACCTAGTCCTTATTTCGGTGCACCCTTCGATTGATGAGTTAGGCTCTTGTCAAGTCCTCACTCATTTGATCATATCGTCTTGCCCTCAAAAGCGAGATTGTTCTCGAGCTTAGTAACATATCGGTGGTTCGTGATTTTCCGAATATCTTCTCGATAGTATCACCAGGTTGTCACCTGACTGTTATGTTAAGCTCGTGATCAAGTTGGTTTATTCTTGTAAACCACCCCTTCTCCAAGAATCCGTGTTGGATACCCTGAGCTAGTTGGATAAGCTAAACAACAACTTGGAGAGTTGGAAGATAAAAGCTTGTCCGACTTAGTTCATGTTAAGGGATATCTTTTTGTGTGTGTGTGTGTCTTGAAGAAAGATGATATCTTCATCAATTGGTCCTTGTGAACAATTGTTGGATCTATTATCTTACCCAAACCTTGGATTGAGTATGGGCTATCATCCAATCAGACCAGAACCAACGATATTCATAATGTTGTCTTACTCGTGGTTGATCCCTCGAGCATACGCCATTATATCTTTTGGGTCTGACCAATGCTATCACCGTGTTCACTTAACTATGGAATTCCTTCTAAAAGGGAACCCAGATGAATTGTTGTTGAGCCCATTGACAACATCCTTATCTCCTCCATGATTTTGTTGAACATTAAGCTAGTGTTGGAAACTTTGTAAGCAATGCCTTTGTGTTCCGTTCATGAAGCCTACGCTTGGATGAAAGCAGTGACTTCCTCTAATTCACGTGCATTTGATGTAAGTTGCCGCCATGAATTCGAGAAAGTTTGTTTTTGCTCCTCTGGAATCATCCCAAGTCAGTCATGCATGTGCGAAGTATTCTATGGTCTGATAGACTGATCATCTTCATTCCATATGTATCCCTAGCACACCAAGCCACTGATTGAGTTGTTCAAGGAAAAGGAGTTGATGTGCTAATCCTAGGTCATACACAAGATTCCTATATCCTCAATGATGGTTCCCAACCAGAACTCGGTAGTGTTTTATTATAAGACTACCATGTGGTCATGCTTGTCTGGGACAACATGTTCACATGTGTGTAGCAGAACCAGCTCATGTTTTGGAGCTTGCTATCATAGTTCATTTCCCGAGAATCTCGCAACGTCATTTCGTCGATTTGTGTTGCAAACTTTCATTTTCTTCCTAGACTCGATGAGTCTGGAATATCCTGACACCAACCAGATCTGAATCTCAGGCAGATATGATAGTTGGAACATTTCCCAAGAACTTTAATATTGGTCTCGCGATAACCGGTAAAGTGGATGTCATGGCCAACACACCCAGCCGGAAGACCTGTTATTATAATATCTTTTTTGAGGAAGTTGGCCACCTCCCCATAGGGTTTTCGTAGGATTTACTCCCTAGTTGCCCCTATGGATTTTGAGATCCCGAAGTCCGACCTTTTTACTTGATGTTCTAGATATCAAACCATATCTATGAATGGGTTACACTAGCATGTCAAGGAGAACATTAGAAGCGGAGTGCTAAATGTCTCTCGGTCGATCATCCAGATTTTGTTTCCTTGGCCTCGCTAGGGTGAAAGCTGAGTTGATGTTATCTTCCTATGCATCTGCATCGTCCATCGTTGTTCATCATGGTGGTATGTTGTGTTGCCAGGATTCTTGACACGGATGTTGGTAAAACCTTGATGAATATGGAAATGCTCAACTTCTTGAGAGCACGCACAAGCGCTAGGTGTTATCATCGGCACTAACTGGGTTTGCTCTCAGTTTCCTCGGCAATGCTATGATCTCTTCAAACAGTGAATTCACTCTCTGTTGTTGGGTTCTTCCCCAGTTACCAGAATCATTCCCAGCATTTGCATTTTGTTCCTAGCTTGCACCGCCAATTTGCCATTCTACCATGGGTCTCTTCCATCTCCGGTGATAAGCAAATTCATCCATTACGTTGTCTTCAACAAGGTAATCCACATCATCCAAGTCCGAGTATGCCATTCTACCGACCCCCGCCAATCGATTGCTGTGATTTGCCTTCGGCTGATATAGAGAGTCTCAATGATCTCTATATCAAAGGTAATTCTTTTTGCCACTTAAGATAATAATCTACGAATCACCCTTCTCCAGGATGTTTCGTCGTGGTATCATGGCAATTCAACTCCTCGCTACGTTGACAACCGATCGCCACATTCTTAAGTCTGGAATTGTTGTCTACCTAGTGAACCTCGTCACCTGCTCCACTCCATCCCTCTAGAGGTATGCTTCGTCTCTCAGCTCGAGAGATGTTGCTATGTCACATTCCGGGAGTTAATCCTGAGTTGTTCGACCTTCGAGAAGACCGATTCTTCCAGAGTTTTCCTTTCCTCTTCTTGTCATGATTAGTTGGAGTTCTCAGAACAAGACGACAAGACAAAGATGGTGATCGAATCAACGTTCCTATGAAGTGCAACCTGAATCATGAAGATTATACTAGTCTGCGTTACCCTTCACCTTACCCTACGCTTAAATCTCGAGACGAGATTCTGGTTTAGTGGGGGTGAGTTGTCACATCCCTAGCTTCTGGTATTGCTCTAGGCTAGCTTCATGTGTGCATCATGTCTATATTTTTGAAACTTGAACTGAGGAATTTTGGAAGCCTCAAAAACTTAAATAAAAGAGGGGCAAAAACCCTAGAAATCTCATTCATTGCTCCAAAGTGCTCTTCTTAAATGTTTGATAATTTTTGGTAAGGGTTCTGGTCCCAACCAAAAATATTGAACATTTTTAAGGATTTATTTTTGGGACTTTGGATTTAATTCATTAGCTATTTGAATTTGAATTATATTCATATAATTAGAATATAATTTCAAATACCCCTGAAATATTTTATAAGCTTTTGGAAATGTCCATCTAGCAATATAAAATATTCAGAGGAGTTTTTGGCATTGTTTGAA
>NC_041381.1:291692336-291720410 GCF_002162155.2 Triticum dicoccoides
GACGAGGCCTCGTGTCCCCTCGCTCCTCTTCCTCCCCCGCTGCATCCCCTCTCTCCTCTGCTCCCTCCCTCTCGCCCGGACCGAACGGAGCCGCCGCCACCGACGAGCTCCCTCGCGGCCACCGCCACCCCCTCTCCTCCCCGACGTGCTCCCGAGCTCCTGCACCTCGTCGCCAACCCCCTCACCGAGCCACATGACCGGAAGAGCCCCGAAGCACCGCCCCGACGCTTTTCCCCCTCCTCGGCCATCGAGGATCGCCGTCGTCAAATTCGTCGCCGTCCGGCCTCCCTTAAGCTCGCCGTCCACCTCTACAGGGTCTATGTGAGCTCCTCTTCCATTTCCCCTCCTCACCGCGCTCGTTCCCGCACGCTAGCCGCCCTTTCCACCGGGGCCGTGAGCTCCTCGCCGCCGGTGATGACGCGGACAAGGCCAGAGCCACCGGAGCTAGCTACCGAGCACGACAACATGCTCCACACCTCACCAGGAACCTAACATACACACTAGCTTCCCCTCCCGTGCCCCCTAACGCCAACCCCGACCTCGCCCGAACTCCGGCCGCCGCCTCCCTCGCCGCTGCCGACGCCACAGCCAACCCCAACTCCTCTGGCTTGCTCCATTGGATGCGCACGAGCTCGAGCTCCATGTAGAACCCCTCCGCGCGTCGAATGGGCGCCGGAGCAGCCATTCCGGCGAGCCACCGCCGCGTCTGGTCGTTGCCGGCGGTTAGACGCCGGTGGATTAGCCGGGTTGACCAGGGATTTGACCCCCGTGGGTCACTGACGTGTGGGCCCGTCCCCTGCTAACCTTTGGTTAAATTAATAACTAAGTTTAATTAAGCCACTGACTCACTGACATGCGGGCCCGGGCCGACTAATTAAACTAGGTTAGGTTTAAATTATATTAGGATTAGCCGTAGTCACTGACCAGTGGGCCCCACTGGTCAGGTTTGACCCGAGCCGGCCCCTGTTGACTTGCTGACGTCATGCCAACGTCATGCTGACGTAGTAATGTTTTCTGGATTTAATTTAATTCTGAAAATTCCAGAAAATGCCTAAAACTTCTAAAATTCATAGAAATTCAACCGTAACTCCAAATTAAATAATTTATATATGAAAAATTATCAAAAAAATTCAAGGAATCCATCTGTACCATTTTCATGCATGTTAGAACAACTTATCACTACTGTTTAGGACAAATGAAGTGAATGGCATTTGAATAATCACATATGGAGTTTGAAATTGAATCTTGTATTCAAACCAACTTCATTTAATCTGTTGCTAGTTGCATTAGCCCAAAACACATTCATTTTGCCATGTCATGATCATGCATCATATTGTGCATTGCATTGATTGTGTTCCCTTCTGTGTTGCCGGTATTTGTCCCCTCTCGATAGACGTGATACCGATGATGTGACCGTTGACACTGATGAAGACTCAATGTTATCTTCAGAAGTGCCAGGCAAGCAAAACCCCCTTGTTCATTCCGATACAGTCCCACTCTCTCGCTCCTGCTCTCTTTTACTGCATTAGGACAACACCGATTCAACTATTACATGCTGCGGTAGTTGAACCCCCTTTATCCTCTGCATGACCTGTCATTGCCACACTAAATAGATGAAACCCACTAGCATGAGTAGGAGTTGTTTGAGCCCTGTTGTGCCTACTCATTCATGTTTGTTTGTCATGCCTGCTACTGCTTAGAGTTGAGTCAGGTCTGATTCATCGGGGGTGAATTAGAGGTGTGTGAACATGTCCTACTGTGTGTGAGCTAAGTGTGTGAACACGATTTGGTAAAGGTAGCGGTGAGAGGCCATGTAGGAGTACATGGTGGATTGTCTCATTGCAGCCGTCCTCAGGAACTGAGTTCTGTGTTTGTGATCCATGATTCAGTTACTACCATACATTGGGCCCTGAAATATGACCCCGCTCGACTTCTTATTCACCCTTGTCCTCTGTCCAGGAGTTGCAAGTAGTTTCTGGTGTTTGTAGCTTACTGGAGGCCGTGGACAGCGCTGACCGTAGGGGTGGGCTGTGATGCGGTAGGTACGTGGCACGGTGTACCGGATGCCCGTTTGGTATCTCGGGAACCCTGTTCACATCGTTTGGGGCTGTGAGCGAAACTCCGGCCAGATCTCCTCATGGATGGAACCCGAATAGGCGATAAACCTGGACTAGAGACTTGAGTGTTTAGGTAGGTCGTGGTCTACACCCACGTCGGCTTTCGCTTGAAGTCTGCCGAGCACATGTCGTGTGCAGACGCTAAGTGGTGGAAACATGTATGAAGAAGTAAACCCCTGCAGGGTTAACATCATCTATTCGAATAGCCGTGTCCGCGGAAAAGGACTTCTGGGTTGCTTATATCAGTTCATAGACAAGTGAAAGTGGATACTCTGAAATACGCAAGATAAGCGTGAGTGCTATGGATGGCGTTCTCGTAGGGAGACGGGAGCGGATCCATAGTGGTGTATTGATATGGTGAATATGTGGACTCGTGTGCGCCACCTCAAAAGAGTCGCTTGCAGTCGTAGTTTAGGATAGCCACCGAGTCAATGCTGGCTTGCTGCAGTTAAACCCCACCATCCCCTTGTTGAAAATGATGCATATGTAGTTAGTTCTGATGTAAGTCTTGCTGGGTACATTTGTACTCACGTTTGCCTATTTTATGTTTTCGCAGAGAGACTTCAGTCTCACTAGTAGTTCCACGTGGACTTCGATGTTTAGCTTGTTACCTCAGCTACGATCTTGTGCCCTCGGCAGGATCTGATAGATAGTCAGGCTTCTCAGCCTTTTTCAATACCCAGACATGATAGCTTCCGCTTGTGCTTTGATTTGTATGCTCTGAATGTTGGGTCATGAGACCCCTGTTTGTAATATCTCGCTCCTCGGAGCCTATTGAATAAATTACTTGAGTCGTAGAGTCATGTTGTGATGCCATGTTGTGTTTGCACATATCGAGCATATTGTGTGTATGTTATTGAAATGCTTGGTATGTGTGGGATCTGACTATCTAGTTGTTTATCTTTAGTAGCCTCTCTTATCGGGAAATGTCTCCTAGTGTTTCCACTGAGCCATGGTAGCTTGCTACTGCTCCAGAACACTTAGGCTGGCCGGCATGTGTCCTTTGTCGTTCCTGTGTCTGTCCCTTCAGGGAAATGTCACGCGATGAATACCGGAGTCCAGTTAGCCCGCTACAGCCCTGTTCACCGGAGTCCTGCTAGCCCAGTGCTACAGCCTGGATTCACTCGCTGATGACCGACACGTTCGATGCTGGGTCATGAATGCCTGTCCCCGTAAGTCTGTGCCACTTTGGGTTTACGACTAGCCATGTCAGCCCGGGCTCCTTATCATATGGATGCTAGCGACACCGTCATATACGTGTGCCAAAAGGCGCAAACGGTCCCGGGCTAAGCTAAGGCGACACCCGTGGGAATACCATGCGTGAGGCCGCAAAGTGATATGAGGTGTTACATGCTAGATCGATGTGGCATTGAGTCGGGGTCCGGACACAAAGCTTAAAGGGCAGGAAAGGGTAAAGTGGTGAGGTAGCAGCAGCGACTAAGCATATACGATGGCTAACATACGCAAATAAGAGCGAGAAGAGAGCAAATAGAACGGTCGTCAACTATTAATGATCAAGAAGTGATCCTGAACTCCTACTTACGTCAAGCATAACCCAAAAACCGTGTTCACTTCCCGGACTCCATCGAGAAGAGACCATCACGACTACACACACGGTTGATGCGTTTTAATTTGGATCTGGTGTCAAGTTATCTACAACCGAACATTAACAAATTCCCATCTGCCTATAACCGCAGGCACGGCTTTCGAAAGATTATACCCTGCAGGGGTGTCCCAACTTAGCCCATGATAAGCTCTCGCGATCAACGAAGGATATACCTTCTCCCAGGAAGACCCATCAGACTCGGAATCCCGGTTTACAAGACATTTCGACAATGGTAAAACAAGACCAGCAAAGCCTCCCGCCGTCCCGACAAATCCCGATAGGAGCTGCACATATCTCGTTCTCAGGGCACACCGGATGAGCAAGACGTCAGGTTGGCATAGATCCTGGTTGCCCAGGGGGCGCCGGACATCGCTCGGTTTGGACCAACACTTAGACAAGCACTGGCCCGGGGGGGTAAAATAAAGATGACCCTCGAGAGCGTGACTCCCAAGGGAAAAAAGGCTAGGTGAGGCAAATGGTAAAACCAATGTTGGGCCTTGCTGGAGGAGTTTTATTCAAAGCGAACTGTCAAGGGGGTCCCATAAATCACCCGACCGCGTAAGGAACGCAAAATCCGGGAACATAACACCGGTATGACGGAAACTAGGGCGGCAAGAGTGGAACAAAACACCAGGCATAAGGCCAAGTCTTCCACCCTTTACCAAGTATATAGATGCATTAATAATATAAGAGATATTATGATATCCCAACCAAAATCCTGTCCACCATGGAGAAATCTTCAACTTCACCTACAACTAGCAACGCTATAAGAGGGCTGAGCAAAGCAGTAACATAGCCAAGCAACGGTTTGCATAGGAAAGGTGTCAAAGGTTAGAGGTTCATGGCAATATGGGAGGCTTGATAAACAGGTGATAGGTAGAGCAGCAAAGCGATAGAACGAAGCAACTAGCATAGCAATGATAGTAGTGAGATCCAGGGTAGAGGTCATCTTGCCTGAAATCCCGCAAGGAAGAAGAACGAGTCCATGAAGAAGATGAAGCCACGAAGAAGTACCAAGCGTAGACGAACGAATCCTCATGATCGCAACGAAACAGGAACTATCGAAAAGAAGCACACAACATGGTAAACACACCACACATGAACAAGGCATGATGCACAACAAGCATGATGCATGACAAGGCTACATGAAGCTACTCATGGCAAGAGATGATGCAAACAAGAGCAACACATCAAGGCAAGTTTAAATGAGGCCGGGAGCAACATATAACAATTCCGGTAAGTCCTCATATGCAAATTTCGAAGTTGGTCCAGGTCTGAATAAACCTTATGTTCCAGTTGTTAAACAGCAAGTTAGGATGCATCAAGATGATCTACACGAGATTCTAGTCAAGTTACATATAAAGTTCATTTAGTTCGGAGCTACGGCCTAGAAGATATGAGCAAAACAAGTTAAACATGGCATTGATGCAAAATGCACTCAAACATCAAGAAAACAGACCAAAACAAGGATGCAACATGATAATATGAAACTATATGCAATTCTAAGCAAGTTTCATATAGAGCACACACAAAACGGAGCAACGGTTCAACACACACACACTATACAAGTTTAAAGGACAAGCTGTCCAAAACAGCAACGAGGCATATTGCAAGCACCAAAACAACATGCTACAGCACCTCAACATAATAACAAAAGGCATGGGCATGATGTACAGGTAAAGCATAACAAGACATGAACACTGAGCTATCTCCAGAAATCACTAGAACATGGTCAAACACACATGGCAAGATTGCAAATAATAACGGTTCAGACTTTGCAGAAAATAACATCAGGTTGCAATCTTTACAGCTATCAAACAACATGTTACAGTAACTTATCATGACAAACAAAGGCATGGCATGAACCTACTAAACCCATAGATCAAAAGTCCCTTACTGACCATGAGCCAAAAAGGATCAGAAAATATGATGGCACCCATGTAAACATAGCAAGTTATAATACAGATTCATACATGGCAGGAACAGAATTATGAAGGCATGTTGATGAGCTTGAACCACTCACCACAGAGCAATACATGGCATGGCAAGCCAACCAACAGTAAGAAAACATGTTTGTGAAGCTAACCAAGTCAAGAACAAGTTCATAGCATGCAAGGATCAACTACAACAACCTTGGCAAAATTGAATAACATGTAAACAATCTGCCAGGAAACATTTTGAAGCAAAAGTAGAGCACGAAAATGACATGCTAGACTACTCCATAATTGCAACCAGGGGCATGAATGGATAGATCATAACCATATGTTCAAAACACCCTTACTGAAGTATCTCAAAATATGCATGGATCTCTCTGTAGCATCAAGTTTACATGGCATCAAAATAACAGCAGAACGGGGACTAAAATCAGCAACATCATGATGCCTAGTTTGCATGCTTGTGCTAGTCACCACATTGATCACAAAAATACATGGTAAGCACCTCTGTAAAGAAGACATAGCATAGATCAAAACACCTGTAGGCATCAACCTCATAGGATGCACACATCAATCATGGCAAAAATGACAAAAGTGCATGTTCTGTTAACAAACAGCAGAAAACATTATGAAGCACTCTTGCAATGATGATTCAGGCATCTAGATGACCTCAAATGAATATGATGCAATGGAATGAAATGATGTACTCGTTGAGTCGAACAATTTGACATATTACACGCACGAAACGGAGCTACGGATGCAGAGATACAATGCAATGAACATGGCATGATAATGTTGAAATATTCGGGACTTAGTCATTTTACAGAAAAAAACGGAGTGAGCGCAGGATAGCTATAACGTGCACTGGGCGGGGAATCTGGTGGGCTCGCTCACCCGCGAGGCCTTGTGCCGAAGGAAGGCGGGGCTGGGCCTACCCAACTGGGCCTTGGGGAGGCCGGCAGGGATCTGGGCCGCGGGCCCGTGCGAGGAACGCAGCGGTCAACGGGGGCGCGACGGCAGGGACGCGGCTTCCGGCGAGGTCGTCGGCAGAGGCGGCGGCTCGACGGGGAAACGGAGGCTAGGCGGATCCGGGACGGGGACGCCAGATCCGGCGAGCGCCGGCAGTCGGGGACGCGGTTCCCGGCGACGGGGACCTCTGGCGGCGCGGTTCCTGCGAGAAGAACGCCAACCATGGGCACGTGAGAGAGAGGGAAGGTGAGACGAGGAGGAAGGAGGAAATGGTGAGGGCGGCGGCCTCGATCCGGCGGATGGTGGGGCGACGGAGGCGCACCCCGGCGGCGAGGAACATGCCGCGGGGAGCCACGGCGGTGGGGCGGAGAAGCTCCTCGCTCCCTCGATCCAGATCAGGACCAAGGAGGGAGCGGCTCGGGCGCGGGCTAGAGCGGCGGGCCCGGTCGTGCCGGACCGCGAGGGGGCCACAAGCGGGCCTGGCGTGGGGAAGGCGCGGGAAGGGGCGCGCGGCACGCTGGGGTTGGCCGCGGGGTGCTGGGAGGCGACGTGTCGCGCCCGGATTGGTCCGGGACGCGGCGGCGGCGGTGACAAGTGGCGGAGGTGGAGTGGGGCGGCGCTGAATCCGAGGAGGAGGGTGGAGGCTGCGGCAGGAGGTAGGGGGAGAGCTAGATTTAGGCTAGGGATGTCCAAAAATGGACTTGGGGGTCTACTTATAGCAGATTTGTTAGGGTTTGGGATTAGGAGGGGTTTTCGAGCCGTACGATCGCAATCGTGAGGCTCCGGACAGAGGGGGGACTAGGCTGGGCATAGGTGGGCTGTGTAGAAGAGTTGGGCTGAGAGGAGAGAAGAGAAGGCAGCCCGGCGGCAGTTTCGGAGAACGAAACGTCTGACGAAGGTACCGGCAATGATGCCGCTATAAGTTTAACGGTTGGGCTATCAAATGGACTCCGAATGCGATGAAACTTGGCAGGCGGTCTGTCTACAAGTTGCAACCCATTCCGAGAACATTTTTATGCCACTAATAAAATATATTTCGGAGGTGCCGCGAGCGCGTGCGAGTGTGTCTGGACTCCGAACGGACAATGGAGAGAACCGGGAGAACCCGAACGGATGCAAGTTTTGAAAAACATGCGGATGAAATGCAGATGTTGACAAGGCAAAATGCAACACGCAAGCAAATGACATGGCAATGACAGCGAATAACTGGCAGACACCTGGCGCATCGATTCCGGGCGGTACATCCGGCTTATGTTTCCATGTACTAACAATGCAGCTGAGTACGAGGCCTTACTACATGGTCTCCGGATGGCTAAGGAGATGAACTTATGCTAGGTAAGATGCTTGGGCGACTCAGATCTCGTGGCTTAGCAGGTGACAGGCAAGTAGGATTCCAAGGATCCCCTTATGGCGGCTTATCATCGTGAAGTAGATGTTGTGGCTGGTCACTTCAAGGGTTATCAAGTGGAGCACATTGATCGAAGGAAGAATGAGACGGATGATGCTTTAAGCCGGTTGGGATCCCAACGTAAGCCGGTGCCACCTAACACCTTTCTCGATATTTTACATAACCCTTCTGTCAAGGTGCCTACCGAGGAAGAGCTAGCAGTGCCAGACCCGGAGGCACAGCTGGTGGCGGCTCTTCATGTTATCCCTGATTGGACAGTGCCCTATTTGGCTTATATGACCTGGGGAGAGTTACCTGAGGATGAGACCTTGGCAAGATAAATCGTCAGGCGCTCCAAATCTATGATGATTCCTAACGGCGAGTTACATCGCCTAAGTGTCACTGGGGCGTTTCAACGCTGTGTGTCCCCTGCAGAAGGCCAAGAAATACTTCATGAGATCCATGAAGGGGAATGTGGCCATCATGCCGGGTCAAAATCTCTGGTAGCAAAAGCTTTCCGTCATGGTTTCTACTGGCTGACGGCTCATGCTGATGCGGAAGATCTGGTCAGCAAATGTGACGGTTGTCAAAAGTTCTCACGACGAGCTCATGTGCCGGCTCAAGAATTGAGGATGATCCCAATCACTTGGCCGTTTGCAGTCTGGGGGCTTGACATGGTTGGGCCTTTCAAGAGGTCTAAGGATAAAAAGACACATCTCCTGGTGGCAGTGGATAAGTTTACAAAGTGGGTTGAGGCAGAGCCGGTCAGTAAGTGTGATGCAGCCATGACAGTTGGCGCTCACCGTGGGGCCAGCGCATGGTGTATTTGAGTTCTTGAAGGGCAACTTCGAAGGGCTCAAGGGATACATAGTGGGCCGGATGACCAAGAGTCGTCACGGCAAGATCTACATCGACGACGAAGGCTGGGGTCCCGACGCCGGCTCAATTGAGTACGGATACCGGGTCCCCTTCGGCGGAATCCACGTCTTCATCGGCCGGATCAGTGAGCCGGGCCCTGAGCCAGACAACTGCACCGACCTCAGATGGCTCAGCGTGCGAGGAAGACCCGAACTCAACCTGTTATGAAGCGTGCTTTCGTGGGCTGCATCCACGGAGAGGAACTTTCTGAAGGATCTGAAGATAGGGGTGAGACGGTCGTCCTCTCAAATGATGATTCGTCCGCCGATTCAACAGATTCGTTGTACCAAGTGCAAGACGGCGTGCTCGGGGGCTGTTCCGATGGCATCAGTATTCCGGACCCCTGTGAGCCGCCAAGATGGGCAGGAGTCTTTATGGCTGGGACTCAGCCTGACTCAAACTCTACAGCTGCTGGTGCAGTAACGTCCGGGTTAGGAGCAGCCGGGGCATGCGGCCCCGTGCGCCCACCGGCTCAGGTGCTGATAGACCTCATGGATAAGCTTACGGCCATGTTAACCGCAATGGTTATTCCTACAGACAAAGATGAGCATGACGCGGAGGTAGCACGGGTGTGTGAGGAGATAGCTCAGGCCAAGGAGGCCTTGGCAGCTGAGGATACTAGACTAGCTACAGAGCGGGCGGCTCTCGACGCCCGGGCACAACGGTTGCAGTCAGAAGCTTACCAGCTCACGATGAGCTTAAACGCATCCAATGAGGTAATGAGGAGGAGACATCAGAAAACCCAGTCCCGTTTACCTCTGAATTACGACCCTCGGCTTCTTTTTGCTACACCCGGAGCCGGCCCAAGTAACCCGCCAGAGGCTAATCAGCTTACGACAGCCGGAACAGGAGGGCCGGCTCAGCCTCGGGAGATAGCACCACCTCACGTGAGCATGCCACCGCCGCGTTATGTGCCAATTCCACTGAGTCACTTTTCCAACCCCATGGAGAACTTAATTGCAGCTTCAACATGTTTGGCGGCTCTTCCCATGGACGGTGAGGACCCGGCGGCAGTGGAGACCCAGAGAGTCAGAGAACTTCTCCAGACGGCCTTAGCTCAGCAGGAGACCTATTCTTACAGCCGGGACATAATTCATTCAACTCCCCCACCTTGGTTAGCGCCGCCTCGCAAGAACCGGAGCCCGAGTTACAGCATGCACATGGAGTCGGAAGCTTTGTCAAGCAACGCCCAATGCCGTAACCAACCCGGTGGCTATAATCCGGTGCAAGATCGAATATTTGGGGAGAACGAGCGGGCGTCTCAGCTAGCGGCTCAACAGACGGGCTCATCAAGATATCCCAGAGTATCTAACAACTTCTGTGGAGGCGGGAGTAGCCACTAGAACCGGTGGTGTTCCTTGTTTGGTACCGGCTTTGCGCAACGTACGTCTGCCCAAGGACTTCAAGGGACCTCGAAAGGTGCCGAATTACACGGCCGACAAGATCTTGGTTAAAAGGTTTGCCACCCAATTCCATTGGTTCATGGGAAGAGTTAAAGGCCCGGTTCATCCAGAACTTCAAGGACACCTATAAGCAACCAATGTCGATTGTGTACTTGATGAATTGTAAGCAGGGGGAGGGCGAATCCACCACCCATTGGGTACGCCGGGTCAAGGAGATAATTCATTCATCTGACAAGATCGATGCCGGCTCTACAGTCCTTATGTTGGAGAAGAATTGTAGCTTTGAGCCGCTGAGGCAGAAACTGGGGCGCCTTAAACATGACTACAAGGATAAGGGGACGACCTGCTGGTGGCTTAGGGCAAGGAACAACTCATCGAGAGCCGGGATAGCATATCTTGCTCCCTGTCATCGAAACATCAATACCAAACCCAACTAGACGTAGGCCTTACCTTCACCGTAAGGGGCCGAACTAGTATAAACCCTCTCGTGTCCTTTGTCCCGATTTAACCTCTTCAAGCTTCCTAGTTGCGTTGGCTCCACAACTAAGTCCTTTCACGAGGACATCTGACGTGACAATTCCACGACAGTTCTGTTTTTGACAGATTCTGCTTTTCGTGTGTTGTTTGCTTATTTTGATGAATCTATGGCTTGTATCGGGGGGTATGAACCATAGAGAAGTTGTAATACAGTAGGTTTAACACCAATATAAATAAATAATTAGTTAATTATAGTACATTATGTGGTGGTTTTTTTTTCTTGCACTAACAGAGCTTATGACATTTCCTGTTGAGTTTTGTGTTGTGAAGTTTTCAAGTTTTGGGTAAAGATTTGATGGACTATGGAATAAGGAGTGGCAAGAGCCTAAGCTTGGTTATGCCCATGGCACCCCAAGATATTCAAAGATAACCAAAAGCCTAAGCTTGGGGATTCCCTGGAAGGCATCCCCTCTTTCGTCTTCGTCTATCGGTAACTTTACTTGGAGCTATATTTTTTTTCACCACATGATATGTGTTTTACTTGGAGCGTCTTCTATGATACGAGTCTTTGCTTTTTAGTTTACCACAATCATCCTTGCTATACACACATTTTGGGAGAGACACACATGATTCAGTATTTATTAGAATACTCTATGTGCTTCACTTATATCTTTTGAGCTAGGCAATTTTGCTCTAGTGCTTCACTTATATCTTTTTAGAGCACGGCGGTGGTTTTATTTTGTAGAAATTATAGATCTCTCATGCTTCACTTATATTATTTTGAGAGTATTTTAGAACAGCATGGTATTTGCTTTGGTTATAAAATTGGTCCTAGAATGGTGGGCATCCAAGTTGGGTATAATAAAAACTATCATAGAAAGTGCATTGAATACTATGAGAAATTTGATACTTGATAATTGTTTTGAGATATAAAGGTGGTAATGTTAGAGTCATGCTAGTTGGGTAATTATGAAATTGAGAAATACTTGTGTTAAAGTTGGCAAGTCCCGTAGCATGCACGTATGGTAAATGTTGTGTAACAAATTTGTATCATGGGATACTCTTTTGATTGCCTTCCTTATGAGTGGAGGTCGGGATCGCACGATGGTTAACTCCTACCAACCCTTCCCCTAGGAGCAAGCGTAGTAGTACTTTGCTTCGAGGGCTAATAAACTTTTGCAGTAAGTATATGAGTTCTTTATGACTAATGTGAGTCCATGGATTATACGCACTCTTACCCTTCCATCATTGCTAGCCTCTACGGTACCGTGCATTGCCCTTTATCACCTTGAGAGTTGGTGCAAACTTTGCCGGTGCATCCAAACCCCATGATACGATACGCTCTATCAGACATAAACCTCCTTATATCTTCCTCAAAACAGCCACCGTACCTACCTATTATGGCATTTCCATAGCCATTCCGAGATATATTGCCATGCAACTTTCCACCGTTCCGTTTATATGACACACTCCATCATTGTCATATTGCTTTTGCATGATCATGTAGTTGACATCGTATTTGTGGCAAAGCCACCTTCATAATTTTTCATACATGTCACTCTTGATTCATTATATATCCCGGTACACCGCCGGAGGCGTGCATATAGAGTCATATTTTATTCTAGTATCGAGTTGTAATTCATGAGTTGTAAGTAAATAGAAGTGTGATGATCATCATTATTAGAGCATTGTCACCAAAGAAAAAAAAAGAAAGGCCAAAAAAGGCCAAAAAAAGAAGGAAAGGCCAAATAAAAAAAAGGGGAAGGCCCAAAAAAAAGTGGGGCAATGTACAAATCTTTTTCCACACTTGTGCTTCAAAGTAGCACCATGATCTTTATGATAGAGAGTCTCTTATTTTGTCACTTTCATATATGATACGTCTCCAACGTATCTATAATTTATGAAGCATTCATGCTATTATATTATCTGTTTTGGATGTTTATGGGCTTACAAAGCACTTTTATATTATTTTTGCGACTAACCTATTAACCGGAGGCCCAGCCCAAATGTTGTTTTCTTGCCTATTTCAGTGTTGCGAAGAAAAGGAATATCAAACGGAGTCCAAATGGAATGAAACCTTCGGGAGAGTTATTTTTGGAATGAAAGCAATCCAGGAGACTTGGAGTGTACGTAAGGGAAGCAACGAGGAAGCCACGAGGCAGGGAGGTGCGCCCTGCCCCCTGGGCGCACCCCTCACCCTCATGGGCCCCTCGTGGCTCCCCTGGCCGACTTCTTTCGCCTATATATGTCCATATACCCTAAAAACATCGGGGAGCACCACGAAAAACCATTTCCACCACCGCAACCTTCTGTATCCGCGAGAACCCATCTTGGAGCCTTTGCCGGCGCTCCACCGAAGGGGGAATCGACTATGGAGGGCCTCTACGTCATCTCCAAGGCCTCTCCGATATGCTCTAACTAGTTTTCCACACACCTTCGGGTCTATAGTTATTAGCTAGATGACTTCTTCTCTCTCTTTGAATCTCAATACAAAGTTCTCCTCGATCTTCTTGGACATCTATTTGATGTAACTCTTTTTGCTGTGTGTTTGTCGAGATCCAATGAATTGTGGGTTTATGATCAAGTTTATCTATGAGAAATATTTGAATCTCCTCTGAATTCTTTTATGTGTGATTAAGTTATCTTTGCAAGCCTCTTCGAATTATCAGTTTGGTTTGGCCTACTAGATTGATCTTTCTTGCAATGGGACAAGTGCTTAGCTTTGGGTTCAATCTTGCGGTGTCCTTTCCCAGTGACAGCAGGGGCAGCAAGGCACATATTGTATTGTTGCCATCGAGGATAAAAAGATGGGGTTTATATCATATTGCATGAGTTTATCCATCTACATCATGTCATCTTTCTTAATGTGTTACTCTGTTCTTCATGAACTTAATAATCTAGATGCAGGCAGGAGTCGGTCGATGTGTGGAGTAATAGTAGTAGATGCAGAATCAATTCGGTCAACTTGTCACGGACGTGATGCCTATATACATGATCATGCCTAGATAATCTCATAACTATGCCCTTTTCTATCAATTGCTCGACAGTAATTTGTTCACCCACAGTAATACTTATGCTATCTTGAGAGAAGCCACTAGTGAAACCTATGGCCCCCGGGTCTATCTTTTATCATATAAGTTTCCATCTACTTTTTTGCATCTTTTACTTTGCAATCTATATCATAAAAATACCAAAAATATTTATCTTATCATATTTTCTCTATCAGATCTCACTTTCGCAAGTGGTCATGAAGGGATTGACAACCCCTTTATTGCGTTGGTTGCGAGGTTCTTGTTTGCTTGTGTAGGTGTGTGGGAGTTTTGAGGAGCCTCCTATTGGATTGATACCTTGGTTCTCAAAAACTCAGGGAAATACTTATGCTACTTTGCTGCATGAGCCTTTCCTCTTCATGGAAAAGCAACGCAATCTCAAGACGTAGCAAGAAGGGTTTCTGGCGCCGTTGCTGGGGAGGTCTTCGCTCAAGTCAAGAAATACCAAGTACCCATCACAAACTCATCTCCCTCGCATTACATTATTTTCCATTTGCCTCTCGTTTTCGTCTCCCCCACTTCACCCTTGCCGTTTTATTCGCCCTCTCTTTCCCAATCTCCTCTCTCTTTCGCTTGCCTTTTTGTTTGCTTGTGTGTTGGATTGCTTGTCATGATGGCACAAGATAATACCAAATTGTTTGACTTTTCAAATACCAATAATAATGATTTCCTTAGCACCCCTATTGCTCCTCTTAATGATGTTGAATCTTGTGAAATCAATGCTGCTTTGTTGAATCTTGTTATGAAAGATCAATTCTCCGGCCTTCCTAGTGAAGATGCCGCTAGTCATCTAAACAACTTTGTTGATTTGTGTGATATGCAAAAGAAGAAAGATACGGATAATGATATTGTTAAATTGAAGTTATTTCCGTTTTCACTTAGAGATCGCGCTAAAACTTGGTTTTCGTCTTTGCCTAAGAATAGTATTGATTCATTGAATACCTGCAAAGATGCTTTTATCTCTAAGTATTTTCCTCTCGCTAAGATCATCTCTCTTAGGAACCATATTATGAATTTTAAACCACTTGATCATGAGCATGTTGCCCAATCTTGGGAAAGAATGAAATTAATGATTCGCAATTGCCCTACTCATGGTTTGAAATTATGGATGATCATACAAAAATTTTATGCCGGATTGAATTTTGCTTCTAGAAATCTTTTAGATTCGGCCACGGGAGGCACTTTTATGGAAATCACCTTAGGAGAAGCTACTAAACTCCTTGATAACATTATGGCTAATTATTCTCAATGGCACACCGAAAGATCTACTAGTAAAAAAGTGCATGCTATAGAAGAAATTAATGTTTTGAGTGGAAAGATGGATGAACTTATGAAATTGTTTGCTATTAAGAGTTCTCCTATTGATCCTAATGATATGCCTTTGTATACTTTGATTGAGAATAATAATGAATCTATGGATGTGAATTTTGTTTGTAGGAATAATTTTGGTAACAACGCTTATAGAGGAAACTTTAATCCTATACCATTCCCTAGTAATTCCTCTAATAATTAATGTAATTCCTACAACAACTCTTATGGAAATTTTAATAAGATTCCCTCTGATTTTGAGAATAGTGTTAAAGAATTTCTGATCTCTCAAAAGAATTTTAATGCTTTGCTTGAAGAAAAATTGCTTAAAGTTGATGATTTGGCTAGGAACGTTGATAGACTTTTGCTTGATGTTGATTCTTTGAAACTTAGATCTATTCCTCCTAAGCATTATATCAATGAGTCCCTCAAAGCCATGAGAATTTCCATTGATGAGTGCAAAGAAAGAACCGCTAGGTTGCGTGCTAAGAAAGATTGCTTTGTAAAAGTGTGTTCTTCTAGTTTCCATGAAAATAATGATGAAGATCTAAAACTTATTAATGTATCCCCTATTAAATCTTTGTTTTGCAATATGAATCTTGACAATGATGGGACTGGAGATGAGTCAACTTTAGTTAAAAGGCGTCCCAATGATTCGGAATTTTTAGATCTTTATGCTAAATTTGGTAAAAGTGGGATTGGAGAGGTCAAGACTTTAAATAGCATTGAACCCACTATTATGGATTTCAAGGAATTTAATTATGATAATTGTTCTTTAATAGATTGTATTTCCTTGTTGCAATCTGTGTTGAATTCTCCTCATGCTTATAGTCAAAATAAAGCTTTTACAAACATATTGTTGATGCCTTGATGCAATCTCATGAGGAAAAACTTAATTTGGAAGTTTCTATACCTAGAAAACTTTATGTTGAGTGGGAACCTACTATAAAAATTAAAATTAAAGATCATGAGTGATAGGATTTATGTGATTTGGGTGCTAGTGTTTCCATGATTCCGAAAACTTTATGTGATGTGCTAGGTTTCCATGATTTTGATGATTGCTCTTTAAACTTGCACCTTGCAGATTCTACCATTAAGAAATCTATGGGAAGGATCAATGATGTTCTTATTGTTGCAAATAGGAATTATGTGCCCGTAGATTTTATCGTTCTTGATATAGATTGCAATCTTTCATGTCCTATTATTCTTGGTAGACCTTTCCTTAGAACTATTGGTGCAATTATTGATATGAAGGAAGGGAATATTAGATTTAAATTTCCATTAAGGAATGGCATGAATCACTTTCCAAGATAGAAAGTCAAATTACCTTATGAATCTATCATGCGAGCTACTTATGAATTAAATGCCAAAGATGGCACTACTTAGATCTATCTTCACTTTTATGCCTAGCTAGGGCGTTAAACAATAGCGCTAGTTGGGAGGTAACCCAATTTTATTTTTGTTTCTTGCTTTTTTGCTTCTGTTTAGTAATAAATTTTTCATCTAGATTCTGTTTAGATGTGGTTTTATGTTTTAATTAGTGTTTGTGCCAAGTAGAACCTATAGGATAACCTACGTTGACAGTTAATTTGATTCTGCTGAAAAACAGAAACTTTGCACGCACGAAAATACGTTTAGTAATTCATAGAAACTTGATTCTGCTTTGATTCTTTTTTATGTAGATCAACAGAAAAATTTCCCAGGACTTCCTATTTTGTTAGGATTTTTAGAGTTCCATAAGTATTCGAAAGTAACAGATTGCTATAGACTGTTCTGTTTTTGACAGATTCTGTTTTTCGTGTGTTGTTTGCTTATTTTGATGCATCTATGGCTAGTATCGGGGGGTATGAACCATAGAGAGGTTGGAATACAGTAGGTTTAACACCAATATAAATAAATAATGAGTTCATTACAGTACCTTATGTGGTGGTTTTTCTTTCTTGCACTAACGGAGCTTATGAGATTTTCTGTTGAGTTTTCTGTTGTGAAGTTTTCAAGTTTTGGGTAAAGATTTGATGGACTATGGAATAAGGAGTGGAAAGAGCCTAAGATTGGGGATGCCCATGGCACCCCCAGATATTCAAGGATAACCAAAAGCCTAAGCTTGGGGATGCCCCGGAAGGTATCTCCTCTTTCGTCTTCGTCTATCGGTAACTTTACTTGGAGTTATATTTTTATTCGCCACATGATATGTGTTTTGCTTGGAGCATCATGTATGATATGAGTTTTTTCTTTTTAGATTTCCACAATCATCCTTGCTGTACACACCTTTTGGGAGAAACCCACATGATTTAGAATTTATTAGAATACTCTATGTGCTTCACTTATATCTTTTGAGCTAGATAGTTTAGCTCTATGTGCTTCACTTATATCTTTTAGAGCACGAAGGTGGCTTTATTTTGTAGAATTTGTTGATCTCTCATGCTTCACTTATATTATTTTGAGAGTCTTTTAGAACATCATGGTATTTGCTATGGTTATAAATTTAGTCCTAGAATGATGAGCATCCAAGTTGGGTACAATAAAAACTATCATAGAAAGTGCATTAAACACTATGATCAATTTGATGCTTGATAATTGTTTTGAGATATAAAGGTGGTAATGTTAGAGTCATGCTAGTTGGGTAGTTATGAAATTGAGAAATACTTGTGTTGAAGGTGGCAAGTCCCGTAGCATGCACGTATGGTAAAAGTTGTGTGACAAATTTGTTGCATGGGATGCTCTTTTAATTGTCTTATGAGTGGAGGTCGGGATCGCGCGATGGTTAACTCCTACCAACCCTTCCCCTAGGAGCATGCGTAGTAGTACTTTGCTTCGAGGGCAAGTAGAGTTTTGCAATAAATATATGAGTTCTTGATGACTAATGTGAGTCCATGGATATATGCACACTCACCCTTCCACTTTGCTAGCCTTTATTATGCCGCGCAACCTTCGCCGGTATCATGCACCCATTATTTACGTTCCTCAAGATAGTCCACCATACCTACATATATGCGGTATTTACCTGCCGTTCCAAGTAAATTTGCATGTGCCAACCTGTAAACCTTCAAATAATAATCTGTTTTGTATGCCCAAATTGCTCATGTAGCAACTAGGGGCTGTCAGTATCTTCCCTACTAGGTGGGTTATTCTCACGATGAGTCGACTCCGCTCATCATTCATGAGAAAAATGGCTGGTAACTGGGATGCCCAGTTCCATAATCAAAAGATCAAAATCAAATCAAAAAATTACAAACAAAACTCCCCCAGGATTGATGTTAGTTGGAGGCACCCATTGTTCGGGCAAGCCATGGATTGATGATTGTTGGTGGAGGGGAGTAAAAACTTTACCATCCTATTTGGGAACCACCTATAATGTATCCAGTATGGAAGAAACTGGGAACCCTTGGTTGTTATGTTGACAATGAAAGCATACCTCTCAAAATTATTTTCATCTCTATTTCAAAAGTGAGCTCTGGCACCTCTGCAAATCTCTACTTCCCTCTGCGAAGGGCCTATCTTTTACTTTTATGAAAGAGTCAGTGGTATTCCTTCTCATTTCTACCTACTCTTTAGTTGGCAAGCGTCGTGTGTTGGGGAAAGATCTAAGCATATATGGCCATTCAAATATATTTGATCATGAATTATTATTGTTGACAATTATCTATATGATAAGTAAGTTGGGAGGAGAAACATTAAGCCCCTATCTTTCTCTGTGTTCGATGGATGCTATTTGTTCTAAAAATATGCTTTGAGTGGTAGCAATCATGGAAGACTATATGATAGTTGAGTATGTGGGATTTGCTAAATTAAAGCTCTTACATAGACCCTTCCTGAAAATAAGATGAATTGCAATTGTTTGATGACTGAGAACATAATTTGCTAGTTTTCAAGAAAGTTTATGGTCTATGCTTTAACATTTGAATAGCTTGTTACTTGATTGTGAGAAGTTTTATGAAATGAGTTGTTGTTATGACATATAATGATGCTAGAAAAGGTCATTGAAATTATCATTGATCAAAGTTATGCACCTGCTAGCATTCACACTTCATAAGTTATTTCTTTTATCATTTACCTACTCGAGGACGAGCAAGAATTAAGCTTGGGGATGCTGATACGTCTCCAATGTATCTATAATTTATGAAGCATTCATGCTATTATATTATCTGTTTTGGATGTTTATGGGCTTTACTAAGCACTTTTATATATTTTTGGGACTAACCTATTAACCGGAGGCCTGGCCCAAATTGTTGTTTTCTTGCCAATTTCAGTGTTTCGAAGAAAAGGAATATCAAACGGAGTCCAAACAGAATGAAACCTTCGGGAGAGTTATTTTTGGAACGGAAGCAATCCAGGAGACTTGGAGTGTACGTAAGGGAAGCAACGGGGAAGCCACGAGGCAGGGAGGCGCGCCCTACCCCCTGGGCGCACCCCCACCCTCGTGGATCCCTTGACCAACTTCTTTCGCCTATATATGTCAATATACCCTAAAAACATCGAGGAGCACCACGAAAAACTATTTCCACCGCCGCAACCTTCTGTATCTGCGAGATCCCATCTTGGAGCCTTTGCTGGTGCTCCGCCGGAGGGGGAATCGACCACGGAGGGCCTCTACATCATCTCCAAGGCCACTCCTATGAGTTGTGAGTAGTTTACCACAGAACTTTGGGTCCATAGTTATTAGCTAGATGGCTTCTTCTCTATCTTTGAATCTCAATACAAAGTTCTCCTCGATCTTCTCGGAGATCTATTCGATGTAACTCTTTTTCGGTGTGTTTGTCGAGATCCGATGAATTGTGGGTTTATGATCAAGTTTATCTATGAGAAATATTTGAATCTCCTCTGAATTCTTTTATGTGTGATTAATTTATCTATGCAAGTCTCTTCAAATTATCATTTTGGTTTGGCCTACTAGATTGATCTTTCTTGCAATGGGAGAAGTGCTTAGCTTTGGGTTCAATATTGCAGTGTCCTTTCCCAGTGATAGCAGGGGCAGCAAGGCATGTATTGTATTGTTGCCATCGAGGATAAAAAGATGGGGTTTATATCATATTGCATGAGATTATCCCTCTACATCATGTCATCTTTCTTAATGCGTTACTCTATTCTTCATGAACTTAATACTCTAGATGCAGGCAGGAGTCGGTCGATGTGTGGAGTAATAGTAGTAGATGCAGAATCGTTTCGGTCTACTTGTCACGGACGTGATGCCTATATACATGATCATGCCTAGATAATCTCATAACTATGCGCTTTTCTATCAATTGCTCGACAGTAATTTGTTCACCCACCGTAATACTTCTGCTATCTTGAGAGAAGCCACTAGTGAGACCTATGGCCCCTGGTCTATCTTTTATCATATAAGATTCCATCTACTTTTATTTGCATCTTTTACTTTCCAATCTATATTATAAAAATACCAAAAATATTTATCTTATCATATTATCTCTATCAGATCTCACTTTCACAAGTGGCCATGAAGGGATTGACAACCCCTTTATTGCGTTGGTTGCGAGGTTCTTGTTTGCTTGTGTAGGTGCGCGGGAATTTTGAGGAGCCTCCTACTGGATTGATACCTTGGTTCTGAAAAACTGAGGGAAATACTTACGCTACTTTGCTGCATCACCCTTTCCTCTTCAAGGAAAACCAGCGCAAGCTCAAGACGTAGCAATATAATAGTGGGAATTCTTCATTATAGAACTTGGCCTGTATATTGCAATGATGGGCTTCCTCAAAATGCCCTAGGTCTTCTTGAGCAAGCAAGTTGGATGCACACCCACTTAATTTCTTTTGTTGAGCTTTCATACATTTATAGCTCTAGTGCATCCGTTGCATGGCAATCCCTACTCGTCATGTTGACATCAATTGAAGGGCATCTCCATAGCCTGTTGATTAGCCTCGTCAATGTGAGACTTTCTCCTATTTTTTCTTCTCCACACAACCTCCATTGTCATATTCTATTCCACCCATAGTGCTATATCCATGGCTTATGCTCATGTATTGCGTGAGAGTTGAAAAAAGCTGAAGCGCGTTAAAAAGTGTGAACCAATTGTTTGGCTGAAACCGGGGTTGTGCATGATGGGAGTATTTTGTGTGACGAAAATGAAACATACCCTAACTATATGATTTTGTAGGGATAAGCTTTCTTTGGCTATGTTATTTTGATAAGACATGATTACTTGTTAGTATGCTTGAAGTATTACTATTCTTATGTCAATATTGAACTTTTATCTTGAATCATTTGGATCTGAACATTCATGCCACATTGAGAAATATGCTAGGTAGCATTCCATATCAAAAATTCTGTTTTTATCATTTACCTACTCGAGGACGAGCAGGAATTAAGCTTGGGGATGCTTGATACGTCTCCAACGTATCTATAATTTTTTATTGTTCCATGCTATTATACTACCCATTTTGGATGTTATTGGCTTTACTATACACTTTTATATCATTTTTGGGACTAACCTATTAACTGGAGGCCCAGCCCAAATTGCTGTTTTTTTGCCTATTTCAGTGTTTCGAAGAAAAGGAATATCGAATGGAGTCCAAACGGAATGAAACCTTCGGGAGAGATCCTTTTGGAACAAACACAATCCAGGAGACTTGGAGTGGACGCCAACAAGTAGCCAAGGCGGCCACAAGGCATGAGGGCGTGCCCTAGGGGGGTGGGCGCGCCCCCCACCCTCTTGGGCCCCTCGTGGCTCCCCTGACCGACCTCCTTCGCTTATATACATCTACGTACCCCGAAAACATCGAGGAGCACCACGAAACCCTATTTCCACCGCCGCAACCTTCTGTAGCCATGAAATCCCATCTTGGGGCCTTTTTTGGTGCTCCGCTGGATGGGGAATCGATCACGGATGGCTTCTACATCATCCCCAAGGCCTCTCCGATGAGTTGTGAGTAGTTTACCACAGACCTTCGGGTCCATAATTATTAGCTAGATGGCTTCTTCTCTCTCTTGGAATCTCAATACAAAGTTCTCCTTGACCTTCTTGGAGATCTATTCGATGTAACTCTTTTTGCGGTGTGTTTGTCGAGATCCGATCAATTGTGGGTTTATGATCAAGTTTATCTATGAGAAATATTTGAATCTCCTCTGAATTCTTTTATGTATGATTGGTTATCTTCGCAAGTCTCTTCGAATTATCAGTTTGGTTTGGCCTACTAGATTGATCTTTCTTGCAATGGGAGAAGTGCTTAGCTTTGGGTTCAATCTTGCGGTGTCCTTTCCCAGTGACAGCAGGGGCAACAAGGCATATATTGTATTGTTGCCATCAAGGATAAAAACATGGGGTTTATATCATATTGCTTGAGTTTATCCCTCTACATCATGTCATCTTGCCTAATGCGTTACTCTGTTCTTATGAACTTAATACTCTAGATGCATGCTGGATAGCGGTTGATGTGTGGAGTAATAGTAGTAGATGCAGGCAGGAGTCGGTCTACTTGTCGCGGACGTGATGCCTATATACATGATCATGCCTAGATATTCTCATAACTATGCACTTTTCTATCAATTGCTCGACAGTAATTTGTTCACCCACCGTAATGCTTATGCTATCTTGAGAGAAGCCACTAGTGAAACCTATGGCCCCCAGGTCTATCTTCCATCATATAAGTTTTCAATCTACTTTATTTTGCAATCTTTACTTTCCAATCTATATCATAAAAAATACCAAAAATATTTATCTTATCTTATTATCTCTATCAGATCTCACTTTCGCAAGTGGCCGTGAAGGGATTGACAACCCCTTTATCGTGTTGGTTGCAAGGTTCTTGTTTGTTTGTGTAGGTACGAGGGACTTGCATGGAGCCTCCTACTGGATTGATACCTTGGTTCTCAAAAACTGAGGGAAATACTTACGCTACTTTGCTGCATCACCCTTTCCTCTTCAGGGGAAAACCAACGCAATGCTCAATAGGTAGCACTGGGTACGGCTGATGCCTCAGGACCACAATTACACTAACCATGGACCGTAGGTAAACCAAGCCACAACCACTGCCAGGGACCCCAGGGTGATGGCCCCACCGCTACCAGGGACCCCAGGGTGATGGCCGTGCCGCAGGTGTTCGGAGAGACCTGGGGGCGGTGAGGGGGAGCTTGGAGCCAGGGCCTCCCCCGCGCCGCACAGAGGTAGGTTCTCTACCGGGGAAGGCGCTGACGAGCCCTTCCCCCCGGTGGAGGGCCTGTGGTCGCCGAGGGCGCCGCTAGTGTCCCCCCTTGCCCCTTGGCCTCGTCCTGGTTTCCAGATGACCCAATGGTGGCCGGTGGTGGCGCAGGGCGGGGCCCTCGTCGGGCGACATGAAGCAAGACCCCATGCCTGTGAAGGTCTCTGCTCGTGATACTCTCACATAATAATGAGTGGGGCTGTACACGCCCTGAAGTCTCCTGAGTGCTGCCCTGGGGCCTCACGGGGGCTCCCACCCATGTCCAAGTGGAAGCACCATGCTCCGCGCTGGCCATCGACACTGTCCCCCAATGACTATGCCCATGCCCAGTTGTCACATCCCTAGCTTCTGGTGCTGCCTGGTGTGTGCATCATGTTTAAATTCTGAAAATTTGAACTGAGGGAAATTGGAAGCCTCAAAACCCTAAATAAAGAGGGGCAAGAAACCCTAAAATTGCAATCAGTAAATCCAAAATGCCCTAGAAATAGCTCTGACAATTTTGGCAAGAGTTATAAATCAAACCAAAATTGTGGGACATTTCTAAGGAATTATTGGGCTGTGATTTTAAATCAATATTTTATTTGAATTTGGAGTTATATTCATAATATATAATGAATATATTTTCAAATGACCTGAGATATTTTTGTTATGTGTGGAGAAGTCCATTAAGTGACTTAAAAATATCCAGGGGAGTTTTGGCACTGTTTTCAAATTCTGTTTGAATTAAAATCCAGTGCCAATTAAATAAAACAGAACAAAAATAGAAAACAGTAAAATAGAGAAAACCAGAGAGAGAAAGACCCGTACCTGGGCCACTTACCTGCAGCCGGCCCAGCTGCACCAGTCCAGCCCACCGGGGCAGAGCGGCTGTCTTCAACCTCTGCCAGTAGGCAGAGTAGCACGCACGCACGCGCGCACGCGGAGGCCTCCACCTCCTGCTTCGCCGTGGCAGCCTCCCCGACTTCCTCGCGACGCCACGGAGACGCCCTCGACCCCCTCGACCGCCTCCCTCTCTCTGGACCCCCTCCTCCTCCTCTGCTCTCCCTCCCTCTCGTCACCGAACGCACCTGAGAGCGCCGCTCGCCGTAGCCATGACCACCGGCCACCCCTCATCCCGTGACCGTGCCCAGCAGCTCCGCAATTGAGCACCACATCCCCAAGCCGGAGGAAACGAGCCGGAGGCCTTTGCTTCGTTGCCAACGTCCTCGTCTTCACCGCTGGCGCCCGGAGATCGTCTTCATCGATTCGTCGGTTTCCGTCCGTCCCCGAGGCCGCTGACCTTCTCTACCGAATCCTTGTGAGCTCCTACACTTTTCCCCGTGCTCACCCCCTCTGTTTCCGCCCTCTAACCGCAGCCCGCCATGGCCGAGCACCCGCTGCCGCCGCCGCGAAGCTCGCCGTCGCTAGCCGTCCCGCCCGACCAACCCAAGCATGGAGTCATGCTCCGGGCTTCTCCAGGAACCCGTAGCGCGCCTCAGGTCGCCCAATCGTGCACCGTGCTCCTCGCACCCGTGCAAGCCGCAACTGCGCCGCCGCGGAACTCGACGCCGTCGACGTTCCCGGCCACCCTAGCATCGCCTGAGGCCACCAATCAACGCGCCTCCTTGCTCCGGTTCCAACGCGCCCAGCCGCGCGAGCTCCCGTCGCCGGAGTTGGCCGGACGGGCAACACCGCCGCGTCCTGGTTACGCCGGCGATTAGCCGCCGGTGATAGCAGCTGTTAGGAGTTAATCACCCCACTAACTAAGCCCTATGTCACTGACACCTGGGCCCCACGCTCGAAATAATTTCTGTTTTATTTCTGTTTAGATTAGTTAATAAACACACGGGACCCACCAGTCAGAGTTGACTGTGCTGACGTGGCCTTTGATCGGCCCCACACGTCAGCGGCACTAACCAGCCCCAGTCACTGACCAGTGGGCCCCACTGGTCAGGTTTGACCCAGACCAGCCCAGTTGACTCTGCTGACGTCACAGTGACGTGGTGCTGACGCAATAAGTATTTTCTGGATTTAAAAATAATCAGAAAATTCCAGAAAATTGTAAAAACTTCTAAAAATCATAGAAATTCAACCGTAACTCCAAATTAAATAATTTATATATGAAAAATTATCAGAAAAATTCAAGGAATCCATCTGTACCGTTTTCATGCATGTTAGAACAACTTATCACTACTGTTTAGGGCAAATGAAGTGAATGACATTTAAATAACCACATATGGAGTTTGAATTTGAATCTTGGATTCAAACCAACTTCATTTAATCTGGTTTTAGATGCATTAGCCCAAAACACATTCATTTTGCCATGTCATGATCATGCATCATATTGTGCATTGCATTGATTGTGTTCCCTTCTGTGTTGCCGGTATTTGTCCCCTCTCGATAGACGTGATACCGATGATGTGATCGTTGACACTGATGAAGACTCAATGTTATCTTCAGAAGTGCCAGGCAAGCAAAACCCCCTTGTTCATTCCGATACAATCCTACTCTCTCGCTCCTGCTCTCTTTTACTGCATTAGGACAACAACGACATATTTGATACTTGCTGCGGTAGCTGAACCCTTTATCCTTTGCATGACCTGTCAGTGCCACAGTAAATAGATGAAACCCACTAGCATGAGTAGGAGTTGTTTGAGCCCTGATGTGCCTACTCATTCATGCTTCTTTGTCATGCCTGCTACTGCTTAGAGTTGAGTCAGGTCTGATTCATCGGGGATGAATCAGAGGCGTGTGAACATGTCCTACTGTGTGTGAGCTAAGTGTGTGAACACGATTTGGTAAAGGTAGCGGTGAGAGGCCATGTAGGAGTACATGGTGGGTTGTCTCATTGCAGCCGTCCTCAGGAACTGAGTTCTGTGTTTGTGATCCATGATCAGTTACTACCACACATTGGGCTCCGGGCGCTCCAAGCCCTCTCGACTTATTAATCAACTTGATCTCTGTCCAGGAGTTGCAACTAGTTTCTGGTGTTTGTAGGTAGTGTTAGTAGTCTACCAAGTGGCACCCGGTACAGGTGGGCTTGGGACAGACTAGGCACAGTGGCACGGTGTACCAAGTGGCACCCGGATGGTGGGCTTGGGAACCCTGCACACATCGTTTGGGGCCGTAAGCGACACCCCGGCCGGATCTCCTTGCGGATGGAACCCGAATAGGCGATAAACCTGGACTAGAGACTTGTTCGGTTAGTCAGGTCGTGGCCGACTCCCTCGCCCGGCTTCTGCTTGAAGGTTCCCGAGGTACATGACGTGTACAGGGCGATAAGTGGCGAAAGCGTGTGTGAAGAAGTACACCCCTGCAGGGTTAACATCATCTATTCGAATAGCCGGATTCCTCGGATATGGAAACTTGGACCCCTTGTACAGTTCATAGACAAGTGAAAGTGGATACTCTAAAACACGCAAGATAAGCGTGAGTGCTATGGATGGCGTTCTCGTAGGGAGACGGGAGCAGATCCATAGTGGTGTATTGATATGGTGAATATGTGGACTCGTGTGCGCCACTTCAAAAGAGTTACTTGCAGTCGTAGTTCAGGATAGCCACCGAGTCAAAGCTGGCTTGCTGCAGTTAAACTCCACCATCCCCTTTGTTGATAATGATGCATATGTAGTTAGTTCTGATGTAAGTCTTGCTGGGTACATTTGTACTCACGTTTGCCTATTTTATGTTTTTGCAGAGAGACTTCAGTCTCACTAGTAGTTCCGCTTGGACTTCGACGTTTAGCTTGTTACCTCAGCTACGATCTTGTGCCCTCGGCAGGATCTGATAGATAGTCAGGCTTTCAGCCTTTTTCATTTATAGACGTCTGTACTCAGACATGATAGCTTCCGCTTGTGCTTTGATTTGTATGCTCTGAGTGTTGGGTCATGAGACTCATGTTTGTAATATCTCGCTCCTCGGAGCCTATTGAATAATTACTTGAGTTGTAGAGTCATGTTGTGATGCCATGTTGTATCTGCACATATCGAGCATATTGTGTGTATGTTGTTGAAATGCTTGGTATGTGTGGGATCTGACTATCTAGTTGTTTATCCTTAGTAGCCTCTCTTGCCGGGAAATGTCTCCTAGTGTTTCCACTGAGCCATGGTAGCTTGCTACTGCTCCGGAACACTTAGGCTGGCCGGCATGTGTCCTTCTTCGTTCCTGTGTCTGTCCCTTCGGGGAAATGTCACGCGATGAATACCGGAGTCCTGTTAGCCCGCTACAGCCCGGTTCACCGGAGTCCTGCTAGCCCAGTGCTACAGCCTGGATTCACTCGCTGATGACCAACACGTTCGATGTTGGGTCATGGATGCATGTCCCTGTAAGTTTGTGCCAATTTGGGTTTACGACTAGCCATGTCAGCCCGGGCTCCTTACCATATGGATGCTAGCGACACTATCATATACGTGTGCCAAAAGACGCAAACGGTCCCGGGCAAAGGTAAGGCGACACCCGTAGGAATACCGTGCGTGAGGCCGCAAAGTGATATGGGGTGTTACATGCTAGATCGATGTGGCATTGAGTCGGGGTCCTGACACCAGTGGAAGCACTTAGCTCCACGCTGGTGAGAAGATCAGAAGACTAGCTAGGCACCGGACGCGGCTGTTTGCTTTCGCCCCTTTTTCTGTGACCCAGTTTGCCGTCTTCTTGGAATGAATTTGAAGTTTCATGTGCTTATCAAAAGAAAAACGGGGGAATTTTTCTTGACTTGCGCCAGTTTTTTGCTTTCTGCCTTCGTGTTTAAGAGTGAGGTTCACGCCTGCTGCCCCCCC
>NC_041381.1:291720527-291722620 GCF_002162155.2 Triticum dicoccoides
GCGGGGGACGGGTGTGGTATGCGCGTGCTGAGCATGTTTGGGCCAGCCCCGAAGACGTCAAGGCCCCTCCCAGGGGTCAGGAATACGGCCACCACGCGCGTACCTCGCCGTAATCCGGAAATCGGCTCCTCGTGAGGCCCTCTAGGGCAGGTCAGCAGGCTCCTCGGGAGGCTTAAAACCTCGCGAGCCCACGGAGGGCTCACCTCAGGAGAAGAGCGCCACTGCGACATCAGGACCCGCTTAGGACCCATAGAACCAAAGATAAGTCACAACAATTACTCCACTCGGGAGCCCACAACCTCGCTGTGGCACACTCTAGATCCTACTTCAAAAGCATATCATCATTTCATACATTATAAGGGGCTCCCCCTTCAAAAAATGCTTTCACACCCCACAGGGCCATGTCTGGAGGTTTTTGCATGCATGGAAAGACGAAAAAAGAATACAGGGCTAGCTGTATGCACCGCCTTCGTCATCTCCGTCTGCACTGCCCGCACTGTCACGGTCACCCTCCTCGTCGTTGCCTTCCGCACCGTCTTCTTCAGCTTCGATCACGACCGCGTCATCCTCGGGAGCAAACTCTACCACCAGGGAGTCCACGTGGTCGTCCACCCAGCCGGCCAGGTTGTCCTGGATGACCTCAGGCACGGGGGCTATCGCGGCGTCAAAGTCAAAGTGAGGATCAAGGTTGAGAAGGTGGCTGAAGACGCGTGAGAACGCATGCCCGAGAAGACCCTGACTTCTCCCTTCAACGAGCTCACGAGTTCTTGCAGCCCGATCCTCCAGGCGGGTCACGATATCGGTGAAGAAGCGAAGGTGGCCAACGTAATTATCTTCATGTGGGTCCGGGCGCTCTCCTCACAAATAGCGCCCAAGGCTCAGTTGGCCCTGACTTTGATGGCCTAGAGCATCAAGGCATGCTCGCGCTGCATCATACGGTGGCGGTTCACTTTGTTCACGGTCTTCTCCGCGAGGGACATGACGTCCCCAATTTGCTACTGAAGAGAAGACAGGTCGGCGCGAGTAGAGGCCAAGGTGGGCTCGGAAGAGGCCTGAGCTTCCTTGGCGTCCCTCTCGCGCTGCTTCATAGCATCCAACTTCGTCTTTAGGGCGGTGGTCCTGCCCTCAAGCTCGGCCTCCAGGAGCTCCGACTTCAGGCGGTATTCGTCGACAAGAGCCACGCAAACCCTCGTCACCTTCTGGTCGACCTCCTGCTGGACCCTGGCCTCCTGGGTGGCAATGGCGTCCTCAGCCGTGGCTGCCAGTTGGTGCTCCCTCACTTCTAGTCATTCAAGCTCCGGGCTGCGCTCCAGGGCATCCAACCCCAGTCCCTCCTCGTGCTTCTGGATTTTTGCCTCATCAGGAGGTACTTCGCCCAGTGATGCAGCCAAGGTGACCCTGCGTGCTTTGATCTGCTGCTCAAGGGCAGTGTTCGAAGCCTGGAGTTCCCGCTCTTGCTCCTGGGCCACCTCACGACGGCGGTCGGCAGCCCTGGTGTAACGCCCCGGATACAACTTTCCATATTCGTAACTCCGACTCTTGCCATTTCCGGCTATGTGATTTTTATTTCCTCCGCGGTTGGGTTTTGTCTGTTGTTTGCATGTTGTTCATGTTATGCATCTCGTCTCATGTCATCATCCGCATTTCATCCGCATGTTTATCAAAACTTGCATCCGTTCGGGTTCTGCAGGTCCTCTCCGTTGTCTGTTCGGAGTCCAGACACACTCGCACGCGCCCGCGGCACCTCCGAAATATTATTTTATAAGTGGCATAAAAATGTTCTCGGAATGGGTTGCAACTTGTCGTGCAGTCTTATTATAGTGTAGACAGGCCGCCTGCCAAGTTTCATCGCATTCAGAGTTCGTTTGATAGCCCAACGGTCATCTGTAGCGGCACCGTTGCCGGTTTAATCGTCGGACGTTTCGGTCTCCGAAACTGTTGCCGGGCCTCTCTTCTCTTCTCTCCTCTCAGCTCGAGGCCTCTCATCACAGCCCACCTAGGCCTGTCTAACCCCCCCTCGCATCCGAAACCGCCCGATCGAGATCGGAGGGCTCCGAAACCCCCCTAAAACTAAACCCTAGCCCCCCTTTCCT
>NC_041381.1:291723277-291833211 GCF_002162155.2 Triticum dicoccoides
CCTGTAGCCCCAGCCTCCACCCGCCACTTGGCCTCCTCCCGCGCCGCCACTTCGCCGGGCCCTCCGAGGCCCAGATCCAGCCAGCCGCGGCCCGCCCGGGCCCGATCCGCCGTCGATGCAGGCCGAGCTGCCCAGCCCCTGCCCCGAGCAGCGCTCTCCCGCAACCCGTCGGAGCCGCGCCGCCCAGCTCCTCCGCGCCCCCTCGTCCGGCGACCGGAGTATCGCTGCTGACGACCTCCGCCAGACCCAGGTCGCCGCCTCCCATCGCCTTGCCCTCCTTCTCGTGCTCTCCCTCTCCCTCACTAGCTCCCTCTCTCTCTGCAGGAGCCACCACAGCCATGGAGTTCGCGGACGGATCCCGCGCCACCGTGCACGTCCGGGCCTGCCGCCGCCGGGAACGGGTTCCCGAGCGCCGGATCTGATGGATCCCGGCCTCCCTCGCTCCCTCCAGTCTCTTCTCCATCGACCCCGTCGTCGGAATCGTCGCCGTCCTCGCCGTGTCCTCCTGTGCGGGGAGGAGGACGAGCGCCATCCCCCTCCCGCATGGGCCGCGCCTCGCATGGGCCACAAACCGCCAAGGCCCAGCTCTGCCAGTCTCCGGCCTCGCTCGCCTCTCCATCAGCCCCGACCACACCGCGGCCCAGCGTCACCAGTGCCCACCAGATCCAGCCGGCCCGCGTGAGCCTCCTCAGCTGCAGCCCAGCTTCTCCACCGAGCCGGCCCAAGTGCCGTGGTGAGCGACCCGAGCCCCCTTGTGCACTGTTGGGCTACCCGGATTCGGCCCAGTATAGTGTTTTTTCCATGCGCTGTGATTTTTCCATTTATCCAGAGTTTACAGTTTTACAAAAAAACCCCTAAGCATCATGCATTTAATATCTCTTAAACCGTGCATCGGATTAAAATGTTTTATATATGTAAAATGCTCAGAAAATTGTGTAGATTAATAATATGCCACTTTCATCTATGTTTAAAATGTTTAAAATGCTGTTTGTGTTAATTTGCTTAAATGCCATGCTAAAATGATTTATTTCATAACTAAATAACCGTAGCTCCATTTTAAATAAACTTTATATGTAAATGGGGTGGAAAAATGCCTAGTTTAACATGGTCCACTTTATTTTCCTGTTTAACAACTCTAAAATTGTGTTTAGGGCAGAACAGTACCGAATCTAAAATATGCATATGGGGATTTTCCGGAATTATTGTTTGTTGTTTCCGGCCTCATTTAAACTCGCCTAGATAGGTAGTTTCATTATGTTTCACCTCTTGCCATGTTTAACAACATTTAATATTGTTGGGTACAAAACCGAGAGAGAACTAAATAATCGATGTGGTGTTCCGTCAATATGCAACTTGTTGCATATTGAGCTCCACTTAATTTGTAGTGTTGTTTGTTGCACTTTGCTATGCCATGCCTCATTAAAACGGACATGCATCATACTTGTTTGTGCATCATGCCATGTTTATGCTTGTGCATTTACCATGTTGTTTGTTTATTTCCGGTGTTGCTTCTTAGTTCCGGTAACGTTGCGTTCGTGAGGATTTGTTCGACTACGTCCGTTCGTCTACTTCATGGACTCGTTCTTCTTCCTTGCGGGATTTCAGGCAAGATGACCGCTACCCTGGATCTCACTACTATCATTGCTATGCTAGTTGCTTCGTTCTATCGCTTTGCTGCGCTACCTATCATCTGTTTGTCGAGCCATCCCATGTTGCCATGAACCTCTAACCTTTGACACCCTTCCTATCAAACCGTTGCTTGGCTATGTTACCGCTTTGCTCAGCCCTCTTATAGCGTTGCTAGTTGCAGGTGAAGTTGAAGATTGCTCCTTGGTGGACAGGATTTTGGTTGGGATATCACAATATCTCTTATATTATTAATGCATCTATATATTTGGTAAAGGGTGGAAGGCTCGGCCTTATGCCTGGTGTTTTGTTCCACTCTTGCCACCCTAGTTTCCGTCATACCGGTGTTATTTTCCCGGATTTTGCGTTCCTTACGTGGTCGGGTGATTTATGGGACCCCCTTGACAGTTCGCTTTGAATAAAACTCCTCCAGCAAGGCCCAACATTGACTTTTGCCATTTGCCTCACCACCACCTACTTTTCCCTTGGGAGTCGCTCTCTCGAGGGTCATCTTTATTTTAGCCCCCCCGGGCCAGTGCTTGTCTAAGTGTTGGTCCGAACTAGAGCCCTTTGCAGCGCCCCCTCAGGGAAACTTGAGGTCTGGTTTTAGTTGTACGGATTGCTCATCCGGTGTTGCCCTGAGAACGAGATATGTGCAGCTCCTATCGGGATTATCGGCGCATCGGGCGGCTTTGCTGGTCTTGTTTTACCATTGTCGAAATGTCTTGTAAACCGGGATTCCGAGTCTGATCGGGTCTTCCTGGGAGAAGGTCTATTCCTTCGTTGATCGTGAGAGCTTGTCATGGGCTAAGTTGGGACACCCCTGCAGGGTATAATCTTTCGAAAGCCGTGCCTGCGGTCATAGGCAGATGGGAATTTGTTAATGTCCGGTTGTAGATAACTTGACACCAGATCCGAAATAAAACGCATCAACCGCGTGTGTAGCCGTGATGGTCTCTTCTCGGTGGAGTCCGCGAAGTGAACATGGTTTCTGGGTTATGCTTGACGTAGGTAGGAGTTCAGGATCACTTCTTGATCATTGATAGCTTCATGACCGTTCCTTTTGCTCTCTTCTCGCTCTTATTTGCGTATGTTAGCCACCATACTTGCTTAGTCGCTGCTGCAGCCTCACCACTTTACCCCTTCCTTTCCCTTTAAGCTTTGCTAGTCTTGATACCCATGGTAATGGGATTGCTGAGTCCTCGTGGCTCACAGATTACTACAACAACAGTTGCAGGTACAGGTTATGCGATGATCATGACGCGAGAGCGATGCTTGCTTGCGTTGAGTTCTTCTTCTGCTTCTTCTTCGATCAGGGGATAGGTTCCAGGTCGGCAGCCTGGGCTAGCAGGGTGGATGTCGTTTGAGTTTCTGTTTGTGTTTCATTCGTAGTCGGATGGTGCTCTATTGTATTGTGATGTTGTATTCGTGTGGCATTGTATGTCTTATGTTGGTATCCCCATGTATTATGTAATGTTGATGTAATGATATCCACCTTGCAAAAGTGTTTCAATATGCGGGTCTATCCTTGGTGGGACCTTCGAGTTCCTTTTGGATAGGGTTGCATATTGGGCGTGACACCTGGCCTCCTCCAGGGCGCAGGCGCAAGCCGCGCAAGAAGCTGCAAGGGATACCTCGGCAATTGCGCTGGCGCTCTCGTGCTGAAGACGCCCAAGGTTTATGGCGACCTTTAGCTGGTGCCACTCGCGCGCCAAGCGGAGATCCTCCATCTCAAGGCGGGCGTTAACGTTAGAAAGCTCTCCTCCAAGTCGAATCAGCGCGCGCATCACCTCACTGAAAAGCTCATGGCAGACAGAGCTGCGCCCAGGCATGAACTCCAACATGCGGCCAGGCCCATCCTCCATGCCGGGGGCTGTCGGAGAGAAGTGGAGAGGCTTGCCTGCCTCCGGCGGGGGGCTGGGCGACGCGGTCCTGCTCTTGAATATGAAGCCGAGGCCGAGGGCACCCAACAGTCTGTAATGACCAATGGAGGGGCCCCTGGCACACCTCCTGCACCCCAGGCCAGGCCGCGAAGGAAGGATGCCAGGAGCTCAAGGCCGCGGCCCCCTAGCAGCGCATCTGCCGCTTGAATTGTCCCCGTGCCTCACGCGGGAGTCGGGCGCTGGGGGCTCGGAGTCAGGAGCAGGCCAAGGGCTCCCTGAGGACGCCTCTCCTGAGGTTTGGCCGCCGCGGCCGAAGGGATCCTGCAGAGCCTTGGTCAAGGAAACACGCAACATGCGATAAGTCACTAAGATAAGGTACTTACTCATCTATGACTATGTACTTCCTCTGCTTCAGCGGCCGGTACGCGTCACCACCGCAACTCGGAGGCCTTTTTCTCTTGCGGAGTGCTTCAAGATTCAGGCAAAGCTGGCCGGGCTTAGCGGAGTGATCCTCAGTAGCTGGAGCGCTTGGCGGGGCTCCTTGGGCAACAGCCTCAGGAGCGCCAGGCGGTATCTGTCCACCAGCCACCGCCTCGGGACCGCTCGACCAAGCCTCGGTGGTGGTCGCCTTAGGGGCATTGGGCCATGCCAGCCCCCCAAGTGGATCCTTCATGGGCTCTCGTCGGGACCTCAGGAGCATCTGCCTCATGAACGCCCGACAACGCCTGCTCCCTAGCATTCATTCCGGTGGCACCCGGCGGCGCTCGCCCCCCTGCATCCACATTCGGGGCACGCACCACAGGGTGGATAAGCAAGGGAGCACGAGGATGGGATTCTTGTGAGGCCCTTCAAGGCCTACCGGGCACAGCCCCCACTCATCAAAGAGGGGCATCTGCCTCATGAAGTCCTCCTTGTTCGAGCACTGGTACAGGAGGCATCCCTCCCCCAGAAGCGTAGCTGGCGTTGGGTTTCCCAACAGAAGCCCGAGCACCATGCACAACATGTTGGAAGGAAGCGCAGGCACCTGGAGCCTCATGGGGTCCTTGCAGCCGGTGAAGGCCCACATTGGGCGAGAATGGCGCTAGAGCGGGGCAATGCGCCACTGGATGAACTCTTGCACCACCATCAGTGTCGTCACCCCGAGCTTCTTCAACCTGGTCAGCCGAGTCCAGACACGGGCAAGCCGATGGTCGACAAACTTCACATGCGCCCAGCCGGAGCTGGGCTCCGCTGGTGCCCAAGGGAGTAGGACCAAGGGACTGCGTGCGCCAACATCCACGAACAGCCACTGTTTTCAGAACCCCTTCACATCCAGCGAGAGCTCAAAGTCGAACCCCGAGCCATCTGTCGCTGCTACAGCCTGGAAGGCCGTGCACCCTGAGCGCTGGCGGGCATCCACCAGACGAAGCAAGAAGAAATTGCGAAACAAGGCTACGGCAGGAGCGATGCCGACCATGGCTTCGCAAAGGAAGGCGAAGACGGCAAGGAGGATGATGGATTGGGGGTCCAAATGCAGCGTATGGATCTGATAGGGCAAGAGTATGGTGTTGAATAAATTGGAGAAAGGGGGAATCAGGCCCGCGAAGCGGGCGTGTAGATTGATGGGGATCTCTGTGACATTCATGTCGACCGCGGCCCAGGAGATAGGCCAGGCAATCATTGCCTTCCACTCATTGGAATTAGAGGCAAGAGCTGGACAGACCTTGACCAAGCCCTCTCCATTGATCACCATCGACCGCTGGAGAGCAGGTTCCAAGGCAGACAGGGATTCAGCTGGAGCACGGGACTTCCCCTTCTTCTTCTGCCTCGGAGCCATGGCGAAAGCGAAAGGGGGGAAACGCTGGCACCAAATCTGCAAGAGGGGCTGCGAGCTCGAGGGAAGAGGAGGAGCCAAAGCCAAGCAAGAAAAGCAATTCAAGAAGGACTGTGCTAGCAATGGGCGACCGCCAAGCCTGGCGAATTTCAAGGCTGCATGGGGAAGCGCAGATGTCCACATCCCATCAATCTCCACGCGTCTCCCAAGGCTGCAGGCGGTTAGGGCCTACGATGCTCTGGACTTGCCCTTTGGCTTTGCCTCGAAGCCAAGTCCGAGCGCACCTTGGGCCGAGGGGCTACTGCCGGTGTTCTGGGAATGGGGTTACCCAGACCTGCCTGCCCACGGCCCACGGCATGGCTCCATCGACGGCCTGGTACGGCCCATCTTCCACATCGACAACTCAAGACCCTCGCGAGGGGTTAAGCCTCGCGAGGCGGATGACACCAAGACCTCCAAGGGGAGCAGCGTCCTCAGGCTGGCTCCCAAAGAGCGGACATTTCTATTTAAGCCTGACCTCGCAAGGTTCGGATGATGTGAGCCATGACGACCACGGCCAGGAGGGCGCCAGCGGGCGCAGTGTACTTTCCTCTTTGGTGCAAAGGAGGCAAGCGCAGGCGCGAAGTCCCGAGGAAGCATCCAAAGTTTTCCATTCCCGTGTAACAAGACCAAGACCGCCAGGACGGCAGGACAGAGGTCATCGCCGATCTCACCGCGGCGTCACGACCAGAGGCTTTTGCAGGCGAAGAACACTTTCGTCACGATAAGATGTACTAGTTGTCTCCCTTCAAATTTGGCCATTGTGGGATCCCTTCCCGCCTTCATTTGGGAAGAGGACCAAGGCCACTATAAATAGGACCTAGCCACCACCATAGCAAGGGGACAGATGAAGAGAGAGACTATGGATCAAGTCGACCGAATCCATTCCACCCTTACCAGCTCACTTGAGCTCAAGAACACACCTCCTGAGGTTGTTCCCCACTATACTAGTTCATCCTCAGCCCTTCGAGGCAAATCCACCACAAAGCAGGAGTAGGGGCTTACACCGCAAGGTGGCCCGAACCTGGGTAAACTGTTGTGTCCCCTTTCCTTTGAGTTCATTGAGTTAGGCTATGAGATTAGCGAGCATGCAGACTGGGGAGGTTCAGATCATTGCACGCATCCCATAGTTCAAACCTCTCAAGGGTTTGCGGAACCCGAAATCCGACATCATCCATCATGATGGTTCACTTCTTTTGCACATAACCATTAGAAGCACAAGTGCACGAATAATATGGTGCAACAATGACGATATTCATGGCACTAGGTGTATGGTGCAAAGAAGGAAGACAAGCATGATTCACAAGAAATATGTCAACATCTCCAAATATATGTGAGAATGCTATGGGGGCAATCCCATAAGCAAGACTAAAAGCATTGTTGCACTTAATGCATGGCAAATCATCTAGCATGAGAGAGCCAACATAATGGAGACACATGACAAGAAGCAATAGCAATCATAATCAAAGTATGTAGATGGTTGTCATCAACCGCATGAGATGGGCAAGTATGAAGCATTGGTGATGCAACATAAGCAAGAATATCAATCATGTCGTGCAAACTAGTGGAGCAAAGATGCAACACACTAGGGGAAATCATGGCAATCATGTCATGTGAGCAAATAGTAGGTATAGGCAATGCACATGACATATCACAAGCACGAACACAAATCAACATCATAGTATCATCATGAATGGGTCATAAATGGAACATGGCAATAACAAGCAATCTCTCAACCAAGCTTGCACATACAAGTACGAGAATCGATCATCATGTGCAATGCAAAGCATGGGTCACAAATGCATGGCAAAGGCATAGGAATGAGCATATCATGCAAAGTGAACATGGCAAGATGAGCATAGAATATGTAATGGACAACAACCCATAACCATGTGAGGGCCATGTAGAAGAAATGCATGAAGCCATTGCACAATGGAAATGGTGTGAAAACCAATCCATGTGATACCAAATCATCATTGCTCTCTAGAGCTCGTTTCGTCAACTCATGGGATTGTGAGGTTGACAAGTATTCATGGGTACACAAAAGAGACACAGCCCAAAGAAAGTTTGTGTGGGGTAAATGTACACATCATCCATCATGATGTGCATGTGCATGTGTGAGTTAGCACAAGATAAGCATCGCTCAAAGAAATTTGATGGATGGTATAAGAACATGTCATCCATCATGAAAGAATAGTTATTGTGTATAACATGATGGGGACACAAATTGAGTATACAAGTATATGGCATATCAATATAATTTTCATTCATGGGGATCATACTGTGCACAAAATTATTGGGATTATGCAATAGATGGGATTGATCAAAATCCCCTAACATGCATGAGGAAACTATGGGGGTCTCCTCATGAGCAATATCGGAAACATCATATGGAGAAAATGGACAACATCCAAAACAATGTATATACGAAGCTAGGTGGTCATGGCATGGCGTATGAGATAAATGATGCAAAGGTAGCATGTCAATATCATCACAAGAAAAACAAATGCCAATAACCATGGGCTTGTCATCTATGCCATAGGTACAAATTGGGTTCATTTTAATGGCATATGACTAGTTACTATGAAGAGATTGCAAATATAACATATGGTTGATCTCATGCATAGCATATGACAAGTCAAGCGGATTGTCAAACATGATGTGACCAAGAGAATTATCACAAGAAATCCTATGGAACATGGCATAACAACCAATAGACTCCACATGGCAATCTTCAAACTCATCATAAATGGGTAAATCATCACATGGGAAAGTCGCACTAGCATGAAGCATGGCAATAGGTGGATCAACATCATGCAAGCAATCAATGCCAAGATAGTCCATTAGTGGGACTAGAGCATAGCCTTCACCTATATTACCTTTCTCATTCCACTCAAGTGGTGTAGGTGAGGTGGTAAAGACCGAATTGTGGTCATCTTCTTCATCTTGATGGAACCATGTGGGGGTGCATCATATTCTAGCATGGCCATCGTCTTGTGTAAAGGGTGGACGAATTCATTGAGCATCGACGCGTAATCATAGATGGGACCTTACACCAAATGAGAAGACACAATAGAGGTAGAGGTTAAGTCATTAGTGTTGAAGGTGGCCTCACATGACCTATCAACTATCTCACTCTCTCTATGTGGTAGGTCACTCACTCAGTAAAAATAGGTGCACTCAAAGTCACATACGGTGGAGTCACTCATCTCACTCAGGTGGTGGGGGTTGTGGCTCTTCTCACATGGGAATTGGGGCAACTCATCATATATGGGACTAGCTGTGAGCTCTCTCTCACTCTTAATATTGTGGAACAAGTCACTCAAGTCATCACAAAATGTTGCCGTGGTCGAATGGAAAATCCCATGCTCAACCATCTTGTCGTCATCACCGTGGATGAAGGCCGAAGATGGCACATCATCACTCGCGCCCCCAAAGATGGAAGCATCATCTTTGCTCACCACCATGTCCGTCGCCTTCAAAGCTTGTTCCTTGAGAGTCTTCGTAGTCGTAGTCATGGCCGCACCGTCTTTAAAAAGAGTCATGGGAGACTCGGCATCATCAATGCCAGAAAGAGGGATGGTAGTGAAGTCGAAATTGGGAGCGTAATCTTGGAGCTCATCGGGCTTGGACATCTTGGTGGTACTATCCTCATGCTCGTTGTCATGGATCTTGGTCGTTGTGAAGTGTGCTTGGGTTGGAGAAGCCTTGGCCTTAATGAGTTTTTGTTGCGCCTTGTGAGGGAGTCCCGGATTAGGGGGTCCTCGGACAGCCGGACTATATGCGAATGCCGGACTGTTGGACTATGAAGATACAAGATAGAATACTTCGTCCTGTATCCGGATGGGACTCTCCTTGCGTGGAAGGCAAGCTTGGCGATTCGCATATGAAGATTCCTTTCTCTGTAACCGACTCTATGTAACCATAGCCCCTCCAGTGTCTATATAAACCGGAGGGTTTAGTCCGTAGGACGACAACAATCATAACCATATGCTAGCTTCTAGGGTTTAGCCTCTATGATCTCGTGGTAGATCTACTTTTGTAATACTCATATCATCAAGATCAATCAAGCAGGAAGTAGGTTATTACCTCCATCGAGAGGGCCGAACCTGGGTAAACATCGTGTCCCCCGCCTCCTATTACCATTAGCCTTAGACGCACAGTTCGGGACCCCCTACCCAAGATCCACTGGTTTTGACACCGACATTGGTGCTTCAATTGAGAGTTCCACTGTGTCGTCACCATAAGGCTTGATGGCTCCTTCAATCATCAACAACACAGTCCAGGGTGAAGTTTTTCTCCCCGGACAGATCTTTGTTTTTGGCAGCTTCGCACTGCGGGCCAACTCTCTTGGCCACCTGGAGCAGATCGACAGCTACGCCCCTGACCATCAGGTCAGGTTTGGAAGCTTGAACTACACTGCCGACTTCCGCGGAGATTTGATCCTCGACGGATTCGAGCGCATGACAGTCCCGCCCCGCCGCCATGATGAACACGACCTAAATCAGTCATCAGATGGTATGCGGGAGATTGCACCTGTAGCCGCACTGGCCCTAGATCCAGAGCAGAGCATGCCATCCGAGGACGGGAGTGTCAGTGTCAAAACCGGCGGATCTCGGGTAGGGGGTCCCGAACTGTGCGTCTAAGGCTGATGGTAGCAGGAGGTGCGGGATGTGATGTTTACCCAGGTTCGGGCCCTCTCTATGGAGGCAATACCCTACTTCCTGCTTGATTTGATCTTGATGATATGAGTATTACAAGAGTTGATCCACCACGAGATTGTAGAGGCTAAACCCTAGAAGCTAGTTTATGATTATGATTGTTATTGTCCTACGGACTAAACCCTCCAGTTTATATAGACACTGGAGAGGGCTAGGGTTATGGAGAGTCGGTTATAGAGAAGGAAATCTACATATCCGAATTGCCAAGCTTGCCTTCCACACAAAGGAGAGTCCCACCCGAACACGGGACGAAGTCTTCAATCTTGTATCTTCATAGTCCAACAGTCCCGCATAAGCATATAGTCCGGCTGTCTGAGGACCCCCTAATCCAGGACTCCCTCAGTAGCCCCTAAACTAGGCTTCAATGACGACGAGTCCAACGCGCAGATTGTCTTCGGCATTGCAAGGCGGGTTCCTTCTCTAAATACTCCAAAGAAGATCTTAGACACAAGAATCGTGTCCGGATCTGCAAAACAAGTTCCACATACCACCGTAGAGAGCAAAATATTCCACAAATCTAATCTTCTTACAACTTTCCCATAGCATGACATCACGCCGTGGCCGGATCATTATACAAACCTTTTTTCTCAACCTGCCACTACACGTCTAGCGAGGCGGTTTTATTGGCACGTCTTGTCGAAGCAAAGATCATGTCCACCTGATCACGGGATTCTCATCAATACGGGCGTGGGTAACCCAACCATGCCGTTAGTACGACTCCTTGGTTTAGGCAAGTTCCAAACGGTCGCGCAGAGGACGCTTGACATTCATCCCTTTATAAAGAGGTCAAGAGCTGTCCTTTTCTTTCCATGCCTGAACCTTCCCTTCTCCCGCCTCGAGTTCCAACACCCAAGGTTTAGTCTAAGCACTCCGGACCTTCAACCATGTCTAGATCCAACCTTCAAGGCCAGTGGATGTCCTCTTCCGTGACAGAGGAGGACATCAAGAAGCTTAGGGAGGCTAGGTATCTGATTTCCGAAATCCTTCACAGGCTTCCGGCTCAAGGGTAGGTTATCCCTACTCCCGAACCCAACGAGAGTGTTGTATTCATCTCCCACTTCCTTCAAGGGCTAGGCTTCGGTCTTCATCCCTTCGTTAGAGGGCTCATGTTCTATTACGGGCTAGATTTTCACGATCTAGCTCCAGATTCCTTCCTTCACATCTCGACGTTTATCGTTGTGTGTGAGGCCTTCCTCCGCATTACCCCACACTTCGGCTTAGGGCTCAAGACCTTCAATGTGAAGCCGAAGATGATCGACGGGTGACACGTGGAGTGCGGAGGCGCTACAATAAGCAAAGGTGTCGATGCTTTATGGCCAAAGGGCTCTTTCCCGGAAGTTTCTGACCTATGGAATGGGAGTGGTTTTACATCACCGCGCCTCGAGGGAGGAAGTGGGCGACCGCCCCGGCCTTCCACTCCGCCCCTCCGCCACAGCTTGCATCATGGGTCAACAAGGGGCTGGACTGGGGATCGGTTAATGACGTGCCGATATTGCAAAGCCGCATTCGGGATCTCCTCAAGAGGGATATCAGCCTCGTCAAAGTAATTCAAGTAATGCTAGTTCGTCGGGTTTTGCCGTGCCATAGTCGACCTCTCCGTATGTGGGAGTTCAACCCAGAAGGACCGCAAACTGTTCAACACTTCTTCGGCAGGACGCTCGAAGGAATGTATCAATTATTCTTCGGATCACGAATAAAGTGTCTGGCACCACAGAGGATGCGGGTCTCAACTGTAACCCTCCAGATACCCACATAAGTAATTCCACGACCGAACCTGCTGTCATTATATTTGTCACAACATTACTCTGAAAAACTACCCTCGGCCAGGACTGGATAAGAAAGGCGAAGAGGATCAGGTGTTCGGCCCCTCTGCCCGAAGACTCGCCGGATCCTGTACTAACCAGGATGCTGGCTCGCGCGCCTTATCAAGTGCCATCAGGGGAGGACAAGGATAGGAATGGGGAAGCCAAAAGCGGACTTCATGCAGGAGGTATGTTATGCATCCTAACCGGGGAAATCCGTACCCCCGTGTTGGAGGATGAACGGGGAGGAGAATCCAGCTTCCCCTCTCCCCACTGGGAGAAAAGGGCTGCCCCTGAAGACTTGGAAGTAGAGGTCTCCAAACAAGGGAAGGAACCTTCATCAGGGGGCCCGCCCCGGAGGGCAACATTGCTGCACAACGCCCTTAGGAGGTCCAGCCGTTAACAGAGCCGTAAGTGAACAAAGGTGCTTAGTGAACCTAACCTGTTCTTTCCCTGAGAATAACGATCGAGACATACGTTTTTGTAGTTCGGCTCATAGCCTCTATCGGTGTCAAAACCGGCGGATCTTGGGTAGGGGGTCCCGAATTGTGCATCTAGGCGGATGGTAACAGGAGACAAGGGACACGATGTTTTACCCAGGTTCGGGCCCTCTTGATGGAGGTAAAACCCTACGTCATGCTTGATTGATATTGATGATGTGGGTATTACAAGAGTAGATCTACCACGAGATCAAGGAGGCTAAACCCTAGAAGCTAGCCTATGGTATGATTGTTGTTCGTCCTACGGACTAAAGCCATCCGGTTTATATAGACACCGGAGAGGGCTAGGGTTACACAGAGTCGGTTACAATGGTAGGAGATCTACATATCCGTATCGCCAAGCTTGCCTTCCATGCCAAGGAAAGTCCCATCCGGACACGGGACGAAGTCTTCAATCTTGTATCTTCATAGTCTTGAAGTTCGACCGATGATGATAGTTCGGCTATCCGGACACCCCCTAGTCCAGGACTCCCTCAGTAGCCCCTGAACTAGGCTTCAATGACGACGAGTCCGACGCGCATGTTGTCTTCGGCATTGCAAGGCGAGTTCCTTCTCCGAATAATTTATAGAAGATTGTGAACACCAGGATAGTGTCCGGCTCTGCAAAATAAATTCCACATACCACCATAGAGAGAATAATATTTACACAAGTTCAATCTGCTGACGTATTTCGTGGCGTGACGTCCCACCACTACCAAGCCTTTACTCGAATCGTTTTTATTATACCACCTCAGCATGTTTAGCGAAGCGGTTTCCTTGGCATGTCTTGTCGAAGCAGAGATTGTGTTCCCCTTATTCCGGGATTCCCATCAATACGGACGTGGGTAACCCAACCGCGCCATTGATTGCGGCGCTTGGGAGATAAGCGAGTTTTATCAGGCCGGTGGGGACGCATGTTTCCGTCTGCCCATATAACGGGATAAAGATCCAACCCTTTTACCTACACCTTCTTCCTCCTTGGCTTATCCATCTTCGCGAACTTGAGCTCCAGCGCCCAAGTCCGCACATCTCACCTCAACCTTCTCCAACTATGTCCGGAGCGGGAGGCAAGTGGATGGCCTCCTCCATTACGGAGGGGCACATCCAGAAGCTGCGCAGCGTCGGATATCTATCCAGCGACATCGCGCACCGGCTCCCCGACGAGGGAGAGCTCATCCCCATTCCCCGACCCCATGAGAGGGTAGTATTTCTTCCCCATTTCCTCCGCGGACTGGGCTTCCCACTCCATCCCTTTGTCCGGGGGCTCATGTTCTACTACGGCCTGGATTTCCATGATCTGGGCCCGAATTTTATCCTCAATATCTGTCAGGACCCCGACTCGAGGTCACATCGATCTAGCTGGTAACACCTCATATCACTTTGCGGCCTCACGCACGGTATCCCCACGGGTGTCGTCTTACCTTTTCCCGGGACCGTTTGCGCCTTTTGGCTCACGTATATGATAGTGTCGCTAGCATCCATATGATAAAGAGCCCGGGCTGACATGACCAGTCGTAAACCCAAAGTGGCACAGACTTACAGGGACAGGCATCCATGACCCAGCTTCGAACGTGTCGGTCATCAGCAAGTGGGTCCGGGCTGTAGCACTGGGCTAGCAGGACTCCGGTAAACCGGGCTGTAGCGGGCTAACAGGACTCCGGTACTCAAAGCGTGACATTTCCCCGAAGGGACAGACACAGGAACGAAGAAGGACACATGCCGGCCAGCCTAAGTGTTCCAGAGCAGTAGCAAGCTACCATGGCTCAGCGGTAACACTAGGAGACATTTCCCGGTAAGAGAGGCTACTAAAGATAAACAACTAGATAGTCAGATCCCGCACATACCAAGCATTTCAATCATACACACAATATGCTCGATATGTGCAAATACAACGAAGCATCACAACATGACTCTACGACACAAGTACTTTATTTAAGGCTCAGAGAGCCATACATAGCATACACAAAGGTACGGGTCTCACGACCCCACATACAAGTCATACAGTCATACAAACCAGCAGCGGAAGTAACTTGTCTGAGTACAGACAACTAGTAAAATAAAAGAGGCTTGGAAAGCCTAGCTATACTACGTGGTCCATCACAAGCTCAGGGTCACCACCTGGGTCTTTAGCCTACTCGTTGATGTCAACGTCTACATAGAACCCATCAGAAGGGGTTGCAGCGTCTTCTGTAAAAATGTAGATTATAGCAACATGAGTACAAAGGTACTCAGCAAGACTTACATCAGATCCTACATACATGCATAGTATCAAAAGGGTTGGTGGAGTTATTGCAGCAAGCCAGCTTTGACTCTTGGCTAGGCTATCCTACGATACTCCAACTTGAAATGGTTTTGCGCACACGAGTCCACTACTCACCAATTCAATACACTACCGAGGATCCGCCTCCGTCTTCCTACGGAAGAGCCATCCTTGGCACTCACACTTATCTTGAGGCTTTTAACAGTTTCCATTTACTTGTCTATGAACTGTATAGGCAACCAAGTAGTCCTTTACCGCGGACGCGGCTATTCGAATAGATTATGATAACCCTGCAGGGGTGTACTTCTTCATACACGCTCTCACCACTTACCGTCGTTTACACGACATGTACTCGGCAACCTTCAAGCGGAAGCCCAACGTGGGTGTCGGCCACGACCTACCTACTCACCTAAGCCTCCAGTCCAGGTTTATCGCCTATTCAGGTTCCATCCGCAGGGAGTCCGGCCGAGGTTTCCCATACGGCCCCGAACGATGTGAACAGGGTTCCCGAGATACCTAACGGGTATTCGGTACACCGTGCCACGTACCTACCGCATCACAGCCCACCCCTACGGTCAGCACTGTCCACGGCCTCCAGTAGGCTACAAACACCAGAAACTACTTGCAACTCCTGGACGGAGAACTAGGGTGAATAAGAAGCCGAGAGGGTCCATTGGTTTCGGGCCCAATGCATGGTAGTAGCTGATTCTTAAATCACACGTACAGATCTCAGTGCTTAAGGTCGGCTTCAATGAAACAACCCACCATGTACTCCTACATGGCCTCTCATCGATACCTTTACCAAATCGTGTTCACCACACCACTCTCATTACCGACATAAACATTTCACTCTAGCCCATCACCCAGATGAACCAGACCTAACACGACTCTAAGCATAGCAGGCATAGCAAGGTAGGAACAACACATACATATGGCTCAATCAACTCCTACACATGCTAGTGGGTTTCATCTAGTTACTGTGGCAATGACAGGTCATGCAGAGGAAATGGGTTCAACTACCGTAGCACACAGCAGTTTGAAACGCGTTGTCTTAATGCAGTAAAGGAGAGCAGGAGCGAGAACATGGGATTGTATCGATATGATCAAATGGTTGGTTGCTTGCCTGATGGTTCGATGCACTGATACGGTTCTTCGTTAGGGTAATCACGGTACTCCTCGGGGACAGAACCTGTCGCAAAGGACATCGATACACAAGCATCACCAAACAATGTGCAACAATATGATGCATGCATGAAACATGGCAATATGAGTGTATTGGGCTAATGCAACTAAAACCAGAAGGGTTTGAACAAATTTGAATCAAAGATTCAAATTCCAAATTCAAATATGGCCTTTTTAAGTGCCTTTTCTTGTTCTGCTTAAAACATCAATTTAACTTGTTTGATCATGCATGAAAATAGTACAGATGGATAGATTGGATTTTTCTGATCATTTTTCATATATAATTTGTCCAGTTTGGAGTTACAAAATAAAAGTTATGAATTTTTGAAGTTTAAATAATATTCTGGAATTTCCTGATTTAATTTAAATCCAGAAAATCAATTACTGCGTCAGCCTGACGTCAGTGTGACGTCAGCAGGTCAACGGAACTGGTCCAGGTCAAACCTGACAGTGGGTCCCGCATGTCAGGGTGATTATTTTAATTAAAACTTAATTAAAACTAATCCTGTTTAATTAGCAGGGCTGGGCCCCACCTGTCATTGACTCAGGGGAGTCAACCAGGGCCCACCCGTGGTCAAAGTGGATGTCGGCTGCCGGCGTTTAGTCGCCGGCGAGCCCGACGCGGCGGCGGAAGTGGTTTTGGTCATTTCGGCCACCAGAGGGGCCGCGGAGACCACCGGAGTGGAGCTGAGGCCAACCCGCAGCTCTTGGCGGGGCCCGTTGGGGTCGGGGTGGCCGGAGTCGACGGCGGCGAGCTCGGCTGCGGCCGCCGGGGTTCGGTCGTGCACGGGAACGGTGCTGGAGCTCGAAGTCGAGCAAAGCGAGGCGCTAGGGATGCTCTACGGGGTCTTGCGAACTCGTTGGGCTCGCCGGGGTGACCAAATGGTCACCGGAGCTGCGTCGACGGCGAGCTCGGCGACGGCGGAGGTTCGGCCGTGGTGGGGAGGTGGCTACGGTGAGGGAACGAGGGGAAGGAGAGGGGGAAACGGTGGCGTAGCTCACCGCGGTTGCAGTGGGCGTCGAAGTGGGCTCGGGGACGCGCTGGAGACGGCGAATCGACGGCAACGGTGGTCGGAGCCCGAAGAGGGGAACGGCGACGTGGCGGCGATGCAGGGCTTCCGGGGAGCTGTGGAGCGATGGGGAGGAAGAGGGAGTCGAGGCGGAGCTCCTGAGCTAGTCGGGGGAGCGAGGGGTGGTCGGAGACGGTGGCTATGGCGAACGGCGGCGAGTGTGGTGCTCGGCCGTGTGAGAGAGAGAGCGAGGGAGAGGAGAGGAGAGCCGGGGAAGAGTGAGAGAGAGCAGGGGGGAGGGCGTGGCGTCGTCCAGGGCGTCGAGCGAGGAGGGGAGGCCAGGCAAGCAGGCGAGCAGGTGGCGTGGCGCGGTGGCGCGCGCGCGCGCCGGCCACACTCCCCTCCCTCTGTCGGGACGAAGACGACAGAGGAGGGAGGTGGGCTGGGCCGGCTGCTGGCTGGGCCAGCCAGCTGGCTGGGCCGCACAGTGGAGGAGCCCAGGTAAGCTCCTCCTGTTATATATTTTTCTGTTTTTTAATTTCTGACATTTGTTTTGATTTAAATAATATATTAAATCATTTATTTAACTTATGCCAATTTTTGCAGGAGCTATTTATATTATTCCAGAGCTCTTTTATAATTGGCATAATATTTGGGCATATATTAATATATATAATTAATATATTTCCAATGCAAATATTTATGCATTAATTCCAAATGCCCGAAATAAATGTCCATGAGCCACTAAAAATATTGGTTTGATTTTTATCTCTGTCCAATATTTTCAGAGAGCAACATGAGCATTTTCTTGGATCCTTTTGGAGAAATTTTTATTTGGGTCATTTTCAAAATGGTTCTGAGGGTTTCACAGATCCCCATTTCAAGTTTCTGATGAAAGAGTAAACATGATGCAACACTCTAATGCATGACTTGCTAGGGTGTGACAACTCACCCCCACTCAAAAGAATCTCGTCCCGAGATTTGGGTTCCTCCGAGAAGAAGGCGGGATATTCAAGTCGAAGACGATCCTCCCTTTCCCAAGTTGCTTCATCCTCAGAATGGTGCGACCATTGAACTTTGAGAAATTTGATATTATGACGCCGGGTGGTACGTTCGGCTTGATCGAGGATACGAATGGGGTACTCTCGATATGTAAGATCATCTTGAAGATCAAGCGTTTCGTGGTCCACTTCACGGATAGGATCCGAGAAGCAACGCCTGAGTTGAGAAACGTGGAAGACATCGTGAACTCTGGAGAGGTGCGGAGGTAGTTCCAACTAGTAGGCAACTTCTCCTCGTTTGGCAAGGATGCGAAAAGGTCCAATGTAACTAGGAGCCAATTTGCCTTTGATACCGAAACGATGGGTTCCCTTCAGAGGGGTGACCCGAAGATAAGCCTTCTCGTCAACCTCGAAAGTCATAGCCTTATGTTTTCGGTCATATTGACTCTTTTGACGAGATTGGGCTGTTTTCAACTTTTCACGAACGATACGAACTTGCTCTTCTGCTTCCTGAATCATATCCGGGCCAAAGAATTGTCTTTCCCCGGTCTCTGACCAGTTAAGGGGTGTTCGACATCGTCGTCCATAGAGAACTTCAAAAGGGGCTTTACCCAAGCTAGATTGATAGCTGTTGTTGTAAGCGAATTCGGCAAATGGAAGGCACTTCTCCCAGTCCATTCCGAACGAGATAACGGAGGCTCGAAGCATGTCTTCTAGAATTTGGTTGACGCGTTCCACTTGACCGCTCGACTGAGGGTGGAAAGCGGTGCTAAAGGAGAGACGGGTTCCCATAGCATTTTGGAAACTTTCCCAAAATCGAGAGGTGAAAAGACTTCCTCGATCCGAGTTAATTTCCAAAGGAACACCATGGAGAGACACTATTCGGGATATGTATAAGTCTGCCAGTTGACTAGCGGTTATACTCTCTCGAACAGGTAGGAAATGAGCTACTTTGGAAAGACGATCGACAACGACGAAGATAGCATTATTCCCTCTCTTGGTCCTGGGAAAACCGGTAATGAAATCCATACCAATTTTATCCCATTTCCATTCAGGGATAGCTAAGGGTTGAAGGGTGCCAGCAGGCCGTTGATGCTCTGCTTTTACACGACGACAGACGTCGCAATTTGCAATATACTGAGCAATTTCTCTCTTCATCCTAGTCCACCAGAACCTCTGGCGTAGGTCCTGATACATTTTAGTACTACCGGGATGAATGGTGAGAGGAGATTCATGAGCTTCCTTAAGGATCAATCGCCTCAGGTTTCGCACTTTGGGAACCACTAGTCGATTCCCGAAGTATACGACCCCTTGATCATTAATGGAGAAGCAATTCACAATTCCTTTCTGGATGTTTCTCTTGATGCGGGAGATTCCCGGATCTACCTTCTGTGCTTTGATAATTTGATCCGTAAGGGTAGGTTTTGCCACCAAGGTGGAGATAAAACCTTGAGGAACAATGTGAAGGTTAAGCTTCCGAAATTCCTCATGGAGAAGCGGTTGACTTTGTTGTAACATCAGATTGTTGCAATAAGATTTACGACTTAACGCATCAGCCATGACGTTGGCTTTCCCTGGGGTGTAGGTTATTCCTAAGTCGAAGTCGGTGATCAATTCAACCCAACGTCTCTGCCTGAGATTCAAATCCGGTTGGGTGAAAATATACTTCAGACTTTGGTGATCAGTGAATATTTCGCAACGATTACCGAGGAGGTAATGTCGCCAGGTCTTAAGTGCATAGACTACGGCTGCAAGTTCTAGATCATGAGTAGGATAATTCTCCTCATGTGGGTGAAATTGCCGTGAAGCGTAAGCAATTACGTGTCGATCTTGCATGAGAACGCAACCTAGTCCTTGTCGCGAGGCGTCGCAGTAGATAACAAAGTCCTTAGAGAAGTCTGGCGGTACCAGTACGGGAGCAGAAGTCAGGCGTCTTTTCAGTTCCTGAAAGCTGTGCTCACATTGTGGAGTCCATTCGAACTTCTTATCTTTCTTGAGGAGTTCGGTTAGAGGTTTGGCAACTTTGGAGAAGTTCTCGACAAAGCGACGGCAATAGCTCGCTAAGCCTAGAAAACTCCGAACTTGCTTGACCGATTCGGGTGGAGTCCAATTAAGGACGGCTTGAACTCGCTCAGGGTTAACAGCGATACCTTTACCAGATATTACATGACCCAGATAGGTCACTTCTGATAACCAGAATTCACATTTAGAAAATTTGGCATAAAGGCGATGCTCTCGAAGTTTCTGCAACACTAGCCTTAGATGTTTGGCATGTTCTTCCTCGTTCTTGGAGTAGATGAGTATATCATCGAGGTAAACCACGACGAATTTATCCAAATACTCCATGAAGATTGAGTTCATTAACCGAGAAAAGGTGGCTGGAGCGTTGGTTAATCCGAAGGACATGACGGTGTACTCGTATTGGCCATAACGAGTAACAAAGGCCGTTTTAGGAATGTCCCCGTTTCTGATTTTGATTTGATGGTAGCCCAACCTCAAATCCATCTTGGAGAAGACTGAGGATCCAGCGAGCTGATCGTACAGGTCGTTGATCCTGGGAAGTGGATATTTGTTCTTGATTGTGACCAAATTGACAGGTCGGTAATCTACAACCATCCGGTCCATACCATCCTTCTTCTTGACGAATAGGACGGGGCAAGCCCACGGAGATGAACTAGGGCGGATGAAACCCTTTTTCAAGGACTCATCGAGTTGTTTCTTAAGCTCGGCTAGTTCTAGGGGTGCCATCTTATAGGGTCTTCTAGCAATTGGAACGGTTCCTGGAATGAGGTCTATTACGAACTCAACATCCCTGTCAGGTGGAACACCTGGCAATTCCTCTGGAAAGACATCCGGGAAGTCACGGACTACCGGAACGTCCTCAAGGTCTGGCAAAGGGCTGGCGTTAAGAGAGTATAATTGTCGCTTGGCTATTCGGGTCAAGACATTGACTATCTTCCCCGAAGGATGGGTGAGTTGAACAGTCCTAGAGAAGCAATCAATTTGGGCATGATGAGCTGACATCCAGTCCATACCCAGAATGATATTAATATCTGAAGATTTAAGGGCTATCAAAGATGCAAGGAAAACAAGTCTGTCGACTTGGATTTCGTTTCCATGGCTTACTCTAGAAGTTTGCCATTTGGATCCCGGAGTTTGGATTACCATAGAGGTTGGCATATCACCGAATGCGATGTTATGCAAGCGAGCAAAATTTTCAGATATAAAAGAATGAGAGGCTCCTGTATTGAAAAGAACAGATGCCGGGTGGCAATTAACAAGAAGCGTACCGAGAACGACGTTGGGATCCTCTTGAGCTTCTTCGGCAGAGATACAGTTGACATGACCACGTGACGCGGTGACCGGTTTAGCATGAAACACTTTCCCTGTCGGCTTGCCACGGCCAACAGCTTTAGCAGATTGATTGGGGTTGGTCTGGGGGCATTCACGCATATAGTGACCAGATTCCCCACACTTGAAACAAGTCACGGAACTGGTACGTGGAGGAGCATTATTGGTTGGACCCCCATAGGGCTTGGCTGGAACAGACTGTTGAACAGGGCGAGGCGCCTGGAAAGATGGCCTCGGTGTGAACCTGGGTGGCAGGGCGGTGTTGGGTACCCACACGCGGCGCTTCTGAGGACCAGCACCGGATGAGGAGCCCATGTCACGTCCATGCTTGCGTGTTGCGTCATAGTCAGTCTGACCAGTTTCAGCACTGATGGCTTTGTTGACAAGTTTCGAAAAAGATGTGCACTCATGCAGACGGAGGTCGCGGCGAAACTCAGGACTAAGGCCCTTACGGAACCTTGCTTGCTTCTTGGCGTCAGTAGACACTTCCTCAGTTGCATATCGGGCGAGATTACCAAACTCCCTGCTATAGGCATCCACAGAAAGTCGGCCTTGGGTGAAACTGCAAAATTCTTCACGTTTACGGTCCATGAGACCCTCCGGAATGTGATGTTCACGGAAAGCCTCGCTGAACTCAGCCCAAGTTGTGACATGGCCCGCTGGGCGCATAGCTCCATAATTCTCCCACCATAGACTGGCGGGGCCTTCAAGATGATATGCAGCAAAGGTGACCTTGTCAGTCTCCGCTACCAACGCGGAACGCAGTTTATGAGAGATACTGCGAAGCCAGTCATCAGCGTCGAGAGGCTCGACGGAGTGGTGGAACGTGGGTGGATGCAATTTGATAAAATCACTGAGTGACACCACGTTAGCCCTCTGATGGTGTGCTGTATTCTGTTCAATACGCTCCAACAAACGGTTTGTCTCCCGCTTGTTTCTCTCAGCTTCCATCATCACCTCGGCTAGTGAAGGAGGATGAGGCAGATTTACATCCCTGGCTTCACTGCCTTCGGCCTGCTCTTGAGAAGCGGGGTTAGCGCGCGTGTTGACCATCCTAGGTAAACAAGACAATGATTTAGTCAGGATGGTAAAATTCCGACATAGGATTCATAATGTAAGAAATAACTCAGAATGCAAGATGATCATCCGTATGACGTGGTAGATACAGAAACTGCTTCTTTTATTCCATCGTCATACACACCATACAGGGTTTAGTACAAGACCAAACAAGGTACTATTACGGTGAAAAGAGGATTACATCTCATCGGAGACATTCCAAGCTCCTATACATTATTTTTCTACATCTCCGGAAAGAGTACAAACTAGGTCATATCCCACGAGTCACGCGGGACGATAGACGACACAGCTAGTGCAAACTAGTGATACTACCACTAACTCAGACCGATCCGTAGTAGTCCTCGTAAAAGTCACCTCCATAGCCTGGGAGTTCAACATGATCATCCGGAAACAGACGGTCTCGCGGAGCTTGTGGACCATAGGGGCTAGGATGAGGTCGTGGACCGACAAACGGTGGCCTGCGGGGACCGCGAGGTGGGGTGATGCCTCCTACATCACGCCAAACCATCACGTCTGGCAGAGTAGATCTCACAGGATAGAGATCGCGCATATCTGAACATCCAGCTTGCACCGCCGGTGCGAACCGAGTCAAAGTAGCCCAGTGGTCAGCACGGGTATTGAAGAGCTCTAACCTTAAGGCCCGATTTTCACGGTCCTTATCCTCGAGCATCTCAGCAGTGGTGCGAGTCCGTGAATCCTCCTGAGTGGAGTCAGCATAGATAGCCTGGAGATACCCTTGTGCTCCCGGAAGTGATCCTGGCATATACCGAAAATCAGAGTCCCGAAATATACCAGATCTGACTCGCATAATGGTCATCATAGAGTAGGCGGCGTCCTGCACAGCCATCTCAATAGTAACCCCGAGTCCATAGGAGCAGTGAAGAGGCTCGGTGGATCCAGGATAAGATGGAAATATCCTGACAGTGCAGAGATACTGGCTTTGATTAAAGTCTCGGAATTGCTCTTCGACCGTGTACTCAGGATACCAGCGGTATCCAGCCTCAGTCATTACCCTGACCAACTTAGCAGTATGGCCGGGTACATCTAGGCATCGAGTCAGGCGAACCACTTGATTAAGGTCGCGAGTGGCCATCTGAAAGCACAATCATAATGCAAAGGCATTAGAATTTCTAGCAAAATTTCGGCAGCATGACAGCTGTAAATGCTCAAGAAGGATTTTGAGACATTTGACAAAGGATTTCGTACACACTCAACATCACCATATCAAAGTTCTGAAACCATTCTAGCAACATAATGTGGTAGTAGAACTGAACTAGGCTGGTAACCATCAAACTTATAAGGTACTACTGATTAGTAACTCGTGATCCTGATAGAGAGAACAGATCCTAATTCCTTAACCCCCGGTGGAAGAATGGACTGACTCAGATCAGAAGTCATAAGGTATAAGGAGTAAAAAGAGCCTTACGTTCCATCCCACAAACAATTCCCCTACATATAACTAAAGAATTTCTAGACTCAACATCGACCAGTTTGGCTTGAAGAACCTACAGGCAGTCCAGCTCTGATGCCAACGCTGTCAGGACCCCGACTCGAGGTCACATCGATCTAGCTGGTAACACCTCATATCACTTTGCGGCCTCACGCACGGTATCCCCACGGGTGTCGTCTTACCTTTTCCCGTGACCGTTTGCGCCTTTTGGCTCACGTATATGATAGTGTCGCTAGCATCCATATGATAAAGAGCCCGGGCTGACATGACCAGTCGTAAACCCAAAGTGGCACAGACTTACAGGGACAGGCATCCATGACCCAGCTTCGAACGTGTCGGTCATCAGCAAGTGGGTCCGGGCTGTAGCACTGGGCTAGCAGGACTCCGGTAAACCGGGCTGTAGCGGGCTAACAGGACTCCGGTACTCAAAGCATGACATTTCCCCGAAGGGACAGACACAGGAACGAAGAAGGACACATGCCGGCCAGCCTAAGTGTTCCAGAGCAGTAGCAAGCTACCATGGCTCAGCGGTAACACTAGGAGACATTTCCCGGTAAGAGAGGCTACTAAAGATAAACAACTAGATAGTCAGATCCCACACATACCAAGCATTTCAATCATACAAACAATATGCTCGATATGTGCAAATACAACGAAGCATCACAACATGACTCTACGACACAAGTACTTTATTTAAGGCTCAGAGAGCCATACATAGCATACACAAAGGTACGGGTCTCACGACCCCACATACAAGTCATACAGTCATACAAACCAGCAGCGGAAGTAACTTGTCTGAGTACAGACAACTAGTAAAATAAAAGAGGCTTGGAAAGCCTAGCTATACTACGTGGTCCATCACAAGCTCAGGGTCACCACCTGGGTCTTTAGCCTACTCGTTGATGTCAACGTCTACATAGAACCCATCAGAAGGGGTTGCAGCGTCTTCTGTAAAAATGTAGATTATAGCAACATGAGTACAAAGGTACTCAGCAAGACTTACATCAGATCCTACATTCATGCATAGTATCAAAAGGGTTGGTGGAGTTATTGCAGCAAGCCAGCTTTGACTCTTGGCTAGGCTATCCTACGATACTCCAACTTGAAATGGTTTTGCGCACACGAGTCCACTACTCACCAATTCAATACACTACCGAGGATCCGCCTCCGTCTTCCTACAGAAGAGCCATCCTCGGCACTCACACTTATCTTGAGGCTTTTAACAGTTTCCATTTACTTGTCTATGAACTGTATAGGCAACCAAGTAGTCCTTTACCGCGGACGCGGCTATTCAAATAGATTATGATAACCCTGCAGGGGTGTACTTCTTCATACACGCTCTCACCACTTACCGTCGTTTACACGACATGTACTCGGCAACCTTCAAGCGGAAGCCCAACGTGGGTGTCGGCCATGACCTACCTACTCACCTAAGCCTCCAGTCCAGGTTTATCGCCTATTCAGGTTCCATCCGCAGGGAGTCCGGCCGAGGTTTCCCATACGGCCCCGAACGATGTGAACAGGGTTCCCGAGATACCTAACGGGTATTCGGTACACCGTGCCACGTACCTACCGCATCACAGCCCACCCCTACGGTCAGCGCTGTCCACGGCCTCCAGTAGGCTACAAACACCAGAAACTACTTGCAACTCCTGGACGGAGAACTAGGGTGAATAAGAAGCCGAGAGGGTCCATTGGTTTCGGGCCCAATGCATGGTAGTAGCTGATTCTTAAATCACACATACAGATCTCAGTGCTTAAGGTCGGCTTCAATGAAACAACCCACCATGTACTCCTGCATGGCCTCTCATCGATACCTTTACCAAATCGTGTTCACCACACCACTCTCATTACCGACATAATCATTTCACTCTAGCCCATCACCCAGATGAACCAGACCTGACACGACTCTAAGCATAGCAGGCATAGCAAGGTAGGAACAACACATACATATGGCTCAATCAACTCCTACACATGCTAGTGGGTTTCATCTAGTTACTGTGGCAATGACAGGTCATGCAGAGGAAATGGGTTCAACTACCGTAGCACACAGCAGTTTGAATCGTGTTGTCTTAATGCAGTAAAAGAGAGCAGGAGCGAGAACATGGGATTGTATCGATATGATCAAATGGTTGGTTGCTTGCCTGATGGTTCGATGCACGGATACGGTTCTTCGTTAGGGTAGTCACGGTACTCCTCGGGGACAGATCCTGTCGTAAAGGATAACGATACACAGGCATCACCAAACAATGTGCAACAATATGATGCATGCATGAAACATGGCAATATGAGTGTGTTGGGCTAATGCAACTAAAGCTACCAACGCTGTCAGGACCCCGACTCGATGTCACATCGATCTAGCTGGTAACACCTCATATCACTTTGCGGCCTCACGCACGGTATCCCCACGGGTGTCGTCTTACCTTTTCCCGGGACCGTTTGCGCCTTTTGGCTCGCGTATATGAAAGTGTCGCTAGCATCCATATGATAAAGAGCCCGGGCTGACATGACTAGTCGTAAACCCAAAGTGGCACAGACTTACAGGGACAGGCATCCATGACCCAGCTTCAAACGTGTCGGTCATCAGCAAGTGGGTCCGGGCTGTAGCACTGGGCTAGCAGGACTCCGGTAAACCGGGCTGTAGCGGGCTAACAGGACTCCGGTACTCAAAGCGTGACATTTCCCCGAAGGGACAGACACAGGAACGAAGAAGGACACATGCCGGCCAGCCTAAGTGTTCCAGAGCAGTAGCAAGCTACCATGGCTCAGCGGTAACACTAGGAGACATTTCCCGGTAAGAGAGGCTACTAAAGATAAACAACTAGATAGTCAGATCCCACACATACCAAGCATTTCAATCATACACACAATATGCTCGATATGTGCAAATACAACGAAGCATCACAACATGACTCTATGACACAAGTACTTTATTTAAGGCTCAGGGAGCCATACATAACATACACAAAGGTACGGGTCTCACGACCCAACATACAAGTCATACAGTCATACAAGCTAGCAGCGGAAGTAACTTGTCTGAGTACAGACAACTAGTAAAATAAAAGAGGCTTGGAAAGCCTAGCTATACTACGTGGTCCATCACAAGCTCAGGGTCACCACCTGGGTCTTTAGCCTACTCGTTGATGTCAACGTCTACATAGAACCCATCAGAAGGGGTTGCAGCGTCTTCTGTAAAAATGTAGATTATAGCAACATGAGTACAAAGGTACTCAGCAAGACTTACATCAGATCCTACATACATGCATAGTATCAAGAGGGGTTGGTGGAGTTATTGCAGCAAGCCAGCTTTGACTCTTGGCTAGACTATCCTACGATACTCCAACTTGAAATGGTTTTGCGCACACGAGTCCACTACTCACCACTTCAATACACTACCGAGGATCCACCTCCGTCTTCCTACGGAAGAGCCATCCTCGGCACTCACACTTATCTTGAGGCTTTTAACAGTTTCCATTTACTTGTCTATGAACTGTATAGGCAACCAAGTAGTCCTTTACCGCGGACGCGGCTATTCGAATAGATCATGTTAACCCTGCAGGGGTGTACTTCTTCATACACGCTCTCACCACTTATCGTCGCTTACACGACATGTACTCGGCAACCTTCAAGCGGAAGCCCAACGTGGGTGTCGGCCACGACCTACCTAATCACCTAAGCCTCCAGTAGGCTACAAACACCAGAAACTACTTGCAACTCCTGGACGGAGAACTAGGGTGAATAAGAAGCCGAGAGGGTCCATTGGTTTCGGGCCCAATGCATGGTAGTAGCTGATTCTTAAATCACACATACAGATCTCAGTGCTTAAGGTCGGCTTCAATGAAACAACCCACCATGTACTCCTACATGGCCTCTCATCGATACCTTTACCAAATCGTGTTCACCACACCACTCTCATTACCGACATAAACATTTCACTCTAGCCCATCACCCAGATGAACCAGACCTGACACGACTCTAAGCATAGCAGGCATAGCAAGGTAGGAACAACACATACATATGGCTCAATCAACTCCTACACATGCTAGTGGGTTTCATCTAGTTACTGTGGCAATGACAGGTCATGCAGAGGAAATGGGTTCAACTACCGTAGCACACATCAGTTTGAAACGCGTTGTCTTAATGCAGTAAAGGAGAGCAGGAGCGAGAACATGGGATTGTATCGATATGATCAAATGGTTGGTTGCTTGCCTGATGGTTCGATGCACTGATACGGTTCTTCGTTAGGGTAATCACGGTACTCCTCGGGGACAGAACCTGTCGCAAAGGACATCGATACACAAGCATCACCAAACAATGTGCAACAATATGATGCATGCATGAAACATGGCAATATGAGTGTATTGGGCTAATGCAACTAAAACCAGAAGGGTTTGAACAAATTTGAATCAAAGATTCAAATTCCAAATTCAAATATGGCCTTTTTAAGTGCCTTTTCTTGTTCTGCTTAAAACATCAATTTAACTTGTTTGATCATGCATGAAAATAGTACAGATGGATAGATTGGATTTTTCTGATCATTTTTCATATATAATTTGTCCAATTTGGAGTTACAGAATAAAAGTTATGAATTTTTGAAGTTTAAATAATATTCTGGAATTTCCTGATTTAATTTAAATCCAGAAAATCAATTACTGCGTCAGCCTGACGTCAGTGTGACTTCAGCAGGTCATTGGAACTGGTCCAGGTCAAACCTGACAGTGGGTCCCGCATGTCAGGGTGATTATTTTAATTAAAACTTAATTAAAAATAATCATGTTTAATTAGCAGGGCTGGGCCCCACCTGTCATTGACTCAGGGGAGTCAACCAGGGCCCACCCGTGGTCAAAGTGGATGTCGGCTGCCGGCGTTTAGTCGCCGGCGAGCCCGACGCGGCGGCGGAAGTGGTTTTGGTCATTTCGGCCACCAGAGGGGCCGCGGAGACCACCGGAGTGGAGCTGAGGCCAACCCGCAGCTCTTGGCGGGGCCCGTTGGGGTCGGGGTGGCCGGAGTCGACGGCGGCGAGCTCAGCTGCGGCCGCCGGGGTTCGGTCGTGCACGGGAACGGTGCTGGAGCTCGAAGTCGAGCAAAGCGAGGCACTAGGGATGCTCTACGGGGTCTTGCGAACTCGTTGGGCTCGCCGGGGTGACCAAATGGTCACCGGAGCTGCGTCGACGGCGAGCTCGGCGAGGCGGAGGTTCGGCCGTGGTGGGGAGGTGGCTACGGTGAGGGAACGAGGGGAAGGAGAGGGGGAAACGGTGGCGTAGCTCACCGCGGTTGCAGTGGGCGTCGAAGTGGGCTCGGGGACGCGCTGGAGACGGCGAATCGACGGCGACGGTGGTCGGAGCCCGAAGAGGGGAACGGCGACGTGGCGGCGATGCAGGGCTTCCGGGGAGCTGTGGAGCGGTGGGGAGGAAGAGGGAGTCGAGGCGGAGCTCCTGAGCTAGTCGGGGGAGCGAGGGGTGGTCGGAGACCGTGGCTATGGCGAACGGCGGCGAGTGTGGTGCTCGGCCGTGTGAGAGAGAGAGCGAGGGAGAGGAGAGGAGAGCCGGGGAAGAGTGAGAGAGAGTAGGGGGGAGGGCGTGGCGTCGTCCAGGGCGTCGAGCGAGGAGGGGAGGCCAGGCAAGCAGGCGAGCAGGTGGCGTGGCGCGGTGGCGCGCGCGCGCCGGCCACACTCCCCTCCCTCTGTCGGGACGAAGACGACAGAGGAGGGAGGTGGGCTGGGCCGGCTGCTGGCTGGGCCAGCCAGCTGGCTGGGCCGCACAGTGGAGGAGCCCAGGTAAGCTCCTCCTGTTATATATTTTTCTGTTTTTTAATTTCTGACATTTGTTTTGATTTAAATAATATATTAAATCATTTATTTAACTTATGCCAATTTTTGCAGGAGATATTTATATTATTCCAGAGCTCTTTTATAATTGGCATAATATTTGGGCATATATTAATATATATAATTAATATATTTCCAATGCAAATATTTATGCATTAATTCCAAATGCCCAAAATAAATGTCCATGAGCCACTAAAAATATTGGTTTGATTTTTATCTCTGTCCAATATTTTCAGAGAGCAACATGAGCATTTTCTTGGATCCTTTTGGAGAAATTTTTATTTGGGTCATTTTCAAAATGGTTCTGAGGGTTTCACAGATCCCCATTTCAAGTTTCTGATGAAAGAGTAAACATGATGCAACACTCTAATGCATGACTTGCTAGGGTGTGACAATATCTCGGCGTTTATCGTCGTGTGTGAGGCTTTCCTCTGCATCCAGCCCCACTTCGGCTTGTGGCTCAAGACCTTCAGTATCAAGCCGAAGGTGGTAAAGGGCAGCCAAGCGGAGTGCGGAGGCGCCATGGTGGGCAAGATGCCCAACGTTACTTGGCTTGAGGGCACTTTCATGGAAACCATTAAGGGGTGGCAATCAGGGTGGTTCTATATCACCGTGCCGCGTGACCCTGAATGGGCAGCGGCCCCCGAATTCAGATCCGTCATCCCCATATGGCCCACCTCCTGGAAAGAGAGCGGCCGGACATGGGGTGATTCGGAGGAGCTGACCGGACTCCAAGCCTGCATCAAAAAGCTAGTTAACAAGAAGCTCAAGCTCTTCAACATAGTCCAGGTCATGCTCATCCGCCAGATTCTCCCGTGCCAACGACGGGGCTTTAGTATGTGGGAGTTCGATTCGGCGCAGCACCAGACTTTGAGCGGGCTCTTCGACCCTACGTACGAAGATGTCTGGAGGGTGCTGTTTAAAGGTGCCGAGGCCCCCGCATCCGCTACCGAAGATTGCGGATTCAACTCGCAGCGTCCGGCTAGCGAGGTAAGCGATTTTCCCTTTACGGGACACTTGTTTTCCATAGTTTGACTATATGCGGGATCTAAACTCCCTCTCCTCTGACAGGACTGGCTGAAGAAGGCTGAACAGACTATCTGTCCGGCCCCATTGCCAGAGGACCCAGCGGACGCCCGCTTAACGGGGCTGCTGGCTCCGGCACCCCACGTGGTGCCAGAGAAGAAGGCCAAGAAGAAGGCCACTGGCACTCGGAAGAGTTCCCATTTTCAGGTGTCATCGGACGATGACTCCGAGGCAGACTCCTCCCACAAAGGCGAGGAGGAGAAGAAGAAGGCCTCTCCCCCAGCGGGGGGAGGGAAGAAAAGGAAGGCTTCCCCAACAAGGGGGGCCGAAGGGTCCAAGAGGGGAAAGACTCTTCCCCCGGACTGCTCCGCCAACGCCAGTGATGACGACGAGGATTGGCCTCCAAGGGCCAAGACCCTGGCGAGATCGTAAGTATCCGGACTCCCGAATAATTTCAAGGTTTTTCTTTTCGCCACATAGTGTCTTTCTAATGCCGCATACAACCCTGTAGTCCGCCCAAGGATGATTTTCCCGCTTCGTCGAGCGGGTCCTTGGGTGCGTCAAATATGGATTCCCTTCCGACCGCCTCCACCCCCCGTGATGCGGATGATGCCAAGGTGGGATCCCGGGAAGGGACCCGCCAGGAGGGGGAGGCCCCGGAGGTGCCGCAGGGCAACGTCCCGGACTTTGCGTTGGACTCCGCACCGGAACCTGAAGTGGCTCCGGAGTCTGACGGGCGGCTCCTTCGTAAGAAGGGCAAGACCGTGACGCCAGCGGCCTCCATCCAACCGGAGGCGCCGGATAGCTTGCTGGAGGCGCTCAACGGCGCCTCCATCAAAGAGGAACACCGCACTTTCATGAGTGCAGTGATTCAGAAGGTTCAGCTTGCCAAGAGCGGGCTGACCGAAGCCTGCAGCAGCCTTCTAACAGGCTTTGAGGTAAGAATTTTGATATATATAGAATAGTACCGCATAGACAGTAGCCCCTGATGCTCGGTTCGGTATTCGGAAAGAAAAGCCGGACTGAGGATCTAAAAAGATATACGCAGGAGTTATGAAATATGTCAATATGGGGTTGCAGGCTGTGCTGCTGACCTCTGCCCCACTGACTGCGGAGGTCAATACTTTGAAGCAAAGCCTCGAGCGGTCCGAGAACGAGCTCGGCCGTGCCAAGAAGCAGCTCGAGGACAAGGAAGGTGAATAACACCGTATTTAAGATTGTACCTTACAGAAAATGATTTGGTTGCAAGAAAAGTGACAAGGATAACATGGGTATTACAGGTGCCACGACCGAGGTGGCGACCCTGAAGGAGGCGGTGTCCGCGGCCGAACGTAATGCGGCCGCGGAGCGCATCGAGCGAGAAAAGCAGGAGGCGCGGGTGGCGGAGGTACAACAAGAGCTCCAGGATCTCGTGGAAAAACATGAGAGCCTGGAGCGTGACTCGAAGACTCGAGAATCTGAGCTTGCATCGGCTCTTGAGAGTGCCATAGCTGCTAAGGCCGAAGCCTACAAGGCCCTCCAAGAAATCGAGGCGTTGAAGAAAATAGCAGCGGGTAAGGCATTTTTCATGCAAAGTAAGCATGTGAGTGTGAATTACCTATCACTTACCCGAATTCGGAGCTCTCCAGGAGCGTTCGCAGATCTTCCTCACAGCGTGTCCGATGCTGCCGCTTTCTACCGGGCCGAGGAGGGGAGCTCGACGGAGAAGGTCTTCTGGTCTCAATATGCTGAGGCCGGACATCTGGTGCCCCTTAGCGACCAGCTGAAGCAGTTGGTCGAGCTCGACAAGGTGGCCGAATAGGCCATGAGGGGCCTCATAGTTCGGCTGTGGCCGAAGGAGGCCGTGCCTGGGAGCTACTTCGGCCTGGTGTGGCGGCTGGTGGATGCGTGTCCATGGGTTGAAGTCATCAAGCACTCTGCCTGTATTGAAGGTGCCCGTCGGGCCTTTGCCCGCGCAAAGGTGCACTGGGGCAAGATGGATGCTGCAAAGCTTGTGACGGACGCGCCACCGCTGGGCAAGGACTATCATACTCCCGAGATGTATTATAAGACTATTCTGAAGGGTGCCCGCACTATTGCGGGTGAGTGCTCCAAAGATGTAATATTCGAGTAGACTCGCATTTTGTTATCCTGTGCGCTGAAAACTTTGTTCATATGCGCTAAGCAATGCTTGTTAATTTAAAATATTACCTTCTGTGCGGCCGTTTATCAAATTCTGAGAGATGGCAAGTCGTCGGCTTCGGCCCCCATGCCACGAGTGCTGGGGTGTTTGGGATAAATTTGAGCAGTCTTGTTCCCTTTTTGGGTCCATCTAGGGAGGCGCTCAACACAGCGAACAAGGCAACCGAACTTATAATGCTTCAACACTCTCACTTAGCCATAGAATTCTATAATTTTAAATTTCGGCGAAGCCCCTAGTGTTCGGAAGGCCGAATTTGGGGCGCTATCCACGCCTGGGCCGGACAAAGCCGGTTCCTCGCTCTAAGCGGCATAAGTCTTTAGGGACTCAAAAAAACCTCTTGAACAGCGACCAGCTCTCGCCTCATCATGACGGTCAGTTTTAGCTTTCTCCACTGAGGCGCTCGCCCAGCTCAACTGGGGCGCAATCGCAGTGGTTCTCCCGGTGCTACCTTAGCCGATACAACGGAATGTAAGGTACCAAAACATGGGAGCCGGGAAAACCCAACTATTGACCCAAGACATGATTCGGAGCCGATGCATATAATGCTATAAGTTCGGGGTGCCGCACTTGTGAAAGTGTTCGGACTTATCGCACCATGATGCGGGAAACATAAGCCCCTGGTGTATTAAGCCGTACCAAAGTGTACGGATGCAACATGTCATAAATGAACATATGTATAAGAAAGGAATGCAATTGTAAACAAAAAGGTGCATTGTTTATTTAGGAAATACTGTTGTGAATGCAGAACGATACAAATGGTGCGATAAGCAAGGGATGGGACTATTAAACATGTCCCCCTCCAGGGGTAGGCTGCGGAATGGTATATAAAACAGATTTAATGCTCATAATGGAGACCACCTGGATATTCGTCGTAGCCTTTCTCCTTCCCTGGCTGTTGCATTGTGAGTTCGGCAGGTCTACTGCCGGACAGGGCCTCTGATGAACGGGGTCTTGTGGGCAAAAAAAAGAAAAGAAAAAGAACGACACACTTGAGATCCCCTGGTGTGGTTAAGCCGCATTCTGGGCCTATCGTGGTCGTGCCCCTCCCCCTATGCCCATGGTATCTTCAGAGCGTAATGATGTACGCGAAGGACCCGTCTTGAAATTTTGTAGGGGCTGGGGTTGGGGCCGCATTGCTACGCGTGCTCAGAACGTGCCAGGTGGTCTTGTTGTAGGTTACTCCGGGCATGTTTAGCCGTGTCCGGTCGCTTGACGGCCGGACTCGAGAATTGCCTTAAGAGGCTGCACTGTACTTCTGCCGCGAGAGCCGCTGTATGTTCCTCCGTTCAGAGAGAGCGTTCAGTGTTTCCGTTGACCGTGATGACTCCTCGAGGGCCTGGCATCTTGAGCTTAAGGTATGCGTAGTGCGGTACCCCGTTGAATTTTGCAAACGCGGTGCGTCCGAGCAGAGCATGATAGCCGCTGCGGAACAGAACTATGTCGAAGATTAACTCTTCGCTTCGGAAGTTATCCGGGGATCCGAATACCACTTCCAGTGTAACTGAGCCTGTACAATTGGCCTCTACACCTGGTATGACGCCTTTAAACGTTGTCTTTGTAGGATTAATCCTTGAGGGGTCTATGCCCATTTTGCGCACTGTATCCTGATAAAGCAGGTTCAGGCTGCTGCCGCCGTCCATCAGGACTCTGGTGAGGTGAAATCCATCAACGATTGGGTCTAAAACCAATGCGGCGAATCCGCCGTGGCGGATGCTGGTGGGGTGGTCCCTTCGGTCAAAAGTGATTGGGTAGGAGGACCATGGATTGAACTTTGGGGCAACTGGCTCCATCGCGTATACATCCCTGAGTGCACGCTTCCGCTCCCTTTTGGGTATGTGGGTTGCGTATATCATGTTCACCGTCCGCACTTGTGGGGGGAAACCCTTCTGTCCTCTATTGCTCGGCGGTCAGGTCTCTTCCTCGTCATCGCTATGCAGCCCCTTGCCGTTTTTTTCCAGCAATTAACTTGCTTGCCTGCTTGAATACCCAATAGTCCCTGTTGGTGTGGTTAGCTGGCTTTTCGGGGGTGCCATGTCTCTGGCACAAGCGGTCGAGTATTCGGTCCAAATTGGACGGACCCGGAGTAGTTCTTTTGAATGGATTTTTCCGTTGACCGGGCTTAGAGCCTCTGAATCCGGCATTGACTGCCGTATCCTCACTATTCTCGCCGTTAATGCGGCGTTTGTTTTTGTTGCGACGCGGCCTGCCATTGCGGTCCTTGATATCCGGACTGCCAGAATTTTTACTGAGGTTGTTGCTGCGTGCTAGCCAGCTGTCCTCACCCGCGCAGAAGCGGGTCATGAGTGATGTGAGGGCTTCCATGGATTTCGGCTTTTCCTGTCCCAGGTGCCGGGCAAGCCACTCGTCGCGGATGTTTTGTTTGAAAGCCACGAGGGCCTCCGCATCCGGACAATCGATGATTTGATTTTTCTTGGTTAAGAACCGTGTCCAGAATTGTTTGGCCGATTCGTCTGGCTGCTGAATTATATGGCTTAGGTCGTCAGCGTCTGGTGGTCGCACGTACGTGCCTTGGAAGTTGTCGAGAAACGCGGCTTCCAGGTCTTCCCAACTCCCAATTGACTCTGCTGGCAAGCTGTTAAGCCAATGCCGGGCTGGTCCTTTAAGCTTGAGTGGGAGATATTTGATGGCGTGGAGATCATCACCGCGGGCCATGTGGATATGAAGGAGATAGTCCTCGATCCAAACCGCGGGGTCTGTTGTGCCATCATAAGATTCAATGTTCACGGGTTTAAACCCTTCGGGGATTTGATGATCCATTACTTCATCTGTGAAGCATAGTGGGCGTGCGGCGCCTCTGTATTGGGCGATATCACGACGGAGTTCAAAAGAGCTTTGTATATTTTGTTCGGCCCGGCCAGACTTACTGTGTCTGGCGCGATGGTTGTCGTCGCGTATCATGGGGTGCCCACGCGATCCATAGATCGATCTTGATTGTCTTGCCTTATCCTCCAATATATCTCGCAAGTCCGGAGCATTCCCCTGTGGCCTTGTGCTTTCCGAGCGATGCCGGGGTACGGTTCTGGTGGATGCCCTAGAGGCCTCTTTGTCGCGGCCACGGGGTGGTCGGTCAGCCGTATTATCTGCTCGTGATGTAGGTTCATATGCCTCCTCCTCTAATCGGGGGAGCAGCTTGCGTTTAGGGTAGCTTTTGGAGGGGCGGTCGAGCTCATGCTCTTCGGCCGCAAGGACTTCAGTCCATCTGTCGGCTAGCAGATCTTGATCAGCTCTAAGCTCCTGCTGCTTTTTCTTGAGGCTGTTTGCCGTGGCCATAAGCCTGCATTTAAAATGCTCTTGTTCGACGGGATCCTCAGGCACAACGAATTCGTCGTTGTCGAGGCTTGCCTCGTCTCCGGAGGGAGGCATGTAATCCTCTACTTCTTCGTCTGCTGCCTTCTCATGAGGGCTAGCGTCTCCGTCCTCCTGTGCTGAATCTTGCTGGAGGGGGTTGTCTTCGGCACTGTCTGGGGTGTTATTATCTCCGGTGCCGGAATCTCCATTCTTGCTGTGGCGGGATTTAGAGCGGCGCCGCTGACGCCGGCGCTTGGGCTATTTCTTGGAGGGGTCATCCTCCGCTGTTCCTTCGCCATTCCCATCCTTTGGGATATCCACCATGTATATGTCATATGATGAGGTGGCTTTCCAGTGCCCAGTAGGCGCTGGTTCTTGGTCATCTCCGGCATCGTCGTCCATACCGTCGATGTCTTCGGAGTCGAAGTCTAGCATGTCGGTTAGATCGTCAACAGTGGCTACTAAGTGGGTGGTGGGTGGGCTTTGAATTTCTTCGTCGTCCGCAGCCCAACCGTCCTGACCGCAGTCCGGCCAGGGCTCTCCTGATAACGAGAGATACTTTAGCGAACCCAAGATGTCGCTGAAAGGTGAGTGTTGAAAAACGTCCGCAGCGGTGAACTCCATGACCGGCGCCCAATCGGATTCGATTGGAGGGGCGCGGGAGGTTTGGAGTTCGGCGAGGAGTCCGGTACCTCGGAGTCACGAGCTTCACGAGGGACAAGGTCAGTGTTGGGCTCTATCGCCGTAGAGGTTGCAGCCCCCGAGGCGGTGTCTAGCCACCCGTCCTCGATCTACGCAGCCGGCTCCGAATTGAAGATCGGAGCGGACTCGTGTGCGGCCTCCAGGTTACTGTCCGGTTGCAGAGCTAAGTCATGCCCGTCGTGACAGTGTGGCGCGCTCGGCTGTGGCTCAAATCCATCGAAGATCAAGTCCCCGCGGATGTCAGTCGTGAAGTTCAAACTTCCAAATCTGAACTGACGGCCAGGGGCGTAGCTTTTGATCTGCTCCAGATGGCCAAGCGAATTGGCCCGCAGTGCAAAGCCGCCGAATACGAAGATCTGTCCGGGGAGGAAAGTCTCATCCTGGACTGCGTCGTTGTTGATGATCGAAGAAGCCATCGAGCCTATCGGTGACGACACAGAGGAACTCTCAATGGAAGCACCAATGTCGGTGTCAAAACCGGCGGATCTTGGGTAGGGGGTCCCGAACTGTGCGTATAGGCGGATGGTAACAGGAGACAAGGGACACGATGTTTTACCCAGGTTCGGGGCCTCTTGATGGAGGTAAAACCCTATGTCCTGCTTGATTGATATTGATGATGTGGGTATTATAAGAGTAGATCTACCACGAGATCAAGGAGGCTAAACCCTAGAAGCTAGCCTATGGTATGATTGTTGTTCGTCCTATGGACTAAAGCCATCTGGTTTATATAGACACCGGAGAGGGCTAGGGTTACACAGAGTCGGTTACAATGGTAGGAGATCTACATATCTGTATCGCCAAGCTTGCCTTCCACACCAAGGAAAGTCCCATCCGGACACGGGACGAAGTCTTCAATCTTGTATCTTCATAGTCTTGGAGTCCGGCCGATGATGATAGTTCGGCTATCCGGACACCCCCTAGTCCAGGACTCCCTGTTCTTTCCCTGAGAATAACGACCGAGACATATGTTTTTGCAGTTCGGCTCATAGCCTCCCTCAATAATGTTCGTCTTCGGGGGATCTTATTCCGGAGATGATGGAGAGCGAAATGCCTCCTCCTACTTCTCTACCTCATGAGGCGAACGACCCTGAGGTGTCGTCCCGGAGGCTCTCTCCCGATCTGCAAAGACCAGAAGGTAACTCTTCGGCCGTCCGTAGTCCGGGGTTTTCAGCTCCTAGAGAGACCAACAGAAAAAGGCCCGGATTGTCCGATGTGCAACCGGACACATTGATGGGTCTTCTGCAGCAAGCGGCTATCTCATAGGCACATCGTACCTTAATGGGTATGGTGGTTGAGAGGATTTCATCCGCAAAAAGCGGGTTGAATGAAGCTTTTACGAGCCTGCTAAGAGGCTTTGAGGTACGCAAAGTGATATACATATATATAATTTTGATTGTACCATACACGCAAGGTGTACTTTGTATAGATAGTAGCCCCTGAGACTCTGGTTGCCGTCTAGACGAGGCAAGCAGAGGATCATAGTCTCAGGTAATGATAGCGCTGATTTTGTACGTAGGAGGCTGCAGATCCGGCGGCTGACCGGACTGCTGAATTTGCCGAACTAAGGCGGCAACTTGACGTGGCGGATGCAGACATCATGCTTGTGAACAAGCGGCTTGACGAGGCACAGGGCATGTATATTTGAGTGGTCAACAAATATTAATAAGAGCATGATGCTAGGATTTATAATATGCTTTGACTACAGATGGTGCTGCCGCCGTGGAGACCCTTCGGGAAGAGCTTCCCCGGGCCAAGGAGCAATTCAGGAGAAGCAATGCGGCCTCCATGAAGGTAGCTGAAGACTTAAAGGCCGAACAGGCTGCTCATCGCCAAAGTGAGGATAATATAGCCAACATGGCTCTTGAGCTACAAAAGGCCGCCAGCCGATATGAGCTTCTCGAAAGGGAAAACCAAACAAAAACGGCTGACCTAAAGAAGGCCTTACAAGCAGCAAAGGAAACTCGCTCTGAAATCAGAGCGACGCGGGAGGAGCTTCGGCAAGCCAGTGATATCGCGGCTGGGAAGCCCTTTTTATTGCAGACGAAATTCGGTGATCCGAAGTATGCCCCTCTTGATCAATTGTGGAGTTCTTCAGATGCATACTTAGATTTGGCAAAGAGTGCTGCTGATGCGACACAGTATTTCAAAGATCGAGAAGATCCTGAGGTGGAAAGATTGTTCTGGCCGCAGTTCAGTGCTCCGAGGCGTCCACTGCTGTTGAATGAGCAAATGGCCGAATTGGCCGAGCTCCATAGGTTATCCGGGCTTGCCATGAAGGCCGTCGTGGACCACCTGTAGCCGAAGGAACCAAGTCCGGGTAGTTATTTTGGTTTGGTGCAACGATTTATTCGTGTTGTGCCGCATATCGACGCTGTCAAGAGGTCGGCGTGCATAGAGGGTGCGCGGATGGCTCATTCCCGTGTTAAGACGTATTGCGCGAAGATGGAGGCCACTGATATTGCAGCCAGGGGTCCGCCCGGGGCCAGGACTCGCCCGAGCACTATTTTGAAGAAGTCTTAGAAGGTGCCCGTTTAATAGAGGCTCTGTGCTCAAAGAATACCATGTTCCAGTGACATGTATATTGATTGTAAAAACAACGCTTTTGATAATAAAGGCTATATTTATACTTTTGCCCGTAAAGTATTGTAGTGCCTCCCGTGTGGCCGCTTATATATATATGTATATAACCTGAAAGTTTGCAGTCGTCGGCTTCAGCCCCCTCGCATATAATGCGTGGGTGTTCAGCAAAGCGTGTAATCACACTTGATCCAATGTCTTGGTCCGTTAAGGAGGTGGTAGCGCGGCGAACGAGGCAATCAGACTATATAGCTTTAACACTTTCACTTAGCCATAGGAGTTTGACGGTGGGGCTACTATATAGCCCATGGTATGTCCACGTTCATCCGAATACGGTGCGTGTACATACGTGACCGGGAAACCGGTCCTTCATTAATGCGGAGGAATCACGAAGATTCCACTGAATCCTCGAGTGGTTGACCAATCTCTCGCTTTATCATGACAATCGGTTTTTGACTTTCTCTACTGAGGTGCTCATACGGATGAACCAGGGCACAGTCGCAGTAGTTCTCCTGGTGCCACCTTAGCCGATAGAGCGGAATGTAAGGTAGCAAAACACGGGAGCCGGGCAAACCCAGCTATTGACCAAAGACATGATTCGGAGCTGATGCATATAAGGCCAAACTCGCGACATCGAACACTCCTGAAGGTATTCAGACTTTACAACATATACTGGGCTGAGTACCGCCCTCGATAATGAGCCCTGAGTTACTAGGTACGCACATTAATCCAGCGCGACGAAAGGGCGGCTGTGGTGAGAGCATAGATCCCAAAAACACATTGGTTGCTGCCCCTGTAACGTCTATTTTAGATCGGCGAAGCATAAGCTTGCCAATAATGCAGGTATCCCTCTTGGTCATTTTAAGTACCAGGAGGGTGTGGGCCAACAAGAGACAATAAAAAAGGTTTACACAGGGTCTTAACCTAAAAAGAAACCTATGAACGAGCCTGCTGCACGTCTGCGCCTTTGTCTTCGTTTTGCCGTATCCTGGAAGGGTGTAGCATGATGGTCATCTGTAAAAAGAAAGAAAAACCTAGGTGAAAGAATCTGGTGTGACCGTACGTAAAGTCGGTCAATCTTAATGAACCGCGAAAAACTCGATCTCTTGAGTGTAACTACGGTCGGGCCGAACAATGGGCCTTTTTTGCGTGCGGCACCCCTAGCACCAAATATGGGGTCTTAGCCATGAATCAAGCTCACGTTTATTTGGGCTGTTACAACTAGTGGTGCACCGGACACATCTAGCTGTGTCCGTGGTCTCGAAGACCGATCAGTTACTCGGGTTGGAGAGGCCATTCAATGGTTTGGCTGCTAGAGCCGCCACGTAGTCTTTCACGTGAAGAGAACGCTTTGTGTTTTCCGCTGATAGTGATGACGCCACGTGGACCGGGCATCTTAAGTTTGAGATAAGCATAATGTGGTACTGCATTGAAACGAGTGACGGTCATTCTTCCGAGTAGTGCATGATAGCCGCTCCGGAACGGAGCAATGTCGAAGATTAGTTCTTCGCTTCGAAAGTTGTCGGGAGAACCAAATACAACCTCTAACGTCAAAGAGCCCATGCAGCGGGTCTCTATGCCTGATATTACTCCTTTAAAGGTAGTACTTCTTTTGTTGATTCTCGACGGGTCTATCCCCATCTTGCGGATAGTGTCCTGATATATCAGATTAAGACTACTGTCGCCGTCCATGAGGACTCAGGTGAGATGGTATCCGTCAATTATTGGGTCAAGCACCAAGGCGGCCGAACCTCCATGCCGGATACTAGTCGGATGATCCCTGCGATCGAAGGTGATCGAGCAGACCGACCATGGATTGAATTTGGGGGTGACTGGTTCCACGGTGTATACATCTCGAAGTGCGCGTTTGCGCTTCCTCTTTGGTATGTGGGTGGCGTAGCTCATGTTCATTGTTTTGACCTCTGGTGGAAAATTTTCCTGTCCCCCAGTGTTCGGCTGGCGAGGTTCTTCCTCGTCTTCACTTGGTGGCTTCCTCCCCTTGTGTTCGGCGTTTAGCTTGCCGGCCTGCTTGAAGACCCAGCATTCTTTGTTGGTGTGATTCGCAGGTTTCTCAGGGGTGCCATGAATTTGACAAGACCTGTCTAAAATTTTATTTAGATTGGACGGACCATCTCTGTTGCCTTTAAATGGCTTTTTCCGTTGACCAGGTCTAGAGCCCCTGAATATGGCATTTACCGTTGTATTGTTTGGGCTGTCTTCATTATTTCGACGCTTGTTTTTATTGGCGGATTTCCATTGCCATCCCTGATTTTAGATGTGCCTGGATTGCTGGTGCCGCTGCGGGCCAACCAACTGTCCTCGCCCGCGCAAAATCGGGTCATAAGAGTTGTTAGGGCTGCCATTTTCCTTGGCTTGTCCTGGCCGAGGTGTCTGGTGAGCCATTCATACCGGACGCTGTGTTTGAAACCTGTTAGGGCTTCAGCGTCCGGACAGTCGACGATTTGGTTCTTCTTGGTGAGAAATCTGTTCCAAAGTTTACGGGCTGACTCTCCGGGTTGTTGAATTATGTGACTTAAATCGTCTGCATCCAGAGGTCGGACATATGTCCCTTGATAATTAGCCCTGAACGCGTCCTCGAGTTCTTCCTAGCTTCCAATGGAATTTTCGGGGAGGCTTTTCAACCAGTGCCGAGCTGGTCCTTTCAACTTGAGGGGTAGGTATTTGAAGGCGTGGAGATCGTCTCCATGAGCCACATGGATGTGAAGAATAAAGTCCTCAATCCAGACTGCGAGGTCTGTCGTTCCGTCGTATGGCTCGATGTTGACGGGTTTAAACCCCTCTGGAAATTCATGATCTAGCACCTCATTGGTGAAGCACAGGGGGTGTGCGGCACCCATGTATTTGGATGTGCCGTGGCGTTGGTCCGATAGCTGTAGTGTTCGGTGTCGATTCCGAGATGGTAGTGGATCGGTATAGTCGGTTTGGTGGCCGTGATCCTGCAGAGGAACATGTTTCCTAGATCCATTATGGATCTGGTCATGCCGGCTTTTTTGTCTAGGTGCTCACGGAGATCGTGTGCTGTCTTGTGTGCAGCGTCATTAGCTGCTCTGTCTCGGTCACAGGGTGGTCGGTCCCGCAGATTGACCATATTGTTTTTCGGTGGAATGGGCGCGATAGCCTCATCGTCAAATTCGGGCAGCAGCTTGCGTTTTGGGTAGCTCTTTGTGTGGCGATTACTGCCGTATATTTCATCAGTGTGGAGCACTTTGTTCCATCTGTGGTTGAGCATATTATGCGCGGCCTTAAGCTGTTGCTTCTGCTTCTTCAAGCTCCTCGCGGTGGCAATAAGCCTTTTGTGGAGGTGCTCTTGTTCCAAGTGCTTTTCCTAGATGATGTGTGCATCGTCGTCCGGACTGTTCTCCTCTCCGGAGATAGGTTCATAAGTTTTGTCTTTGGCATCGCTGCGATCGGCCAGCGGCCCCGGACATTGTTTGCCGCCTCTTTGATCGTCCTGCTCCATCGCTGGGTCTGCGGGGTTGTTATTATCTTTAGCATCATCCGGGGTGCCATTCTTTTTTATGCCGGTATCGCTGTTTTTGCTATGGCGGGGTTTAGAGCGGCGCCGCTGACGTCGACGCTTTGTTTGCTTTTCAAGGGGATTATCCTCCGTTGCATCCTTCTGATGCTCGCCATTGCTTTCTTTCGATGTGTCCACCATATATATGTCATATGATGGGGTAGCTGTCCAGCGCCCTGTGGGCGGTGGTTCCGTTTCTTCTCCGTCATTGTTGTCCATACTGTTGATGTCTTTGGAGTCGTGTCGGTAAGTCATCGACAATGGCTATTAAGTGGGTGGTGGGTGGGTAATGAATTCCTTCGTTGTTTGATTCCCACTCAAGCCGAACATAGTTCGGCCAGGAGTCTCCTGACAGGGAGAGAGATTTTAACGAGTTTAGCACGTCGCCCAAGGGAGAGTGCCGATAGATATCTGCGGAGGTAAACTCCATGATCGGTGCCCAGTTAGGTACGATGGGCACGGATGCACGCGGTTCGGAGCCTATGGCCGGAGACAAGTCCGAGGGTCTGATGACATAGACTTCCTTGGAAGTGAGATCTGTGTTCGGCTCTATCGCCGCTGGCTGTGCGGCCTCCGTGGTGGGGTCCATCCACCCATCCTCAGATGGCACGATCTGCTCTGGATTAAAGTCGGGGCAGCTGTAGGTGTGATCTCGTGAACACCGTCCGATGGTAGATCTAAGTCATGCTCATCATGATTGTAGGACGCACATGTCAAGGGCTCGAACCCATCAAAGATCAAGTCTCTGCGGATGTCGGCAGTGTAATTCAGGCTTCCAAACCCGACCTGATGGCCAGGGGCATAGCTATCGATCTGCTCCAGCTGGCCAAGCGAATATGCCCGCAGTGCGAAGCCGCCGAATACGAAGATCTGTTCGGGGAGGAAAACCTCACCCTGGACCTCGTTGTTGTGGATGATTGAAGGAGCCATCAAGCCTTACTGTGACGACACAGTGGAACTCTCAATGAAAGCACCAATGTTGGTGTCAATACTGGCGGATCTCGGGTAGGGGGTCCCGAACTGTGCGTCTAAGGCTAATTAGGAGGCGGGGGACGCGATGTTTCCCCAGGTTCGGCCCCTCTCTATGGAGGTAATACCCTACTTCCTGCTTGATTGATCTTGATGATATGAGTATTACAAGAGTTGATCTACCACGAGATCGTAGAGGCTAAACCCTAGAAGCTAGCCTATGATTATGATTGTTGTTGTCCTATGGACTAAACCCTCCGGTTTATATAGACACCAGAGGGGGCTAGGGTTACACAGAGTCGGTTACAGAGAAGGAAATCTACGTATCCGAATTGCCAAGCTCGCCTTCCACGCAAAGGAGAATCGCACCTGGACACGGGATGAAGTCTTCAATCTTGTATCTTCATAGTCCAACAGTCCGGCAGAAGTATATAGTCCGGCTGTCCGAGGACCCCCTAATCCAGGACTCCCTCAGGGAGGCTTAACCTCGCCATGGAAGCCGCAGACTCGACAGCGCTAGAGCCGAGCATAGATTTGACCTCCAACGAGGCCTGTGTCATCGGGGCCTCGGACTCGTCTCCGGTTACAGGTTCCGAACCGTGTGAATCCACACCCATCGAGTCTGACTGGGCGCCGATCTTAGAGTTCATCTCCGTGGACATCTTCCAACACTCGCCCCTAGGTGACATGTTAAACTCATTAAAGTCTCTCTCCTTGTCAGGAGATTCCTGGCCAAACTATGTCTGGCTTGAGTGGGAAGCGAACGACGAAGAACTTCGTTGCCCACCCACCACCCATTTGATAGGCACTGTCTATGATATGACTGACATGCTTGATTTCGACTCTGAAGATGTCGACTGTATGGACGACGATGCCAAAGAAGAACAGGAACCATCGCCCACAGGGCACTGGACAGCCACCTCCTCAGACGATATATACATGGTGGATACACCCAAAGAAGACAATGGCAATGACATACAAGATGAAACTAATGACAAACTTCCTGAGAAGCAGTCTAAGAGCCGACATCAGCAGCGCTGCTCTAAATCACGCCATGGTAAAAATAGCGATACTGGCACAAGAGAGAACAACACTTCGGACGATGCTGAACACAATGAAGACCCCGCCAAGCCAAGTTTCGAACAGGCCGAACGGGAAGATGGCAAGCCAGCCCCGATGAACAGGCCGTGAACGACGACTCGGAGGACAACAACTACATGCCTCTCTTCGAGGACGAGGTGAGCCTCGGAGACAAAGAATTTATCGTGCCAGAGGATCCCGTCGAGCAGGAGCGCTTTAAGCGCCGCCTTGTTGCCACGGCAAGGAGCCTGAAGAAGAAGCAGCAGCAGCTTCAAGCTGATAGATGGACTGAGGTCCTGGCAGCCAAGGAATACAGACTCAAGCACCCAACCAAAAGTTACCCGAAGCACAAATTACTACCTCAATTCGATGACGAGGCACTGAAACCAGCACTGCCAGCATATAATGCGACCGACTGACCACCGCGTGGTCAAGACAAAGCGGCAATTCAGCCTGAACACAAGACGGCATCACGTCGCCAAACAAATAGAAACACAACAACTCGGGGATACACACCTAACCCATGGTACGACTTGGAGAATAAAGCAGGCCAGACCAGATCGATCTACGGATCGCGGGGGTGCGCCCCAATGTGCAACGACGGCCACCACACCGGATACAACAAATACACACCAGTCCGGGCCGAATACCACGGACCGGCTCCATTCGAGCTACATCACGACGTAGCCCGATACAGAGGCGCCGCACACCCCCTATGCTTCACTGATGAAGTAATGGAACATGAATTCCTAGAGGGGTTCAAACCCATAAACATCGAATCATATGATGGAACAACAAACACCGCGGTATGGATCGAGGACTTCCTTCTCCATATACATATGGCCCGCGGCGATGATCTCCATGCCATCAAGTACCTCCCGCTAAAAACTTAAGGGACCAGCTCGACACTGGTTCAACAGCCTACCTGAAAACTCTATCGACAGTTGGGAGAACCTGGAAGATGCATTCCTTGACAACTTCCAACACACCTATGTCCGACCTCCGGATGCCGATGACTTAAGTCATATAATCCAACAACCCAGAGAGTCAGCCAGGAAATTCTGGACTCGGTTCTTAACTAAAAAGAACCAAATCATCGACTGTCCGGATGCCGAAGCCCTAGCGGCCTTTAAACATAACATCCACGATGAGTGGCTCGCCCGACACCTTGGTCAAGAGAAGCCAAAGTCCATGGCAGCCCTTAAGACGCTTATGACCCGCTTTTGCGCGGGCGAGGATAGCTGGTTAGCTTGTAGCAACAGCACCTCAAGTAAGCCTAGCACTTTCGAAGCCAGAGACAGTAACGGCAAGCCCCGACGCAGTAAAAACAAATGGCAAAATAATGGCGATAACTCTGAAGACACGGCCGTCAATGCCGGATTCAGCGGCTCCAAGTCCGGTCAACGGAAAAAGCTAGTTAATAGAAACAACCTGGGCCCATCCAGCTTGGACCGCATACTCGATCGTCCATGCCAAATCCACGGCACCGCCGATAAACCATCCAATCATACCAATAGAGAATGTTGGGTATTTAAACAGGCCGGCAAGTTAAACGCCAAAAACAGAGAAAAGGGATCGCAAAGCAACGACGACGAGGAGCCCAGGCCACCGAACACAAGGGGGCAGAAGAAGTTTCCTCCTCAAGTGAAAATGGTAAACATGATATATGCTACTGATACGTCTCCATCGTATCTATAATTTTTGATTGTTCCATGCCAATATTCCACAACTTTCATATACTTTTGGCAACTTTTTATACTATTTTTTGGGACTAACATATTGATCCAGTGCCCAGTGCCAGTTCCTGTCTGTTGCATCTTTTATGTTTCACAGAAACCACATATCAAACAGAGTCCAAACGGGATAAAAACAGAAGGAGAATTATTTTGGAATATTTGTGATTTTTGGGAAGTAAAATCAACACGAGACGGTGCCCGAGGGGGCCAGGAGATAGGGGCGTGCCCCAGGGAGGCAGGCGTGCCTTGGACTCTCCTGGGCACCCCGTAAGGCGGTTGAAACTCTTCTTTTACCGCATGAAAGCTAATTTTATGAGAAAGATCTGGGTGAAAGATTCACCCCAATCGGAGTTATGGATCTCCACATATAAAAGAAATGGTGAAGGGGTAGAATCTGAGAACGTAGAAACAGAGAGATAGATCCAATCTCAGAGGGGCTCTCGCCCCTCCCACGCCATGGGAGCCAAGGACCAGAGGGGAAACCCTTCTCCCATATAGGGAGGAGGTCAAGGAAGAAGAAGAAGAAGGGGGCTCTCTCCCCCTTGCTTCCGGTGGCGCCGGAACGCCGCCGGGGGCCATCATCATCACCGTGATCTTCACCAACACCACCGCCATCTTCACCAACATCTCCATCACCTCCCCCCATCTATATCCAGCGGTCCACTCTCCTGCAACTCGCTGTACCCTCTAATTGAAAATGGTGCTTTATGCTTCATATTATTATCCAATGATGTGTTGCCATCCTATGATGTCTGAGTAAATTTCCGTTATCCTATCGGTGATTGATGAATTGCTATGATTTGTTTGAGTTGCATGTTTTATTATTGGTGATGTCCTATTGTGCCCTCCGTGTCGCGCAAGCATGAGGGATTCCTGCTGTAGGGTTTGCAATATGTTTATGATTTGCTTATGGTGGGTGGCGTGAGTGATAGAAGCACAGACCCGAGTAAGTAGGTTGTTTGCGTATGTGATAAAGGGGACTTGATACTTTAATGCTATGGTTGGGTTTTACCTTAATGAATCTTTAGTATTTGCGGATGCTTGCTAGAGTTCCAATGATAAGTGCATATGATCCAAGTAGAGAAAGTATGTTAGCTTATGCCTCTCCCTCAAATAGAATTGCAATAGTGATTACTGGTCTAGTAACGTAGTCAATTGCTTAGGGACAATTTCACAACTCCTACCAGCACTATTTCACACTCGTTATATTTACTTTATTGCTTCTTTATCTAAACAGCCCCTAGCTTTTATTTATGTGTTCTTTATTATCTTGCAAACCTATCCAACTACACCTACAAAGTACTTCTAGTTTCATGTTCTAGCTAAAGCGAACGTCAAGCGTGCGTAGAGTCGTATCAGTGGCGGATAGGACTTGAGAGAGTATTTTTTCTACCTTTAGCTCCTCATTGGGTTCGACACTCTTACTTATCGAAAGAGGCTACAACTATCCCGTATACTTGCGGGTCATCAAGACCTTTTTCTGGCGCTGTTGCCGGGGAGTCATAGCGTGGGGTGAATATTCTTGTGTGTGCTTGTTTGCTTTATCACTAAGTAATTTTTATTTGTTGTTCTTAGTTGTTCTCTATCTTTAGTTATGGATATGGAGCATGAAATACCAAAAAAATTAGGTGTACTTGCTACTCATGGAGATGGGGTAACTCCTAAAACCCTCGATTCTCATTATATGAAAGATATTATGTACTACTTTGATAATCCTGAGAAAACCCCATTCAACTTTATAATGGGAGACACGTTGGATCAATGTGAATACTTTAGGGATTATCGCTCGACACAAAAAGGGAAACTATTATGGGATCAATTTATTATGTTGCGTTGGTACGTCCGGGATCTATGCTTGAGATATGATATTACTTGTTGCTCTTGGATGAAGGCTCCACACCTTCCCTTTTCATGCAAATCTAATGATAATGAAACCTTAGCTTCTTATGCTAATGGTATATATGATTACTATGATGTGAAACAAATAGAAGAATTTGTTGCTTTTAAGGTTGCTTATGAAATTGAATCTTTGTTTGAAAAGTATGAAGCTTTTGATGATGATGGTGTTTATAGGCCTGAAAATCTTGCTATACTTAGATATTGCTATGAAAATTATGAATACAATTACTATATTAATGCATTTATTGAGGAAGTCTCCGCTGTCCAAGAAGAGACTAATATTTTGCAGGAATCTATGGAAGAAGAAATTGATGAAACTGTGAGCTCATTGGATGAAAAAGATGATGAGGAGAGCGAAGAACAAAAGGAGGAAGAGCAGATTAGCTACCCGTGCCCACCTTCTAATGAGAGTAACTCTTCAACTCATACATTTTTTAATTCCCCTTCGTGCTTACCGAAGGATGATTGCTATGATGTTTGTTATGATCCCGTTGATTCCCTTGAAATATCCCTTTTTGATGATGCTTGCTATGCTTGTGGCCAAGATGCCAATATGAATTATGCTTATGGAGATGAACTTGCTATAGTTCCTTATGTTAAACATGAAATTGTTGCTATTGCACGCACGCATGATAGTCCTATTATCTTTTTGAATTCTCCCGACTACACTATATCGGAGAAATTTGCGCTTAGTAAGGATTATATTGATGGGTTGCCTTTTACCATTGCATATGATGATTTTGATGAATGTAATATGCATGTGCTTGCTGCTCCTACTTGCAATTATTATGAGAGAGGAACTATATCTCCACCTCTCTATGTTTCCAATATAATAAAATTGCAAGAAACTGTTTATACTATGCATTGGCCTTTACTTGGTATGCATGAATTGTTCTTTTATGACATGCCGATGCATAGGAATAGAGTTAGACTTCGTCATTGCTTGATATATGTTGCTTTGTGCTCACTACTAAATCACAAATCATTGTTAATTAAAATTGGCTTTTATATACCTTGGGATCCGGGTGGATTCATTACTTGAGCACTAAATGCCTAGCTTAATGGCTTTAAAAAGCACTGCCAGGGAGACAACCCGGAAGTTTTAGAGAGTCATTTATTTCTGTTGAGTGCTTTCGTATAGTTTAAAAAAAAGAGGGGAACCTAAAACTTTTCAAAAAAAAGGGAAGTGAAAGTGAGAAAGACAAGCATTGTTGAAGTGGGAGAGCTCCTTGAACTTTGTTCATGCTCATGGAAACTGTGTGAATATTAGTTACATAAACTTTTCATCACAAATAATTATCTCCTTGTACAATTCCATTGTATTATAAAAATAATGTGCCAAGTTTTGCCTTTAGGATGTTTACAATGCTTGTTGGTTACGGTGCAGGACAGAAACTTTGGCTGTAGTGAGCGATTTTACATTTTTAAATGGAAAGTCAAAAGGTTCTGATTCTTTTTGCACTGTCTTTATATACAACATTTTTATTTTTCCTAATTTTGGTAGAATTGTTGGGGTACCAAAAGTATGGTGGATTTTCAGATTGCTACAGACTGTTCTGTTTTTGATAGATTCTGTTTTTGATGCATAGTTTCCTTGTTTTGATGAAATTATCAATTTATATTAGTGGATTAAGCCATGGAAAAGTTATATTACAGTATAAACAATGAAAAAACAAAATATGAATTGGTTTGCCATAGTACTTAGAGTGGTGATTTGCTTTATTATACTAACGGATCTTACCGAGTTTTCTGTTGAACTTTTGTGTGGATGAAGTGTCTAAACGAGGAGGTCTCGATATGATGTAAAGGAAGAGAGGAAAGAGCTCAAGCTTGGGGATGCCCGAGGCACCCCAAGTAAATATTCAAGGAGACTCAAGCGTCTAGGCTTGGGGATGCCCCGGAAGGCATCCCCTCTTTCTTCAACAAGTATCAGTATGTTTTCGTATTCGTTTCGTTTATGCATTATGTGCAAGTCTTGGAGCGTCTTTTGCATATAGTTTTCATTTTTATGCACCATGCTGGTATGAGATAGTCCTTGGTTGATTTATAGAATACGCATTGCACTTCACTTATATCTTTTGAGTATGGCTTTATAGAATGCTTCATGTGCTTCACTTATATCATTTGAAGTTTGGATTGCCTGTTTCCCTTTACATAGAAAACCGCCATTTGTAGAATGCTCTTTTGCTTCACTTATATTTGTTGGAGCGTGGGCATATCTTTTGTAGAAAATAATTAAACTCTCTTCCTTCACTTGTATATTTTTAGAGAGATGACAGGAATTGGTCATTCACATGGTTAGTCATAAAATCCTACATAAACTTGTAGATCGCTGAATATGATGTTTGATTCCTTGCAATAGTTTTGCGATATAAAGGTGGTGATATTAGAGTCATGCTAGTGGGTGGTTTTGGATTGTAGAGACACTTGTGTTGAGGTTTGCAAATCCCATAGCATGCACGTACGGTAACCATTATGTGACAAATTTGAAGCATGGGGTGTTTCTTTGATTGTCTTCCTTATGAGTGGCGGTCGGGGACGAGCGATGGTCTTTTCCTACCAATCTATCCCCCTAGGGGCATGCGTAGTAGTACTTTGCTTCGAGGGCTAATAAACTTTTGCAATAAGTTTATGAGTTCTTTATGACTAATGTGAGTCCATGGATTATACGCACTTTTACCTTTCCATCATTGCTAGCCTCTTCGGTACCGTGCATTGCCCTTTCTCACCTCGAGAGTTGGTGTAGACTTTGCCGGTGCATCCAAACCCCATGATATGATACGCTCTATCACACATAAGCCTCCTTATATCTTCCTCAAAACATCCACCATACCTACCTATCATGGCATTTCCATAGCCATTCCGAGATATATTGCCACGCAACTTTCATCATCATCATATACATGACTTGAGCATTCATTGTCATGTTGCTTTGCATGATCGTAAGATAGCTAGCATGATGTTTTCATGGCTTGTCCCTTTTTTGATGTCATTTCTACGCTAGATCATTGCACATCCCGGTACACCGCCGAAAGCATTTATATAGAGTCATATCTTTGTTCTAGTATCGAGTTGTAATATTCGGTTGTAAGTAAATAAAAGTGTGATGACCATCATTATAGAGCATTGCCCCATAAAAAAATAAAAAGAAAAGGGGCAATGTTACTATCCTTCTTCCACACTTGTGCTTCAAAGTAGCACCATGTTCTTCATATAGAGAGTCTCCTATGTTATCACTTTCATATACTAGTGGGAATTTTCATTATAGAACTTGGCTTGTATATTCCAACGATGGGCTTCCTCAAATGCCCTAGGTCTTCATGAGCAAGCAAGTTGGATGCACACCCACTTAGTTTCTTTTGTTGAGCTTTCATACACTTATAGCTCTTAGTGCATCCGTTGCATGGCAATCCCTACTCCTCGCATTGACATCAATTGACCATAGCCCGTTGATTAGCCGCGTCGATGTGAGACTTTCTCCTTTTTTTTCTTCTCCACATAACCTCCATCATTATATTCTATTCCACCTATAGTGCTATATCCATGGCTTGCGCTCATGTATTGCGTGAGGGTTGAAAAAGCTGAAGCGCGTTAAAAAGTATGAACCAATTGCTCGGCTTGTCATCGGGGTTGTGCATGATGGGGGCATTTTCTGTGACGAAAATGAAGCATGGCCAAACTATATGATTTTGTAGGGATAAGCTTGCTTTGTCCTTGTTGTTTTGAAAAGACATGATTGCTTTATTAGTACGCTGGAAGTATTATTGTTTTTTATGTCAAATGATAGACTATTGCTTTGAATCACTCGTGTCTAAATATTCATGCCATGATTAGACATATGATCAAGATTATGATAGGTAGCATTCCACATCAAAAATTATCTTTTTTATCATTTACCTCCTTGAGGACGAGCATGAATTAAGCTTGGGGATGCTAATACGTCTTCATCGTATCTATAATTTTTGATTGTTCCATCCCAATATTCTACAACTTTCATATACTTTTGGCAACTTTTTATACTATTTTTTGGGACTAACATATTGACCCGGTGCCCAGTGCCAGTTCCTGTCTATTGCATGTTTTATGTTTCACAGAAACCCCATATCAAAGGAGTCCAAACAGGATAAAAATGGACAGAGAATTATTTTGGAATATTTGTGATTTTTGGGAAGTAAAATCAACGCGAGACGGTGCCCGAGGGGGGCAGGAGATAGGTGGCGCGCCCTGGACTCTCCTGGTCCCCCCGTAAGGTGGTTGACGCTCTTCTTTTGCCGCAAGAAAGCTAATTTTATGAGAAAGATCTGGGCAAACGATTCACCCCAATCGGAGTTACGGATCTCCGGATATAAAAGAAACGGTGAAGGGGTAGAATCTGAGAACGCAGAAACGGAGAGATAGATCAAATCTCGGAGGGGCTCTCGCCCCTCCCACGCCATGGGAGCCAAGGACTAGAGGGGAAACCCTTCTCCCATCTAGGGAGGAGGTCAAGGAATAAGAAGAATAAGGGGGGCTCTCTCCCCCTTGCTTCCGGTGGCGCCGGAACGCCGTCGGGGTCCATCATCATCACCGCGATCTTCACCAACACCGCTGCCATCTTCACCAACATCTCCATCACCTCCCCCCATCTATATCCAGCGTTCCACTCTCCCGCAACCCGTTGTACCCTCTACTTGAACATGGTGCTTTATGCTTCATATTATTATCCAATGATGCGTTGCCATCCTATGATGTTTGAGTAGATTTCCGTTGTCCTATCGGTGATTGATGAATTGCTATGATTTGTTTGAGTTGCATATTTTATTATTGGTGCTGTCCTATTGTGCCCTCCGTGTCGCGCAAGCATGAGGGATTCCCGCTGTAGGGTTTGCAATATGTTTATGATTTGCTTATGGTGGGTGGCATGAGTGACAGAAGCACAGACCCGAGTAAGTAGGTTGTTAGCGTATGCGATAAAGGGGACTTGATACTTTAATGCTATGGTTGGGTTTTACCTTAATGAATCTTTAGTATTTGCGGATGCTTGCTAGAGTTCCAATCATAAGTGCATATGATCCAAGTAGAGAAAGTATGTTAGCTTATGCCTCTCCCTCAAATAGAATTGCAATAGTGATTACCGGTCTAGTAACATAGTCAATTGCTTAGGGACAATTTCACAACTCCTACCACCACTTTTTCACACTCGTTATATTTACTTTATAGCTTTTTTATCTAAATAGCCCCTAGCTTTTATTTACGTGTTCTTTATTATCTTGCAAACCTATCCAACTACACCTACAAAGTACTTCTAGTTTCGTACTTGTTCTAGGTAAAGCGAACGTCAAGCATGCGTAGAGTCGTATCAGTGGCCGATAGGACTTGAGAGAGTATTTTTCTACCTTTAGCTCCTCATTGGGTTCGACACTCTTATATATCGAAAGAGGCTACAAATATCCCGTATACTTGCGGGTCATCAGCTACCCATATACCCAAAAGGGAGCGGAAGCGCGCACTAAGGGACGTCTATGCGATGGAGCCAGTCGCCCCAAAATACAACCCATGGTCCTCCTATCCGATCACCTTTGATTGAAGGGACCATCCGACTAGTACCCGTCATGGCGGTTCAGCCGCACTGGTGCTAGACCCTTTTATCGATGGATTCCACCTCACACGCGTCCCCATGGACAGTAGTAGCAGCTTGAACCTGCTCTATCAGGATACAGTGTGCAAAATGGGTATTGATCGCTCAAGAATCAAGCCCACAAAAACCACCTTTAAAGGTGTTATACCATATGTAGAGGCCTGCTGTACGGGCTCGGTCACACTATAAGTGGTCTTCGGATCCCCGGATAATTTCCGAAGCGAAGAATTAATCTTCGACATCGTCCCCTTCTGCAGTGGTTATCATGCACTGCTCGGATGAATTGCATTTGCTCGTTTCAATGCGGTGCCGTACTATGTATATCTTAAGCTCAAGATGCCCGGTCCTCGTGGTGTCATAACAGTCAATGCAAATACGGAGCGCTCCCTCCGTACTGAGGAGCACACCGCGGCCCTTGCAACAGTGGTACATAATAGCCTTCTTAGGCAAAAACTCAATTCGGCAATAAGGCCCCCGGACAACATTAAGCGAGTCCGAGCTATGCTACAACAGGACCGTCCGGCTCGATCAGAGCTCAGCTAGCAATTTGGCCTCCGTCCAATCCCCAAAAAGGTGGTGAAATCCGTGCCGTGCATACACAATTACGCACTTAAAATACCATGGGAACGGACGGAGGCGCAGCTAGACCACGGTCCATAATGCGGCTCAACCGCTCCTGGATCCGCACACCTTCACCTCTTTTCTTCCTTTTAGGTTTCTTCTCTTCTCGAGACCTTTTCTGATAAACCTGCTCATCAGACCCGTAGCGGGACGGACACACCAAGAAATCTAGGGGCTAGGACATACAAGGGAATACCCAGGTGGTCTCTGCTAGTGATCTTCATACCTGTTTTAAATACCCGCACGCAGCTCGCTCTTGGTCATGGCATGTCATAATAGCCTTATTTGCTTATTGCACTACTTGTACAGATATCCTTTGACGTATTAATCAAATTACAACGAAAAATAATTGGTAGTGTTGATGACACACAAGTATAGGGGATCTATCGTAGTCCTTTCGATAAGTAAGAGTGTCGAACCCAACGAGGAGCAGAAGGAAATGATAAGTGGTTTTCAGTAAGGTTTTCTCTACAAGCACTGAAATAGTAGGTAATAGATAGTTTTGTGATAAGATAAATAGTAACGAGCAAAAAGTAAAGAAAGTAAATAAAGTGCAGCAAGGTGGCCCAATCCTTTAAGTAGCAAAGGATAAGCCTGGACAAATTCTAATAATGAAGAAGGAGCTCCCGAGGACACATTGGGAATTATCGTCAAGCTAGTTTTCATCACGTTCATAAGATTCACGTTCGGTACTTTGATAATTTGATATGTGGGTGGACCGACACTTGGGTACTGCCCTAACATGGAAAAGCATCCCACTTATGACTAACCCCTATTGCAAGCATCCGCAACTAGAAAAAGGAGTATTAAGGTAAACCTAACCACAACATTAAACATATGGGTCCATATCAACCCCTAACGAAGCAACGCATAAACTAGGGTTTAAGCTTCTGTCACTCTAGCAACCCATCATCTACTTATTACTTCCCTATGCCTTCCTCTAGGCCAAAAAAATGGTGAAGTGTCATGCAGTCGACGTTCACATAACACCACTAGAGGAAAGACAACATACATCTCATCAAAATATCGAACGGATACCAAATTCACATGACTACTAATAGCAAGACTTCACCCATGTCCTCAGGAACAAATGTAACTACTCACAAAGCATATTCATGTTCATAATTAGAGGGGTAATAATATGCATAAAGGATCTGAACATATGATCTTCCACCAAGTAAACCAAATAGCATCAACTACAAGGAGTAATCAACACTACTAGCAACCCACAGGTACCAATTTGTGGTTTTGATACAAGATTGGATACAAGAGATGAACTAGGGTTTTGAGAGGAGATGGTGCTGGTGAAGATGTTGATGGATATTGACCCCCTCTCGATGAGAGGATCGTTGGTGATGATTTCCCCCTCCGAGAGGGAAGTGTCCCCGGCAGAACACCTCTGCCAGAGCCCTAGATTGATTCTGCCAAGGTTCCGCCTCGTGGCGGCGGAGTTTCGTCCCGTAAGCTTGCCCCCGATTTTTTCCAGGGTAAAAGTGATGATATAGCAGAAGATGGACGCCGGAGGCCCACCAGGGGGCCCACGAGATAGGAGGTCGCGCCCTACAGGGGGGCGCCCCCTGTCTCGTGGACAGGGTGTGCCCCCCCTGGCCTATTTCTTTTGCTCATAAATTCTTATTAAATCCAAAAAGTTGTTTCGTGGAGTTTCAGGACTTTTTGAGTTGTGGAGAATAGGTTTCCAACGTTTGCTCCTTTTCCAGCCAGAATTCCAGCTGCCAGCATTCCGCCTCTTCATGGTAAACCTTGTAAAATAAGAGAGAATAGCCATAAGTATTGAGATATAATGTGTAGTAACAGCCCATAATGCAATAAATATTGATATAAAAGCATGATGCAAAATTGATGTATCAACTCCCCCAAGCTTAGACCTCGCTTGTCCTCAAGCGGAAGCCGAAATCGAAAAATACGTCCACATGTTTAGAGATAGAGGTGTCGATAAAAGTAAAATACGGACATGAGGGCATCATGATCATTCTAATAACAACAACATACATAGATTTTGTCATATAATTTCCTATGTTCAAGTAATAAGCAATTCACAATGTCAAGTATGGTTCAAAAACTTCATTGGGAACTGACAAACTATAATCTCAGTCATTGAAGCAATTGCAATTTATCGTAACATCAGAAAGAGTCAATAATAGAGTTTTTCAACAAGCTCACATACTCAACTATCTCGTAGTCTCCCATAATTGTTAACACTCACTCAATACTTGTGGTTATAGAGTTTCAGCCGGACACTGAGAAAGATAGGGGCTTATTGTGTTGCCTCCGAACGTATTCACCTTTAGGTGATGTCAACAATAATAGCCTATGCCAACTTACATCCAATTGGATATATATATCATGATCTTTCAAACACGAAGAGCTTGCCAAAGGATAAAATGAAAAAGGGAAAGGTGAGGATCACCTTGACTCAAGCATAATGTAAAAACATAAAGTAAAAGATAGGCCCTTCGCAGAGGGAAGCAGAGGTTGTCATGCGCGTTTAGGGTTGATGCATGAAATCTTAATGCAAAAGAACGTCACTTTATATTGCCCATTGTATGTGGACCTTTATTATGCAGTCCGTCGCTTTTATTACTTCCACAACAATTTCGTACAAAGTTTATTTTCTCTGCACTAATAATTCATACATATTTAGAGAGCAATTTTTATTGCTTGCACCGAAGAAAACTTACTTGTTGGATCTTACTCAATCCATATGTAGGTATGGTGGACTCTCATGGCAAAACTGGGTTCAAGGATAATTGGAAGCACAAGTAGTATCTCTACTTGGTGCAAGGAATTTGGCTAGCATGAGGGGTTAGGCAAGCTCAACATGTTTGGAAGGTCAATGACAATATACTTTAATTGAGATGTCAAAAAACATAAACCATTACGTTGTCTTCCTTGTCCAACATCAACTCTTTTAGCATGTCAAACTTAATGAGTGCTTCACAATCATAAAAGATGTCCAAGATAATATATTTATATGTGAACCCCTATTTCCTTATCACTTCCTATTAATTGCAATGATGACCAAGGCTACATTCATCAACTCTCAACAATTTTTATGCCTCATACTTTCTATGTGTGAAGTTATCACTATCCATAAGATCAATATGAGCTCTTTTGTTCTTTATACTTTCTCAAGATCATAGCAACATGGCAAAGCCATTGACTCAACACTAATCTTTATTACAGATAGCACACGGACTCGATTACAAAAAGAGATCACAGAGAAACACTCAAAACTACTTGATATCAAAAACTTAAATCTACTAGATCAAGATACTACTAAAAGGATCGAACTAAATAAAGCAATAAAGATAGGAGTGTGATGGTGATACGATACCGGGGCACCTCCCCCAAGCTTGGCAGTTGCTAAGGGGAGTGCCCATACCCATGTGATTATTTCTTCGAAGGTGGTGAAGTAGGAGTTGTGGAATTTTTCTTCTCTAGCTTGCGTCTGAGGCTAAAATTTTCCTCCCACGGATCCTCATTCTCGAGCTCAAGTTTCATTATATTTTTGCATAGTGCTGCCTTACTGTCCTGCAAAAAACGTGGTGGGATAGATTGGACCTTAGGGAGGCTTGACTTCTTGAACTCCACATGCATATCACTAGGTTAAGGTAGTGGATCGTCCTCTTCATCAGAGCTTGTCTCATCCTTCCTCTTTGGATCATAGTCTTCTTCTTCCTCTGTGGTCTAGCCATAATGTTCCACATCCCCATATACTTTTGGGTTTGCAATATAATCAGCCATGTAGCTCTCTCCCTCCGAATCTTGGTACGACATCTTGTTCCAAATCTGCAACAGGAACAGCTCAAAACGAAAACAGAGGATATTTGCGTCATACGGTGGTCAAAACCTTTGGGAGTATATATAATGAATTTTTACCGACCAAAATACATAACATACAAGAAAACGGAGTCCGAGAGGCACACGAGGTGCCCACGAGATAGGGGGGCGCGCCCTACAGGGGGGGGGCTCCTCTCTCGTGAGAGCCTCGTGTCCCTTTCGGATTACTTCTTTCTTCCTAAAATTCTTAAATAATCCAGAACTGATAAAAATTTCCATTAGAGTTGTTTTGGAGTCGGTTTACTTACTGTACCACGTACCTATGCCTTTTTGGAGTCTGGAACATTCTGGAAAGTGTCTCTTATGTATTACTCAGGGGTTATGGTTTCAATAATATTAGTTTCGACATTGATAGGATTACCTGAAATATAATGTTTAATTCTTTGACCGTTTACCACCCTCGGATTTGTGCCTTCAAAGTTGTTAATTTTTATAGCACCAGAACGATAGACCTCCTCGATAACGTAGGGACCTTCCCATTTTGAGAGAAGTTTTCCTGCAAAAAATCTTAAACGAGAGTTCAATAATAACACATAATCTCCTACGTTAAACTCACGCTTTTGTATTCTCTTATCGTGCCAGCGTTTGACTTTTTCTTTGAAAAGCTTGGCATTCTCATATGCTTGGGTTCTCCATTCATCAAGTGAGCTAATATCAAATAACCTTTTCTCACTGGCAAGTTTGAAATCATAGTTGAGCTCCTTAATAGCCCAATATGCTTTATGTTCATGTTCAAGAGGTAAATGACATGCTTTTCCATAAACCATCTTATATGGAGACATACCCATAGGCTTTTTGCATGCAGTTCTATAGGCCCATAATGCATCATCAAGTTTTTTGGACCAATTCTTTCTAGATCTATTCATAGTCTTTTGCAAAATTAATTTGAGCTCTCTATTGCTCAACTCTACTTGACCACTAGACTACGGATGATAAGGAGATGCGATTCTATGATTGACATCATACTTAGCAAGCATCTTACGGAAAGCACCATGAATAAAATGTGAACCACCATCAGCCATAAGATATCTAGGGACTCCAAACCTCGGAAAAATAACTTCTTTAAGCATTTTAATAGAAGTGTTATGATCAGCACTACTAGTTGGAATAGCTTCTACCCACTTAGTAACGTAATCAACAACAACTAAAATATGTGTATAACCATTGGAGGCAGGAAAAGGTCCCATATAATCAAAGCCCCAAACATCAAACGGTTCAATAACAAGAGAATAACTCATAGGCATTTCTTGACGTCTACTAATGTTACCTATTCTTTGACATTCATCACAAGATAAGACAAACTTACGAGCATCTTTGAAAATAGTAGGCCAATAAAAACCAGATTGTAGTACCTTGTGTGCAGTTCTATCTCCAGCGTGGTGTCCTCCATAGGATTCAGAGTGACACTTGCGTAGGATTTGTTCCTGTTCATGCTTTGGCACACAACGTCTAATAATACCATCTACTACTTCTTTATAAAGGTGTGGATCATCCCAGAAGTAATGTCTTAAATCATAAAATAACTTTTTCTTTTCCTGGTATGTGAAACTAGGCGGTATATATTTAGCAACAATGTAATTAGCATAATCAACATACCAAGGAGCAGTATGAGAAGCATTGACAACCGCTAATTGTTCATCAGGAAAGCTATCATTAATAGGCAGTGGGTCATCAAGAACATTCTCTAACCAAGACAAGTTGTCTGCAACGGGGTTCTCAGCTCCCTTTCTATCAATAATATGCAAATCAAATTCTTGGAGTAAGAGAACCCATCTAATGAGTCTAGGCTTAGCATCTTTCTTTTCCATAAGATATTTAATAACAGCATGATCAGTGTGAATAGTAACTTTGGAATCAACAATATAAGGTCTAAACTTATCACATGCAAACACAACTGCTAAGAACTCTTTTTCAGTAGTAGCATAATTTCTCTGGGCGGTATCAAGAGTCTTACTAGCATACTGGATAACATTCAATTACTTATCGACTCTTTGCCCTAAAATAGCACCTACAGCATAATCACTAGCATCGCACATAATTTCAAAAGGTAAATTCCAATCAGGTGGCTGAACAATAGGTGCAGTGATCAAAGCTTTCTTAAGTGTTTCAAATGTTTCTACACAATCATCATCAAAGACAAAAGGAATATCTTTTGGCAATAAATTAGTCAAAGGCCTAGAGATTTCAGAAAAGTCCTTAATGAACCTCCTATAAAAACTGGCATGACCAAGGAAACTTCTTATACCTTTTATGTCCTTGGGACATGGCATCTTTTCAATAGCATCAACTTTGGCTTTATCAACTTCAATACCTCTCTCGGAGATCTTGTGCCCCAAGACAATGCCTTCATTCACCATAAAGTGACACTTTTCCCAATTCAGGACGAGACTAGTGTCTTCGCATCTCTACAAAACTCGATCAAGGTTGCACAAACAATCATCAAAAGAGGATCCATAGATGGAGAAGTCATCCATGAATACCTCACAAATATTTTCACAAAAATCAGAAAATATAGCCATCATGCATCTTTGAAAGGTAGCAGGTGCATTACATAAACCAAAAGGCATACGTCTATAAGCAAAGGTACCAAAAGGGAAAGTAAAAGTAGTTTTAGATTGGTCCTGCACGGACACAGGTATCTGAGAGAAACCAGAATAACCATCTAGAAAGCAAAAATGTGTGTGTTTGGATAGCCTTTCTAGCATTTGATCAATAAAAGGTAAAGGGTAATGATCTTTCTTAGTAGCTTTATTTAACTTACGGAAATCAGTTACCATCCTGTAACCTGTAATAATTCTTTGCAGGATCAATTCATCTTTATCATTAGGAACAACGGTAATACCTCCCTTTTTAGGGACATAATGGACAGGGCTTACCCATTCACTATCAGCAACGGGATAAATAATACCTGCCTCAAGGAGCTTTAGTATCTCCTTTCTTACCACTTCCCTCATCTTTGGATTTAATCATCTTTGAGGATCTCTAACTGGTTTGGCATCTTTCTCCACTGAAATTTTGTGTTGACATAATGTGGGACTAATGCCCTTAAGATCATCCAGAGTATATCCAATAGCAGCTCTGTGCTTCTTCAGAGTTTTCAATAATCTTTCTTCTTCTTTCTCTGAAAGGTTAGCACTAATAATAACATGATATATTTCTTTTTCATCAAGATAAGCATACCTAAGATTCTCAGCTAAGGGTTTGAGTTCAAACACGGGATCTCCCTTGGGTGGAGGGGGATCCCCAAGAATTTCAACAGGAAGGTTATGTTTCAGCATAGGTTCTTGTTTAAGGAACACTTCATCTATTTCTTCCCTTTCCTTCATAAACATATCGTTTTCATGGTCTAGCAAATATTGTTCTAACGGATCAGTTGGAGGAACATCAATGGAAGCAAGACCAGTAACTTCATCTTTACTCGGTGGTTCTCTTTCACGAGGTTGTCTACTAAACTTAGCAAAATTGAACTCATGAGACATACCATCTATGCCAACAGTGACAACCTTCCTTTTACAATTAATCTTAGCACTAGCAGTATTCAAGAAGGGTCTATCAAAGATAATGGGACAAAAAGCATCTTGTGGGGAAGCAAGAACAAGAAAATCGGCAGGATATTTAAGCTTCCCACACAAGACTTCAACATCTCTAACAATCCCAATAGGTTTAATGGTGTCCCTATTAGCAAGCTTAATAGTAACATCAATGTCTTCTAAATCAACAGGTGCAATATCGTGCATAATTTCTTTATAAAGATCATAAGGTATCGCACTAGCACTAGCACCCATATCACATAAGCCATGATAACAATGATCTCCTATTTTAACAGCAATAACAGGCATGCCTACAACAGGTCTACGTGTCTTAGTATCGGGTCTAGCAATATTAGCAGTTTCACCTAAGAAAGAGATAACATGCCCATCTAAGTCCTCATATAAAAGATCTTTAATCATAGCAATACCAGGTTCAACATTAATTTGCTCAGGTGGTGTATGACTCCTAGTATTACTCTTACGAACAACAGTCGAAGCTTTAACATGATCTTTTATCCTAACAGGAAAAGGAGGTTTTTCGACATAAGAAGTAGGAATAATAGGATCACTATATGTAATAGTCTTTTCTTCGACTGTAATTGGTGCAACTACTTTCACTTCAACAGGAGGATTATATTTAAACCACTTTTCTTTAGGGAGATCAACGTGAGTAGCCAAAGTTTCACAAAAAGTAGCTATTATCTAAGAGTCAAGTCCATACTTAGAGCCAAATCCACGGAAAGCATTGGTATCCATAAAAGATTTAACACACTCGAACTTAGGTGTCATACCTGACTCCTTAACATTGTCGGATCCCCAATCTTCAGAGTTGTGTTTAATTCTTTCCAATAAGTCCCATTTAAAATCAATAGTCTTCAGCATATAGGAACCAACACAGGAAGTATCGAGCAAGTTGCGATTATCAAGAGAAAGCCGAGCATAAAAATTCTGAATAATCATTTCCCGAGAGAGCTCATGATTGGGGCATGAATACAACATTGACTTAAGCCTCCCCCAAGCTTGAGCGATGCTTTCTCCTTCGCGAGGCCAGAAATTATATATGTAATTACGATCACGATGAACAAGATGGATAGGATAGAACTTTTGGTGAAATTCCAACTTCAATCGCTTATAATGCCAGGATCTCGTATCATCACATAGCCTATACCATGTCATTGCATCTCCCTTCAAAGATAAAGGGAAGACCTTCCTTTTAACAACATCATCGGGAATACCTGCAAGCTTAAATAATCCACAAACTTCATCCACAAAGATAAGGTGTAAATCGGGATGCAATGTTCCGTCTCCTGCAAAAGGATTAGCTAGCAGTTTTTCTATCATACCCGAAGGAATCTCAAAGTGAATATTTTCATCAAGTTCAGTAGGTTGAGGAGCATCTCTTTGCTCTTCTGGTTGGGGTGAAGATACCCCAAACAAGCCCGTCAAAGGATTAGTTTTCATAGTGACAAGTAACAGAAAATTTCAGCACACTATATAAATGTTTCCTTACCAAGTTCCACTCACCAAGAGTGCTATTCTCCCCGGCAATGGCGCCAGAAAAGAGTCTTGATGACCCACAAGTATAGGGGATCTATCATAGTCCTTTCGATAAGTAAGAGTGTCAAACCCAACAAGGAGCAGAAGGAAATGATAAGCGGTTTTCAGTAAGGTTTTCTCTGCAAGCACTGAAATAGTAGGTAGTAGATAGTTTTGTGAATAGTAACGAGCAAAAAGTAAAGAAAGTAAATAAAGTGCAGCAAGGTGGCCCAATCCTTTAAGTAGAAAAGGATAAGCCTGGACAAATTCTAATAATGATGAAGGAGCTCCCGAGGACACATTGGGAATTATCGTCAAGCTAGTTTTCATCACGTTCATAAGATTCGCGTTCGGTACTTCGATAATTTGATATGTGGGTGGACCGGCACTTGGGTACTGCCCTAACATGGACAAGCATCCCACTTATGATTAACCCCTATTGCAAGCATCCGTAACTACAAAAAGGAGTATTAAGGTAAACCTAACCACAACATTAAACATATGGGTCCATATCAACCCCTAACGAAGCAACGCATAAACTAGGGTTTAAGCTTCTGTCACTCTAGCAACCCATCATCTACTTATTACTTCCCTATGCCTTCCTCTAGGCCCAAATAATGGTGAAGTGTCATGTAGTCGACGTTCACATAACACCACTAGAGGAAAGACAACATACATCTCATCAAAATATCGAACGAATACCAAATTCACATGACTACTAATAGCAAGACTTCACCCATGTCCTCAGGAACAAACGTAACTACTCACAAAGCATATTCATGATCATAATTAGAGGGGTAATAATATGCATAAAGGATCTGAACATATGATCTTCCACCAAGTAAACCAAATACCATCAACTATAAGGAGTAATCAACACTACTAGCAACCCACAGGTACCAATTTGTGGTTTTGATACAAGATTGGATACAAGAGATGAACTAGGGTTTTGAGAGGAGATGGTGCTGGTGAAGATGTTGATGGAGATTGACACCCTCTCGATGAGAGGATCGTTGGTGATGATTTCCCCCTCCTGGAGGGAAGTGTCCCCGGCAGAACAGCTCTGCCAGAGCCCTAGATTAATTCCGCCAAGGTTCCGCCTCGTGGCGGCGGAGTTTCGTCCCGTAAGCTTGCCCCTGATTTCGTCTTGTGGACAGGGTGTGGGCCCCCTGGCCCATTTCTTTTGCTCATAAATTCGTATTAAATCCAAAAAGTTGTTTCGTGGAGTTTCAGGACTTTTGGAGTTGTGCAGAATAGGTTTCCAATGTTTGCTCCTTTTCCAGCCAGAATTCCAGCTGCCGGCATTCCCCCTCTACAGGGTAAACCTTGTAAAATAAGAGAGAATAGCCATAAGTATTGAGATATAATGTGTAGTAACAGCCCATAATGCAATAAATATTGATATAAAAGCATGATGCAAAATTGACGTATCAACTCCCCCAAGCTTAGACCTTGCTTGTCCTCAAGCGGAAGCCGAAATTGAAAAATATGTCCACATGTTTAGAGATAGAGGTGTTGATAAAAGTAAAATACGGACATGAGGGCATCATGATCATTCTAATAACAGCAACATACATAGATTTTGTCATATGATTTCCTATGTTCAAGTAATAAGCAATTCACAATGTCAAGTATGGTTCAAAAACTTCATTGGGAACTGACAAACTATAATCTCAGTCATTGAAGCAATTGAAATTTATTGTAACATCAGAAAGAGTCAATAATAGAGTTTTTCAACAAGCTCACATACTCAACTATCTCGTAGTCTCCCATAATTGTTAACACTCACTCAATACTTGTGGTTATAGAGTTTCAGCCGGACACTGAGAAAGATAGGGGCTTATTGTGTTGCCTCCCAACGTATTCACCTTTAGGTGATGTGAACAATAATAGCCTATGCCAACTTACATCCAATTGGATATATATATATCATGATCTTTCAAACACGAAGAGCTTGCCAAAGGATAAAATGAAAAAGGGAAAGGTGAGGATGTGGGCCTCCTGGCCTATTTCTTTTGCTCATAAATTCTTATTAAATCCAAAAAGTTGTTTCGTGGAGTTTGAGGACTTTTGGAGTTGTGCAGAATAGGTTTCCAACGTTTGCTCCTTTTCCAACCAGAATTCCAGCTGCCGGCATTCCCCCTCTTCAGGGTAAACCTTGTAAAATAAGAGAGAATAGCCATAAGTATTGAGATATAATGTGTAGTAACAGCCCATAATGCAATAAATATTGATATAAAAGCATGATGCAAAATGGACGTATCAAGTGTCTGCTTATTACCTGACTTTTCCTTGTCTACTTATTTTTCATCGCACCCGTACATTCTGGTACATCTTAATTCACCCCGAACTTATACCATTATATGCATTGGCTCGGAATCATGTCTTTGGTCAACAGTTGGGTTGCCCAGCTCCTATGCTTGCTACCCTACATTCCGCTATATCATCTAGGGTAGTAAAGGGAGAACTACTGCGATTGTGTCCCGGTTCTTCCGGACGACCACCTCAGTAGAGAAAGCCGAAAACTGACTTTCATGATGCGGCAAGAGCTGGTCAGCTGTTCGAGAGGTCACAAAATCCTTAACGATTTCTTCCGCATTGTGCGATAACTAATGCATCATGCGATGGGTGGGTTTTTGTCAAGTTCGGTCGATTGTGTCCCAAGTTCGGTCTTCCGAACACTAGGGGCTGCGCCTACTTTTCTTTTGTCAAACTCCTCTGGCTAAGTGAGGGTGATAAACCCTTATAGTCCAATTGCCTGGTTCGTCGTGCTAAACACCTCCTTTAAGGACCAAAACTCTGGAGTAAAGAGTGTTTAGATTTATCCCGAACACCCCCGTACTTCCTACATGGGGGCAGAAGCCGACGACTGGCCAACTCTCAGCTTTAATTTAAAAAACGGCCGCACAGGAGGTAATAGCTCGAATAACAAGCATTATTTCACATCATGATCTTGTTTCATATTACAACATAGGGCAACATTAATACATTCATGGGAAGATAATATCCTTGGAACATTGCTCCGCCACAAGGCGGGATCCCTTCAGAACACTGTCGTAATACATCTCGGGCTTGCGGTACTCTTTCCCTTCAGGCGGTTCTTCGGTCATCAGCTTCACAACATCCATCTTGGGCCAATGCACCTTGGCGCGGGCAAAATCCATTCACGCACCTTTGATGCAGACCAACCGCTTGATGGCGTCAAGCCGAGGGCATGCACTAACCAGCCGCTTCACGAGTCTGAAGTAGCTGCTGGGAATCGGTTCAACAGGCCATAACCAGATAATCAAATCCTTGAGGGCGAGTTCGGCCGCACTATGCAGCCCGACCAGCTGCTTCAGTTGATCGATAAAGGGTACTGTGTATTTTGGCACAAGATATTGCGACCAGAACAGCTTCTCGGCAGAGCTCCCCTCCTCGGTTCGGTAGAATTGTTCGACATCAGACACGCTGCGCGGCAGATCCGCAAATACCCCTGGAGACCTCCGAATCCGGGTCAGTAAACGCAATCTTTCCTTCACATATTTGCTCTGCAAAATAAAGGCCTTACTGGCGGCGATCTTTCGGGCCTCCTGGATTTCCTGGAGGGCGCCTTCGGCTTCAGCCCGGGCATCGCGTGCGGATTCGCGAGCCTTGGTGAGTTCGGATTCTTGATCCTTTATGCTCCGTTCAAAGGTCTCACACTTCCCTATAGCCTCTTGGAGCTCTTGTTGAACTTTAATAACCCGGGCTTCATGGTTTTCACGAGTGGCCCGCTCTTTGGCCGCCCTTTTCTCGGCCTCGGCTACCGCCTTCTTCAGAGCTTCGACTTCGGTCGTCGCTCCTATTACATAACATGACATTTTCCAGTCAAAATAACTATTCACTTGTATTTAAATACAAACAAAGTTATCCCATACCTTGGGTATTCTCCAATTGCTTCCTCACTTGGCCGAGTTCCCTTTCGGCCAGCTCCATTCACTGCCTTAGTCCGGAGACCTCCACAGTATGAGCGGTTGCAGTCAAAAGCGAGGCCTGATCATTCACAGAGATATTTTCTAGTTAGTCTCCTGCGATATTTTGTTGATCCTCTGTCCGGCTTTCTTTTCGAAACACCGAACAGTGTATCAGGGGCTACTCTCTATATTATGACAATCTTTTAACTTCATTACTTAGCTCAAAGCCTGTTAGAAGGCTCGTGCAAGCCTTGGTCAGCTCGCTTTTGATGGAATGAACCTTCTCAATAACCGCACCCATAAGGGTACGGTGCTCTTCAACGATGGAAGCGCTTTGCAGCGTCACCAACAAAGTATCCGGCACCTCAAGGTGGACTGAGGTTGCCGGTGGAATAGGCGCACCACCGTTTGTCAACGGAGGTTGCTGGCCTGACCTCGGAGCCGTATTGGTCTCTGGAGTTGTCTCTGGCTGTGGGCCGAATTCAGGATAGCCACCGCCTTTAGCATCCATGGGGGTCTGCTCCCCCATGTGTACGGTCGCAGGGGTTTGGCCCTCCGGCACCGCCTCGATGGTCTCCCGAGCTTCGGCCTGGCCTGGGCCCCTTTGGGATGACACCTCAGTGTTGTCCCTATCTTTGGGGGAGGAGGCCATCAGGAGAGTCTCGCTGTTCATCGCATCTAAGTCCAGCAAATCTTTTGACGAAGATTGCCCGATGTCAGACCCGACCGGACTGCAAAATATGAGACTCGGTACATTAATGCTATGCAAAAGTGAGACTGGATATATGAAGATGTCCGGGTTTTCTTTGTACTCACGATTCGCCCAGGGGCTTGACCCTGGGCTCCCACTCCGGGCTACTGTCGATGGCTGCGGTGGATTCGTCTGGAAGGGAGGCTTTCCCCTTCTTAGATGTTTCGGCCTCCAAACGTGTGGAGGTCGTCCTCTGCTCCCCCCCTTGCGGGGGGAGACTGGCTTTCCTCTTCCCCCCTCCTATTCCTTGTCTTTTTTGGCGGAGGAGTGGGCTTCAGTGTCTTCGAATACCACGTCTAAAGTACCCTTGCGATGGAGCCCGCCCCTGGTCTCTTTGGTCTCCTTCTTAGCCTTCTTCTTCGGCGCCTTGTATGGCGCTGGGACCAACATCTTCATCAAAAGTGGACCCGCTTGTTCTTTAGGCAGCAGGGCCGGACAGTAGATCCACTCTGCCTTCTCCGTCCAGGCCTGGGAGAATCGTCAAGAAAATATTAGGTGTTTTCCCCAGGGTATACAAATAGAGGATACACCTCGAAAACATACGAAGACGCACCAAACTTGCGGGGTGGGACGCTTTGTGCCCGCGATCCTCGGCGGTGTCCGGCAATGACTTGCCAGGCTTGAATAGCACCTTCCAAATGTCTTCGTGTATCGTGCGGAAGAACTCCAGCAAGGTTTGGTGCTTGGCCGGATCAAACTCCCATAAATGGCAAGTCCAGCGTTGGCAGGGAAGGATCCGGCAAACTAGCATCACCTGGACCACATTGACAAGTTTGATATTCTTGTCCTCCATGCTCTTCATACGCGCTTGGAGTGCCGTCAGCCCATCGAATGAAGGCCAGTCTAGGCACTTTTCAGGCCAGGACATGAGCCGCAGCGGCGCTCAGGATCAGAACTCAGGGGTGGCAGCCCATTTGGTGCCGCGTGGCTCCATAATATAGAACCACTGTTGTTGCCAACCTTTGACGTACTCTTTGAATCTACCCGATGGCCATTTGATGTTGCGCATCTTGCTCACCAGGGCTCCTCCACACTCGGCCTGTTCACCGCCGACCACCTTGAGCTTCACATTGAAGGTCTTCAGCCATAAGCCGAAGTGTGGCAGGATGCAGAGGAAGGCTTCACACACGACGATGAATGTCGAGATGTTGAGGAAGGAATTGGGGGATAAATCATGGAAATATATCCCGTAATAGTACATGAGGCCGCAAACAAATGGGTGGAGGGGAAACCCCAGCCTGCGGACGAAGTGAGGGAGGAATACAACCCTCTCGTGGGGTTCCGTCGTAGGGACGATCTGTCCCGCTTCTGGGAGACGGTGTGCGATCTTCTTGGCCAGGTATCTGGCCTCTCGGAGCTTCTTGATATCCTTCTCCTAAACGGAGGAGGCCATCCACTTGCCTTGCGCTCCGGATCCAGACATGATTGGAGTGCTCTTTAGGCGGAAGAGATGGGAGCTTGGGCGCTGGAGCTCGAGGATGAATGAGCAGAGGAAGAAGAGGGCATGGGTGAAAGAGGGGAATCCTTATCCCTTTATAAAGGCAGTAAAAATCGTGTGCCTCCCTGTTCGCCCCAAAACTCACTTATTTCCCAAGTGATGTGCTGGCGGCACGGTTGGGTTACCCATGCTCGTATTGATGAGAATACCGTGATAAGGGGACACGATCTCTGCTTCGACAAGACATGCCAATAAAACCGCGCCTCGAAATATGGAGGGGTAGGATAAAAATGGTTCGAATAAAGACCGGGCCGTGGCGTGATGTCACGCTATGATATGTTAGCAGATTAGACTCATGCGATGTTATACTCTCTACAGTGGTATGTGGGATTTGTTTTGCAGAGCGGGACACGATTCTTATGTCCAAGATCTACTTTGAAGTATTTGGAGAAGGAATCTGCCTTGCAATGCCAAAGACAATTTGCGTGCCAGACTAGTCGTCATTGAAGCCTGGTTCAGGGGCTACTGAGGGAGTCCCAGATTAGGGGGTCCTCGGACAGCCAGACAATATGCGAATGCCGGACTGTTCGACTATGAAGATACAAGATAGAAGACTTCGTCCCGTATCCGGATGGGACTCTCCTTTGCATGGAAGGCAAGCTTGGCAATTCAGATATGAAGATTCCTTTCTCCGTAACCGACTATGTGTAACCCTAGCCGCCTCCGGTGTCTATATAAACCGGAGGGTTTAGACCATAGGACGGCAACAATCATAACCATAGGCTAGCTTCTATGGTTTAGCCTCTAAGATCTCGTGGTAGATCTACTCTTGTAATACCCATATCATCAAGATCAATCAAGTGGGAAGTAGGGTATTACCTCCATCGGGAGGGTCCAAACCTGGGTAAACATCGTGTCCCTCGCCTCCTGTTACCATTAGCCTTAGACGCACAGTTCGGGACCCCCTACCCGAGATCCGCCGGTTTTGACACCGACACCTTGAAAGCATCAATGTAGTTGTTGTCGAGGGACTTGTAGTTCTCGAGGAAGATAGTCTTGGAGATGTCGTTGTTCAATCCCATCATCAAGTGGAACTTCATCGAAATGGGGTCGTGCATGCCGAATCGTCGCAAGGCTTTCTTCATCTCCTTCAAGTACTCGTCGATGGACTTGGATCCTTGTATGGTGTTCTCCAATTGGCGTGGAAGATTTTCTGTGTAGGTGGGAGGCAAAAACTCTCACCTCATCGCTTTCTTCAACTTGGGCCAAGTCATGGTGAAGCTTGTCGAAGGTCTATGAAGCCACCATGTCGAGGCGTAGTCATGGAAGTTACTTCTGGCGTACTTCACTTGATCTTCATAAGGGACTTGAAGTTTCTTGAGGTAGTCATCCATCTTGCACTCCCACTCGAGATAATCCTCGGGGTCTTAAGTCCCATAGAAAGGAAGCTCGTGGTCAGTGTCGAGGTCGTCGTAGCTCGTGGAAATCATGGACTTGAGCTTGGGGACCTTCTCTTGAGGTGCTTGTTGGCGAAGATGCCGAATGTCCAAAGGCGAAGATGCCTTTAATTTGCTTGGTGAATATGCCAATGTAGATGGTGAAGTCGTTGAGTGGTAGTTGGTGTTGAGCTCTTGACCTTCATGTTCTCGTCGGTGATGGTGTCGATGCTGATGTGACCTTGCCGGAGATGATAGCTCGGAAGGATGTGCACTTGAGCGTCTTCTTGAAGATGAGGAAGATCTCTTGTAGGACTTGATGAGGGCTTTGATCTCCTCCATTTGAGCATCCATCTTGGTTTCGAAGTTGTTTTTTGTGGCGTCGAACTTGTTGTTGTTGGTGTAGACCGAAGTAGATGTGCTTTGCCTATCCATCACAAGACTCGAGTAGAGGTGAGTAGGAAATGAGATAAACAATACCAATCTACCTTTTCCCAAAGTTGAGGATGTATCCCGTTTCACTCAATGTGAAATGAAAGAATAGTGGAATTGGCACCGGACTTGCTCACTCACACCTACAGAGTAAAGCTTATCGAGTGGCTTGGTTAGGGCAGGTGGTACAAAAATTTGATGCAATTGTAAGTAAGAGTCAATAATGTTGAAAGAGATTCACAAATTTGCAAGTGAAACAAGTAGAACCATAGCAACAAATGGCACAAGGAAACACACACACGGAAAATGCTCGTGTTGCACAACTCTAGGGAGACGCTAGCATGATTGCTCAATAGGCGGATGCAACACTTGTGTACAACCTATAAGATGCAAAATGTATCAACTTTCTATCCCAAGTATGCTATTTATGTATGGTTCCTAGTGTTTCGCACACGATGATCCAAGATGATCAATATGGTAGCATGATACGCAATGTGGCAATGCTATGGCTATTGCTTACAAGCTCTTTGTTCTTCTCTTTACTTAGAAGCTTATTATTTTATTTGTATGGCCACTTTGCGAAATGTACAAACCAAGATATCAATTGTGTATATGTGGGAACAAACTTGTGACACAAGAGATGATATGATGATACCAAGAAGATATGGTATGTATGCAATGGGAGGTGCAGATCACTAATGTACACAAGTAACGTTGCCGGCAATACTCAAATGGCTAGTCTTGATAGGCAAGTGACGCAAAATGGCTAGCACTAGAAAAAAATACAATTCTGTGATGATACGTGTTTGTCACAGTAGGTCGCGTTTTTTGTCATGCATGTACATCCATGAAAAATTTATGACAGAATCAAGATAGTCATACCTGTGCTGTCATAGAAGTGTTCCATGACATTACCAAAATTATCATCACGGAAGTGTCCACTTCCATGACGAGAAATCGCGCGTCACAAAAGTGCTTTCGTCAAGGTTGACCGACACGTGGCATCCACCGTAATGGAACGCCGTTAAGCTATCGGGTCGGGTTTTGGATCCGATAACCCGTTAACAGCCCCGACCAATGGGGATTTTCCACGTGTAAAATCATCATTGGCTAGAGGAGACACGTGTCAGGTCCGCGTTGGCACAGGTGTCACTCATCCTATGATATGTTGACACGTGGACCGGCCCATCAAGTTTAATTGGGCCGGCCCAACTAAAGGCCCACAAGATTTTGCAGACCATAATGGGCCAGCCCGGCTAAAGGCCCATGAGATTTTGCAGGCCATAATGGGCCTGCCCAGGTAAAGGCCCACAAGATTTTGCGGGCCATAATGGGCCGACCCAGGTAAAGGCCCACAAGATTTTTGTGTGCCATAATGGGCCGGCCCAGGTAAAGGCCCACAAGATTCTTGCGGATCATAATGGGCCGGCCCAGCTAAAGGCCCACGAGATTTCGCCGACATTAATGGGTCGGCCCAGCTGTAGGCCCACAAGATTTTGAGGACCCTAGTAGGCCGACCCATTAACTGGCTTCCATGTTTTGGGCCAAATGTCGGCCCATATTTGATCCGGTCCATTAATGGCCTGCCACTTTCGGGCCTTAAAGTGACCCATAGGAGATCCGGCCCGTTATATGCCTACCACGTTCTGGGCCAAATTACGGCCCAGATCAGGTCCAGCCCTTTAAGAGGCTTTCGGCTCAATTATGGCCCATATCAGATTCGGCCCGTCAACTGGATACTATGCTTTTGGGCCCACTTGCTAAAGGCCCACTTAGTAATTCGGCCTGATATTAGTTTTGGCCTATTAAGGGCCCGTTTAATATTTTGGCCCTATATTAATTTCGGTCTGTTAAAAGCCCGTCATATAGTTGGGCCTAACTACGGCCCGGTTTGCATCCGGCCTGCTTGCAGCCGATATCTGATTGGGCCAAACAAGGACCGAGACAATTTTGGCCTGTTAAAAGCCCGTGATTTGATTCACACAATCATGGGCCGGGGTTCATTTCGGGCTGCTGCCGGCCCGTGAGCTGTTCGGCATGTTTCAGGCCCAACCTACATCGTGATTGCATGACAGCCCGATTATGTACCGTAATTTTACGGTTCGGCCGGTTTACTGCGAAGATATGATATATATACAGTAAAATAACTGCAGCATTGTGAATAAGAAAAAACCTAGACTATACAATAAATAAATTACGGCATATTACATCCACTGGGCATCAAAGTTCGCTACTATGATAATAAAGCACAAGCAGATAGCAGATTACTTACACTGGGCATCAAAGATCGCCACCAGTGCAAATAAGCACGCCGACAAAATAATATACAAAACTGACAACACTTTAATAGAGTTCAAGAAAGGTTAGCCCTGCTGGGGAGCTGCAGCGCAAGCACCTGAGCAAGATGATGAGACTGCGCTTGTTCAACACTTATATCTTCCTCACTCTGAAAGATAAACAAGCAGACAGATGACAGGTTTTGCACATAAAAGTATTAGTGCTGACAATTCATCTCATTTCTTACTGACGAATAAAGTGACACAGTTTAAAATTGCATTAACACGATATGGTATTGTTCAGGTCAAGACATGGCAGGAAATGACATTGTGAAGGAGTTGGCAGCTTCACGACAACATCGGATTACAGATCAAGAACTCATAAGTATCAATGGTTAGTGTGCTGTCAATTTATATGATTTCAGATTGGCAAATAAAGAGACGGTTTAAATAATAGTAGAATGATATGACATTGTTCATAGTTAAGACATTCCAGAATATGACATTGTGATGTAGTGGGTAGGTTCACCACACCACTGGATTACGGATGAAGAACAGAAGCATACATGCAGTGCAAAAGAAGATCACGTGCTCTGTATAGTTTAATTTACATGGTATGAAGAAGGAACTTGGTTGTACAACTGAAAACTTAAATTGAGGAAGGACAAACTTTTGTTTATGAACTACATTATAAACTTTAAACAAGCAATTTGATGCAAACACCAAAAATAAACAGCTGTTGCAGTCATGCTGGTAGAAACTAGGGTTCTACCGGGTCTAGGCCGGAGGTTGTAGGGGAAGGAGGGAGCTGATCGTGGACGAACATGCGGACGCCAGCGGCTGGGCGCCGTCGTGCGCGAGGAGGCGGCGGCTGAGAGCGAAATGGCGCATGGAAGGAGGTGGCTAGGGTTAGGTCTCTCGGCTCCCTAAGGAAGCCGAGCAAATATGATTGCTTCTTGCTTGATTAGATTGATACATCTCCTCTCCTTATATAGAGAGGTTTACTTGACTCCTAAGAAAATGATAAGATAATCAGGCTAAGCCCCTAATAACGATAAGATAACTTGGGCCACAACCCACTGGGCTAAGCCCCTAATATGACGGTCATAACACTTCTCCCCGCCTGCACAAACAGCTCGTCCTCGAGCTGTAAGGTGGGGAAGCTCTTGTTGAACTTTTCAAGGTGATCAACCAGCGTCAAACACCTTCATGACAGCTGGAGCGGTCAGGTCGGCGGCGACGGTGTCCTCCTCAATGTAGTCTGCAGCCTCCAGGTACCAGAGTTGCAGGCAGACATGGTCAGGCGTGTAGGGCTTGTCGCAGTTGAAGCATAACCCTTGGTGGCGACGCTCGAGGTGAGCCGGCGGAACGGGCGCGCCATGGTCGTGGTGAGGGGTGCCGCGGAAGCCTGAGCAGGCCGACCCTGCGCGGGAACATCTGGTCCGGGTAGCGGCCCAGTGGCCCGGGACGGTGATGCCTGCTGCATGGCCACCGCGCGACGCTCGAACGATCGGGCGTAGTACATGGTCGTCTGGAGGTCCTAGGGTCCCTGTAGCTCGACGTCCACGCGGATATGATCTGGCAGACCACCAATGAATAGTTCGGCCCGCTGGTGAGCCGTCACGCTGGACGCATGGCACGGCAGGGCCTGAAAGCGGTTGGTGTAGTCTTGCACCATAGAGGTGAAGGGAAAGCGGCCCAACTCGGCCAGGCGGCTCCCGCGGATCGGCGGCCCAAAACGAAGGAGGCACAGCTCATGGAAGCGCTCCCACGAGGCCATGCCGCACTCGTCCTGCTCGAGGGTGTAGTACCATGTCTGGGCTGCACCGCGGAGGCGGTAGGATGCCAGCCAAGTACTCTCCGACGCGAGCGTGCGCTGCCCACGGAAAAACTGGTCGCACCGATTGAGCCAGTTAAATGGATCCTCCGTGCCGTCATAAGTGGCGAAGTCGATCTTGGCGAACCATGGCGGCGTCTGGGTCGGCGTGCCATGGCCGACCAGCTCGGCGATGCGGAGCAGTGATGATGACAGCGCCTGGTCAATGGTGGGGAGGCCTCGTAGGCCCCCGCGGAGCCGGACGAGGCCCCAGACTGCAGTGTGGGTACCGATGGGTGCCCAACCTCCGTGTAAACTGGCGGTGGCGGAATTAGGGACGGTGACAGCGGAAACTGGACCTGCTGGATTGGGAGGCCCCCCCCCCCAGTGTGGACTGGGCCAGTCCGAAGCTGGGCGGTGGCGGCGGAAGCTGGACCAGTGCGGCCGGCACGGTTGGCGCTGCTGGGGCTGGCGCGGGCCAGTACGGCCACTGCGGCGCTGGGGCGGGCGCGGGAGGCGTGGGTGGCGCCGCGAGAGGCGGCGCGGGCCACTGCGGCCAGGATAGTGCTGGGGCGGGTGGGGAAGGCGTGGGTGGCGCCGCGAGAGCTGGCGTGGGCCACTACGGCCAGGACAATGCTGGGGCGGGCGGGGGAGGCGCGGGTGGCACCGCGAGAGTCGGCGTGGGCCACTACAGCCAGGACAACGCTGGGGCGGCAGGCGGCTGGAGCGACGGATGGCCCCCGGCGATCGCCGCGGGGACCGAGTACTAGGGCAGGGCAGGCGGTCCGGTGGAGACGGCCGGCGGCGGATGCGTTGGCGGCCCGTACGGACCGGCCAGGAACAGCCGGATTCCTTGGACCGCGATGACCAGATCATTGAGGACGCCGGTCATGGCCTCCGAGGAGTAGACGAGCGGCATGGTGGAGGGTGATGGCGGTGGACCCGTGGAGGGGGGCGGTGACTGGCCGTTCGATGCGCCAGCGGTGGAACCCATCGGCGCCGAGGGAAGGACCAGCGGTGCCGTGGAGAGGATCGGCGATGGCACGGCGGCAGTGGTGTCGAGGGGCAGCGACGGGCTTGGTGGTGGTGATGACATGGTCGAAACCAAGCTAGCTGATACCAAGCTGGTAGAAACTAGGGTTCTACTGGGTCTAGGCCGGAGGTTGTAGGGGAAGGAGGGAGCTGGTTATGGACGAACACGCGGACGCCGGCGGCTGGGCACCGTCGTGCGCGAGGAGGCGGCGGCTGAGAGGGAGATGGCGCAGGGAAGGAGGCGGCTAGGGTTAGGTCTCCCGGCTCCCTAAGGAAGCCGAGCAAATATGATTGCTTCTTGCTTGATTAGATTGATACATCTCCTCTCCTTATATAGAGAAGTTTACTTGAATCCTAAGAAAACGGTAAGATAATCAAGCTAAGCCCCTAATAACGATAAGATAACTTGGTCCACAACCCACTGGGCTAAGCCCCTAATATGATGGTCATAACACATGCCTAACCAAATATATTTTCACGCCCAAGATGCGATCCTATCCTAAAGGAACTCGAAGGTCCCACCAAGGATAGAAGCGCATCTTGAAGACGATTTGGCAAGGTGGATATCATTACATCAACATTACATAATAGATAGGCATACATACATAAAGCATACAATGCCACACGAATACAACATCATCTTACATAAGAGTACCATCGACTACAGATGAAACACAAACAGAAACTCAAATGACATCCACCCTGCTAGCCCAGGCTGCCGACCTGGAACCTATCCCCTGATCAAAGAAGAAGTAGAAGACGAACTCAACGCAAGCAAGCATCGCTCTCGCGTCATGATCATCGCATAACTTGTACCTGCAATTGTTGTTGTAGTAATCTGTGAGCCACGAGGACTCAGCAATCCCATTACCATGGGTATCAAGACTAGCAAAGCTTAAAGGGTAAGGAAGGGGTAAAGTGGTGAGGTTGCAGCAGTGACTAAGCAATGTATGGTGGCTAACATATGCAAATGAGAGCGAGAAGAGAAGCAACGGAACGGTCGTGAAGCTAGCAATGATCAAGAGATGATCCTGAACTCCTACTTACGTCAGTCATAACACAGAAACCGTGTTCACTTCCCGGACTCCGCCGAGAAGAGACCATCACGGCTACACACACGGTTGATGCGTTTTAAATTCGGATCTGGTGTCAAGTTATCTACAACCAGACATTAACAAATTCCCATCTGCCACATAACCGCGGGCATGGCTCTCGAAAGTTTACAACCCTGCAGGGGTGTCCCAACTTAGCCCATCACAAGCTCTCACGGTCAACGAAGGATATTCCTCCTCCCAGGAAGACCCGACCAGTCTCGGAATCCCGGTTTACAGGACATTTCGACAATGGTAAAACAAGACCAGCAAAGCCGCTCGATGCGCCGACAATCCCGATAGGAGCTGCACATATCTCGTTCTCATGGCAACACGGGATAGGTCAGCCTACGAGTAAAACCAACCCTCAAGTTGCCCCGAGGTAGCCCCGCAGTCTGCCCGGTTCGAACCAACACTTAGAGAAGCACTGACCCGGGGTGGCGGGGCTAAAATAAAGATGACCCTCGGGTTGGCCGACCCAAGGGAAGGGCATAGGTGGTGGTGAGGCAAATGGTAAAACCAAGGTTGGGCCTTGCTGGAGGAGTTCTATTCAAAGCAAACTGTCAAGGGGGTCCCATAAATCACCCAACCGTGTAAGGAACGCAAAATCCGGGAACATAATACCGATATGACGGAAACTAGGGCGGCAAGAGTGGAACAAAACACCAGGCATAAGGCCGAGCCTTCCACCCTTTACCAAGTATATAGATGCATTAATAATATAAGAGATATTGTGATATCCCAACATAATCCTGTCCACCATGGAGCAATCTTCAACTTCACCTGCAACTAACAACGCTATAAGAGGGGCTGAGCAAAACGGTAACCTAGCCAAACAACGGTTTTCTAGGAAGGGTGAAAAAAGGTTAGAGGCTGACATGGCAATTTGGGAGGCCATGAAGAAGATGAAGCCACGAAGACGAACCAAGCGTAGACGAACGAATCCTCATGATCGCAACGAAACAAGAACTAACGAGAAGAAGCACAACCGGAAAGAAGCAAACAACAAGGTAAACACACAACACATAGACATGGCATGATGCTCAACCAAGTATGATGCATGGCAAAGGCTACATGAAGCTACTCATGGCAAGAGATGATGCATACAAGAGCAGCACATCAAAACAAGTTTAAATGAGGCCGGAAACAACATATAACAATTTCGGTAAGTCCTCATATGCAAATTTCGAAATTGGTCCAGATCTGAAAAAACATTAAGTTGAAGTTGTTAAACAGCAAGTTAAAGAGCACCAAGAGTATCTACACGAAATTCTAGTCAAGTTACATATAAAGTTCATTTAGTTCGGAGCTACGACCTAGAAGATGTGAGCAAAACAAGTTAAACATGGCATTGATGCTAAATGCATCCAAACATCAAGCAAGCACCTCAAAACAAGGATGCAACATGATAATATGAAACTTCATGCAAAAACAAGCAAGTTTCATATAGAGCACACTCAAAACGGAGCAACGGTTCAACACATACACTATCCAAGTTTAAAGGACAAGCTGTCCAAAACAGCAACTAGGCATCTAGCAAGCATCAAAACAATATGCTACAACATCTCAATGTGAAAACAAAAGGCATGGGCATGATGTACAAGTAGAGCATGGAAAAACATGAACACTGAGCTATCTCCAGAAAACACTAGAACATGCTCAAAATGACATGGCAAGATTGCAAATAATAGCAGTTTACAGACTTGGCAGAAATAACATCAGGTTGCAATGTTTAGATCTATCCAACAACATGCTACAGGAACTTAGCATGGCAAAAAAGGCATGGCATGCTATTACTAAAGACAAATAACAAAACTCCCTTACTGAACTAATTCCAAAGATCAAATGAAAAGATGGTAGCATCCATGCAAACATGGCAAATGATATGACAGATTCAGACATGGCAGGAACCACAATAAGTAGGCATGTTGGTGAGTTTGTACCACTCACCACAGAGAAATACATGGCATGTCAAGGTAACCAACAGTAAGAAGGCATATTTATGAAGCTAAACATGGCAAGAGCAAGTTCATAGCATGCTTGGATCACTAACAACAATCATGGCAACATTGAACTTAATGTTAACAGGCTGACAACAACATTATTTACCAAGTTTGGAGCAAGATAACAACATGTTAGAACAACCTATAAATATAAACAGGGGCATGAATGGATATAGCATGACATGTATAACAAAACATCCTTAGTGAACATCTCCAGATTATGCATAGACTGACTTGTAGCATCAGGTTTATATAGCATCATGATATAGCAGATTCAGACTAGCAAAACAGTAACAGCAAGTACCGTACTTCACGAGCTCGATGCACTCACTACAAGGCTCAAAAAAAAATACATGGATTGCACCACTGTAAAGATGGCATGGCATTCATCAAAACACATGTAGAGCTTAGGATCATAGCATGCACACATTAATCATGGCAAAAATGGCAAAAGTGCATCTGCTGAAACATATCTGAAATAATCATCACATAGCCCTCTTCCAACAGCAATTCGGGCATCAACATGAGCTCAAATGAAAATGATGTAATGAGATGAAATGATATACTCGTCGAGATGAACATTTTGATATATTATATGCATCAAACGGAGCAATATGCATGAAGATAGAGCAGGTCAAACTAAGCACCAGAAAGCAAATATTTAGGGACTTGGCAGTTTTCAGTAAAAAAACAGCCGAATGTTAAATAGTTATAAGTCGCACTAGCAGGATTTAGTCGGGCTGCTCACCACTGGGCTGGCCCAGGAAGGAGGAGACAGGCCGTCGAGCTGGGCCGGTGGCGATGCTGGGCTGGGTCGACGCGGGGTCAACGCAAGCGGGCGGCGCTCGTCGTCGTCCTCCTCGATATAGAGGGAACGAGGGAAAACAGAGGCGGTGGTGCATCTCCGACGAGGCGGGGTGGCACTCCAGCGGCAAGGCTGACGCGTAGATGGCGGGGATGGATAGATCCGACGATGGGGATCCTGGATCCAGCCGGAGAAGGGGCGGGGACGCGGCAATGATGGCGGCTGCGGCGTGCTGAGAGAGAGAGAGAGAGAGAGAGAGAGAGAGAGAGAGAGAGAGAGAGCTGGTGAAGGAGAGATAGGAAGCGCGGGGAAGAAGAGGGAGCAGGGGACGGCGAGGCCTGGCCTGGCAAGGTCGCTGGTGGCAAGAGGTGTGGCGGTGCAATCCGGCGAGGGGGCCGGCGGCCGCAGATGGGCTCTGAAGGGCCCTGCACGGTGGGAGGCGCGGGAGGACGTGGAGACGCCAAGTGGCGCCCGGTGGTTGGTGGAGGTGGCGGCTGGCGGCGGCGCAGCGAACGGGGTGGCGACACTTGGCGGTGGGGGAGTGCACCGGCGCTGAAAACGATGAGGGAGCGGCGGCTGGCTGCGGGAATTGAGGAGGGGGGTTGGTAGGAGGCCAAAAATGGCAGGGGAGGCGTCTATAAATAGAAAAGGAGGCTAGGGTTAGGGGTTTTGCTCCGTTTTTGGACCGTATGATCGCCATCGGACGGTCCAGAGCGGCGGGGGCTTAGGTGAGGAGTTGGTGGGCTGTGTAGATGAGTTGGGCTGAGAGGAGAGAAGAGAAAAGCAGCCTGGCAATGGTTTTCAGAGACCTAAAATGTCCGACGTTAGACCGGCTATATTGCGGCTATATGAATAATGGTTGGGCTATGAAACGAGCTCTGAATGCGACGAAACTTGACAGGCGCTCTATCTACACTATAATAAGACCGCCCGCCAACTTTCAACCCATTCGGAGAACATTTTTATGACACTTATAAAATAATATTCCGGAAGTGCCACGGGTGCGTGCGAGTGTGTCTGGGCTCGGAACGGACAACGAAGAGAATTGGCGGAACCCGAATGGATGCAAGTTTTGGAAAACATGCAGATGAAATGCAGATGATGGCATGGCAAAATGCAACACGCAAGCAATGACATGGCAACGACGGCGAATAACTGGAGGACACCTGGCACATCGAATCCGGGGCGTTACATATATACAACAAAGTTTGAAGGCTTGAGATGGAGAAACTTACATTATTGGTGAAGACAGGCTCTATGAAGGCCTTGTCCATGCTGATGGGGGGGGGGGGGCAATTCAAGAAGTTTACCACAGAATCTTCTTCAAAAGCATTGCCTTTATTCTAGATTTTGTTAAGAGTAAATATAGATGTGATAATATACGAAAAATGGAGAATATTTAAGATAATATGAAGAGTGATGCTACATAACCAAGTAGCTATGAATGTAAGTGCAGCGATACAGGCAAAAGGTACAGCCAAGAGCAATGCACAGCTAAATTTCTTCAGTACCAACCTTATGGTAAGAGTAAATATAGATCTGACGTGTAGAAAATGGAGGCAAAGGAAACTAAGCTGCAAAGTGATGGTACATGAACAACTACCTGTCATTATAAGTACACTTATAAAGGACAGCATGTACTTACAAGAATAATGCAGAGCTAAAAAATCATTGGCATTGGATATATTCTACACTATTGTAACCATTCATAGAGATCAGATAATTTGGAGCGAACAATTGATAAGCAAGCTATCATGCATACTGCTGTCACATAATGAACCAGGTATGTATGCAAGTATAGTGATACAGGACAACAAGTACTAACAAGAGCAAAGCAGCGGGCAGCATATTTGTGATATCTTATCGTTCTTTTCAAACCGGACTTCTTCTTCGAGCAGATTTCCTGCAAAAAAGATCCGTAAGGCACATGCAGAAAAGTAGAAGTTCAAATTGTCATGGGATTTCATAGACAGTACCTCATCCTGGGAACAAGACCAGTGCATAACAAGGTTTTTCCATTCAATGTATTCTTAATTTAGCACAGGAGACTTCACCAGAATTTCGTTTATAGACTTGCCATCAAAGTGTGATTTCCTCAGGTAACACTGATACTGCTGCAATGCTTCCTTGAAAAGCACAAGCAAGCTTTGCTCATCATGACTATCCAGATTGACCCTCGCCTAGTTACAACAATGTAATGTAAATCATTGATGTGTTCAATCAGCAGAAAACAGGAAAATAATAACCATGAATAATAGCACTTACACGTAAGTTGGACAGGAAGATGTGAAAATGGTGTTTGTCTTCACTATAATCTTCCCATGATGGGAATATATGCATGTAGTCCCTAACAACATTAAAAGCATTGTCTTTTAACTGGGAATAAATGGAATGGGGTTCCAATCTGTAGGAATTGGCCGTCTCTGCAGTTGGGATAGGTCTTCGGCCGGTGGACTTGCTGTACTTTTTGCTGGAGTGGGATTTTTCTATGGTACAGCTGGTGCTATGGCAAATGAAATCGGTATACCTTTTGCTGGAGTGCAGGTCCTGTGTGGTGGGGCTAGTGGTGTGGCCAATGAAGTATGGGTACAGTCTGCTCGAGTCGGTCCTATGTTCTGTGTCACTGGTTGTACAACCAATATAAGTGGGATGCTGTCTGATTTCTTCGGCACCACCACGTTTTTCAAGGACTTTGCTGGTGCTCCTTCAGGTTCGGCAATCACCCTCTTCCTTTTTGATGTCTGATGCACAAGAATAACATTTGAGTGGAAAATTATGGTATGATGACAGATGTAATATGTATTGATAATGGATGGGCATGGCATCTCGACATATATGATGAGGAAACTAAGCAGATGGCGGTGCAACAAAGTAGAGGAAATGCAAGACAACATAAGCAAGATACCCGCAATCAATAAAACATTGCCAAATTAGAATAGGCACCTTGATGGGTGAACAGGACAGGCCATCTGCCTTTGATTCCTCGAGGTTAGAATAGTCATTAGGATCATATTCTAAACAAGAATCAACAGGTGGGGAGTGTATGAGTTTCATTGCATCCAGAATGGCACTCAATGCCTTGGTGCCAATTTTGTAAGTCATTGCAGTGTTTAGCTTCAAGAGTGGACTGCTGCTAGTGCGACACAAAGCAGCTACACAGATCATAGTGTAGATATAACGGGAAAACCTTAAGCATCAGAGTAAAATCAGCAAAGTGGAACTTGCTGGAATATATGTGCTAGTATTGCCGGTACGGCTAGAAAGGCTTCAGATACCAGCTCTCTTCAAGTGAAGGTGCGGTACTATTAATATTAGTGTAACTCTCAAAGGCGACACAGCTCCGCGCATTTCCTTGCTATTCTTATAGGATTCAAGTGGGCAGGCCACTACAAATCCTATTCCTATGTTTACAAGATCCTACGAATCAAACAGGCTCAAAGTGTCCATCACAACCGACCGTATAGACCTCTACACTGCAAATGTCCCTGCTCATCTTCAGTACAAGGAACATACTGTACTACTAGCATACTCCCTCCGTTCCAAAATATAAGTCTTGGTAGAGATTTCCACTATGGATCACATACAGATGTATCCAGATACATTTTAGAGTGTAGGTTCACTCATTTTGCTCCATATGTAGTCCATGGTGGAATCTATACAAAGACTTGTATTTAGGAACGGAGAGAGTACATATTAAAGAAGAACGGAAGAGGAACATGGTAAGAAGAGCAAGCAGATTTTGTATAATAAAATGTTGGTTGCGCAGTGCCCACACATGATGAACCAGAGCGCATTAAGAATGCAACTTCCAGCTGTCTCTCGACCATTTCGGGCGGTTGGATGAAGATCCTACGTCTCCTAACCCTTCTTATTCCTCGTCTCTGATTCTTCCCATATACAACACCACACGGGCCGCCGGCCGGACCACCAGCCCCCACCGCCTGTGTTCCTCCGCCACCCCCACCCCAACCCCCACCCGCGTCAAGTTTTCTTTGTTCGGTGAGGCCCCACAACCACCCGAGCCCCTTCGATCGCACCGGCGAACTCCGGCGAGCTCTGAAAAATCGACTGACCCAATTTTGAAATTTAGTCTACTGTGATTAAACTAGTGTGGAATATAAAAGGGGAAAACCATAAGCATTGGGAGTATAGTGTTGAGCGTGCCATGGCGGATCTGAAGGTGCAAACCGGACAAAGGCAACTTCACAACCAATACAAGAAATCAAAGTAAAGTAGTGGCGATCTATTTTCTTACTGCGATAAATAAGTTGAGCAGATACGAAAGAGTACCGCCTCTGGTGCGGCGTCGTGTACGCATCTGCTGAGAATTTGACTGTGCTGTGGTAGCGATGGCTGTCGGCAGCGTGGAAGCAGATCTAGGAGGGTAGATGGTGGCGGTGGGGCACGGTGGACGAGACGGTCGTAGGAGCAGCACCGACAAGGTGGACGACGGCGGGGATGAAGCGAGAGGACGGGATGCAAGGATCCCGGTCCGAAGGCTTGGATGAGAGAGGTCGATCTCTTATAATGGACGGCGGTGTCGGGGTGTCAGCTCCGGCATGGTGGAGGAGGACGGCGGTGGATGGGGTGGCGGACGGCGGCGGCGGAGGAGGGTGGGGTGGAGAGGGTGTTTTGGCACCCACGGAGTACGAATGGGGAAACGGGAGGTAGAGGGGAAGGTGGGAACCATGTATTCAGGGCGCGCTTGTCTCAAATGCGAGGAAATTTACAAACTTAGCCCCCGTTTCAAATTTCTACTACATCACAGCAACATTAGTCGGTTGGGGATAGGACGGTAATCTCGCATACACCGAATATTTCCCGACAAGATTTTGTTTTTGGCGCCAACCGTGAATGAATATGAATCGGGGAGGGAGTCGATTTCGGCCGAGGACACACTGTGTTTTGGTGCCCACCGTGTATGAATCCGGGTGAGAGGCGGTTACGGCACATTTGGGTGAAATTACAAACCTACCCCTATCGAAACCTATTGAAATCCAGCAGATAGGCTTTGCATGGCAGGGATAGGCAATAGTGATTTCCATCTCGTAGATTTTGGTTTCGGACGGTTACTGTGACTTTCCCCGCTTCGTTCAAATTTTGCAGAGTATACGTTTACTGTGCCAACTCAATTCGAATCCCGTTTGTATTCTATTTTTTTCGGGAGGGATCCATTTTCAATTGGAATTACATTCTATATACATCATTTTTTTATATATACTTTCAAAAGCACAACAAATAATTCTGCTCCTTTATATGTATAATATGATTTACAAATACAATGATCTCGAAATCTTAAGGTTGAATTCGAAATAATTTAACCAAATTATGTTGTACTAAAATGTATGGATCAGTAATATCTACATATTAAATAACATAGATGTGCGTGAATTCATATGAGTATGCATGTTTGATATATCAATTTTGGTTCGAGTATGGATTACATGTATCATCATCTCGAATTCAAATATTTGAATCCCTTTTTTGTTCACTCCTTTCACGCCCATCTCTCTCGCATGCATGCTCCTCCAGGTAGCTATCACTCTCTTTTCTCCAGCTCACCCGCACGCTCACTTCATGTTTCTCCTATCCTGGCAAACATGGTCTCTCGACGTCTCCCTTGAGAAGTGTCACACTCTCCCTATCATTATACATTACACGGTTTTCATTATCTCTCACGTCTCTACTGTTCTCTGGTATCACTCGGTACCTAAGATTTCTTTTTCACCGCCACACACACAGTCTCCACTCGTCTTTCACTTTGTCTTTCTCTCTATGGGATTCTCTCACACACCCTATATGTCTCTACATATGACTCATACCACTAAAATTACTCTCTCTCTCTCTCTCTCCTGTAGACACAACCTTTGTTGCGGTCTCCTTTTCGTCTCCATCCCAGACTGACATTATTCATTTGTTTACCGATCAGACAACCCCGACTACCGTCTCCTTTCTCTCTCTCTCTCTCTCTCATAGACACACACACACAACTCCTACTTCCACTCCCCTTCCCGACTACTGTCTCTCTCTCTCACACACAAAACTCTCGCTTTCGCACCCCGACTCGTATTTCTCTCACAAACATTTATCGACTAGCTAGCCTCTAGATAGGTTTATACACCCGCACACTCGTGATTCCACCATCGCATACATGTCTCTCTCATGCTCCTTGTATCTATGTAGATTTTTCTTCCCTTCTTGAGACATGCCCTCTCGATCGTGCACACATGCACTATCGCCTCATTTTAAGCTGATACCTATCACACACACACTCCTTGTGTCTTTGTCACACATGCACTCCGTCCTCCTCCACTCTCCCTCTCTCTCACACACACATGGGCTTTTTGCAACAACTAGCAAGATGCTGATACGTCTCCAACATATCTACTTTTCCAAACACTTTTGCCCTTGTTTTGGACTCTAACTTGCATGATTGAATGAAACTGACCCGAACTGACGTTGTTTTCAGCAGAACTACCATGATGTTGTTTTATGTGTAGAAAAGAAAAGTTCTTGGAATGTCCTAGAAATCAACGGAGGCACTTTTTGGAATTAATAAGAATTTTTGGCAAAATAATCAATACCAAGGGGCCCACAGGCTGTCCACGAGACAGGGGGCGCCCCCCCAGGGTGTGCCCTCCTAAATCGTGGGGGCCCTGGACCTCCACCGACCTCAACTCCAACTCCATATATTCACGTTCGGGGAGAAAATAATCAGAGAGAAAGTTTCATCGCGTTTTACGACACGAAGCCGCCGCCAAGACCTAATCTCTCTCAGGAGGGCTGATCTGGAGTCCGTTCGGGGCTCCGAAGAGGGGGATTCGTCACCTCGTCATCATCAACCATCGTCCATCACCAATTTCATTATGCTCACCGCCGTGCGTGAGTAACTCCATCGTAGGCTTGCTGAACGGTGATGGGTTGGATGAGATTTACCATGTAATCAAGTTAGTTTTGTTAGGGTTTGATCCCTAGTATCCACTATGTTCTGAGATTGATGTTGCTATGACTTTGCTATGCTTAATGCTTGTCACTAGGCCCCGAGTGCCATGATTTTAGATCTGAACCTATTATGTTTTCTTGAATATATGTGTGTTCTTGATCCTATCTTGCAAGTCTATAGTCACCTATTATGTGATCCGACAACCCCGAAGTGACAATAATCAGGATACTTCTTGGTGATGATCGTAGTTTGAGGAGTTCGTGTAATCACTATGTGCTAATGCTTTGTTCCGGTTCTCTATTAAAAGGAGGCCTTAATATACCATAGTTTCCGCTAGGACCCCGCTTCCACGGGAGGGTAGGACAAAAGATGTCATGCAAGTTCTTTTCCATAAGCACGTATGACTATTTACGGAATACATGCCTACATTACATTGATGAATTGGAGCTAATTCTATATCACTATGTTATAGCTATTACATGAGGAATCGCATCCGGCATAATTATCCATCACTGATCCATTGCCTACGAGCTTTTCATACAATGTTCTTCGCTTATTTACTTTTCCGTTGCTGCTGTTACAACTACTACAAAAACCCAAAACAAGTATCTTTACTTCGGCTACCGTTACCTTTATTATCATACCACTTTTTCTACTAAATACTTTGCTGCAGATACTAAGTTATCTAGGTGTGGTTGAATTGACAACTCAACTGCTAATACTCAATAATATTCTTTGGCTCCCCTTGTGTCGAATCAATAAATTTGGGTTGAATACTTTACCCTCGAAAGCTGTTGCGATCCCCTACACTTGTGGGTTATCAGATGCCCATGCGTTGCACGGAACATCAAGATGCATTTGTATGAGTAGTTTATCTTGTGGGGGAAAAGGATGAACGAGGGAAGGCCTTATTTGCAAATGTGGAGAGGGGTGTGGGTATCTTTTTGAAAAATTGCCATAGTTTCCTTCCTATCCGTCAGATATAGACCGGACGGCCTATATTGCAGGATGGCAGGCACACGATCATCACCGGCAATGCTTTTTATAAGAGTGGGGATAAAAATAGAGTTGGTGATGATGGTGGGCCTGCCATCCTGGAATGTAGGTCGTCGGATTTATATCTGACGGATAGGAAGGAAAATATGGCAATTTACCCGCACTCTTCACCACATTTGCAGATAAGGCCTTCCCTCATTCATCCTTTTCTCCCACAAGATCTTGATGTTCTGTGCAACGCACGGGCATCTTTCTAGTAGGAGTAGAAATTAGACATATACCACTTCTTGAATCTTGAAACCAACAACATTCCTCCCTTATCTCATCAAAACCGCCAAAGGAATATATTTTGAGTGAAACATAACATATTTTTAGTGAAATACGTATTTGAAAACTAGACTTTTTTTCTATCAAATCGGTGAATATGTATTAATCTACATTGATCGTGTGGCAATGCATTGGCACATTGCTAGTAGTTATTATAATTTTTTGGACACGAGACAAATGGTGGAGTACATATACAAAGAGAAGAGGCGCACGCACGCAGTCGGCCTCTCGCTGTGTCGCACACATGAGTGTTACGTAAAGGCGACGTTAACAAATAAACCCTAAAACCCTAGGTGCACGATTGCTGCATTCGCGGGTGCCGGGTACGTGGTGGAGCACTGGAGCACCTTTGCAGGAATAGTCAGCTCGCGTGATAATTTGATCCATAGGAGTTGATGGTCGGGACCACAGGTGAACGACTTGGAGCGTGGTGGCTCGCCAGTTGCCACAGATCGAGTAGCCATGTTTAAAATATCGTTTTTTAGCGGGGTTAAGAGTTGCGATTTTCAATGGCGCGTTATAAGTAGTAAGTAGTTTTTAGAACGATTGGTATGGAGCGAAAATGGAATTCATAGTACTATGTACCTCCTTGGCGTATGGTTGTATGGTTTTTTTTTTGCGATGGAGGTTGTATGGGTTTATGTTGTGAGATGTTGAACCTGGTAGTTCTAGGGAAAATACTATGGTTTAGATTTAGATGCTAGTTTTCAGTAATGAAAATCGGAAGGGGAAACCCTTCTTTGATTAAAAAAAACTACTACCTCCATTCTAGTTTACTAGTCCCCATCGTACTTTGGGTCAAAGTTTGTCCACGAACTTTACTTGTAAAATGTGAATGGAAAATGAGATTTTGTTATACCCAAACAAAAAAGGACTGGAGGGAGTGATTGCTCTGACACGGACGTGGCCTCTCATAGCGCAGGCATTGAACCGGCGTGCCGGCCAAGAGGGCCGCACTCGCTGCAGGCCCGGCTGAGCACGCCTCCTCGCAGCGTGAAACAAGCTTAAGACTGCCCCGCCTGCCTTAATTGAATCCGCGCGTGTGCCGGCAACACGTGCTTCCGCGAGCCAGCAGGCATGTTAGAACACAAAAAATGACTAAAATATAATTAATTTACGCATGGTCTTGACTTGTTGTGCTCGCACTGGTAGCAGGAACTAGTAGAGGTTTTTCTTTATTTATAACTCTCCTCACATTTTTTTGGCTTTGAAATGAATCATGGTTGTGGACATTATGTATGAAATGTGTAGATATCTATGAACATGAGTTTGATGTGGAAGTTGAACTTGGAATGTCGGGCTTGCACGTGAACTATACCATGTCCCATGCTTCGTCTGTTATTGTTTGGAAAGTAATTGCAGTTATTACATGACCCAAAAAAAAACATTTTGTGCCACATCAGTAGATGCACGGACATCACAACAGGCATGCTGACTGGATAAACATTTGAACCTAGCTATTATGAAGGAAATTTTGTATTGACAACAGTTTTAGATAGCAGGAGACACCTAGCCTACTCTGCCTCTGCTAGCTTATTTCTGGCTTCTTCCATCTCTTCTTTGGCTTGGGTGAAGAGAGCATATGATTGCTCTTTTCACTTCTTCAGGAACTCAACTACATTCTCAAGGGCTGCTGCACGCTTTCTTTCAGCCTTTACTAATGCCACGAGGACACGAACAACTGACGACTCCACCTGGCTTGTGTGTAATCCAGCATCGTCTGGGAATTTGCACCTTGTGTCTAATACAACATCATTAGGAAACTGGAACCTTGTGTGTAATCCAGACTCATTTTGGAAACATGACCTCGAGGTTGACCATAGTTCCCTCCCGCAGGAACTGCATCCTGACATGAAGTTACTTCTTTTTTAGATCAATACTCAGAGCAACCTACACCCATTTAGTAGAAGCCAGATAAACAGAACTCGTATAAGTGAATTCAAAAGGAAATATAAATATAAAAACAGACTACAAGGTGAGAACACCCACTTCCTACATCAAGCTAAAAACGAAAGCATTAGGACGATTAAGACTCTTCTTATTACACATCGAAGAACACCACGCTTAAGAGAAACAGAAACTACAACATATACACATCGAAGAACACGAGGCTACACGAAAGTAATTGAAAGGGTGTTACTTACCAAAGCTCGTTTTACAGGTTCCGTGCAGCTCCTCTTTAACTTGCCACACTCCTTGAAGATGTCCCAAATATCCTGTGTTTGGTCTTCATTGCTCCTCTGCATGTTCGCACTCGTGGTTTTAAAATCTCAACATGGCAAGAAAAATATACTACTCCCTCCGTCCGAAAATACTTGTCATTAAAATGGATGTATCTAGATGTATTTTAGTTCTAGACACATCCATTTTGATGACAAGTAATTCTGGATGGAGGGAGTACTACTAATACTCGCGCATCTTGCGGGCAACATTAAAGCACTCGTCTGCCATGTTAGAGCATCTCCAACAGAATCGCAATGCGCGGCGCTTTAAAAAAGCATTTACAGTGCTGAGATCGAGAAGTAGATAGAGCAGAGGATAGTTCTCAGCATAGATAGATATAAAAAAAGATAATTCAACTACTCCTCGTCGTCCGACTCCTCCTCGGTGATGTCCTCCTCCGACGTCTGACTGTAGGCGTGAAGATACCGATCATCGTCGGATTCCCAGGGCGACGCTGCTCCTAGCCTCTTGTTGAATTGAGCATCCGCTTTTCTCCTACGCTTGTCCTCACGATAGGAGGCTCGCCCCGCCATCCTCTTATCCCTCTCTGCCCTCCTTTGCACGTAGAACTCGAGCTCGTTGATGTTGTCCTGCAGGAAGTGTTGGCGCCACAGCCGCATGGCTTCCTCGACCATCTCGGCGATGCCGAGACAGTGCTCCCGCCTCCGGTTGTCGCGATGATCTTCGTCGGTGCTAAGCCGTGGCAGAGGCGCGAGCTCCTGTGCCCGCTCCCGCGTCAGCATGTTGGGGAAGTTCAATGTTCTATGAGGCCACCGGAGGCGCCACGCCGCCGCGTCGTACGCGCGGGCAGCCTCGTTGGCGGTGTCGAAATTGCCGAGCCTGAGGCGCATCCCGCGGAACCGGATCTCGACGAAGAAGCCGCTGATGGGGCGCGCGCGGACGCCGCGGTATCCCCAAGTTTCCCGGCGACGCGGCGGCATGGTGGCGCAGTGGCAGCGAGGCGAAAATGAGCGGGGAGAGAGCGGTGGCGAGGCATAGAGCAGGGAGAGAGCGGTGGCAAGGCACGGAGCGGTGGGAGGGCGTTCGATTTTATAAAGCGCGTTGGACACCGCGCGCCAAAACTAGCGCATGCCCGGCCGCTTTTTCCCGCGCACGCACGATCCTTTCCCGACGTCTCTGCTATCTCTACTCTCTTCTCTACTATTATATTTATTTCATATTTCATATTTAATATTTAATATTTATCTCTACTTCCTCTACTGTCTACTTTTTTTTCTCTATACTTTTTTTTCTTGCAATATAGGCCGTCCGATTTATATCTAACAGATAGGTAGGAAACAAATGGGAATTTTGCAAAAAGATACCCATACCCCTCTCCAGATTTGCAAATAAGGCCTTCCCGCATTCATCCTTTTCTCCCACAAGATAAACTACTCATACAAATGCATCTTGATGCGTGCGACGCATGGGCATCTTGCTAGTTCTAAAAACCTTTCCATCATTTGTCACACTACTGGTTGCAGATGAAAAACCTACCCAAGCACAGCGCGATACAGGAGCGACGCACAATTACAAGATGATATTTTGTTGGCCAATGGAGGCTATAACCAATTACTTTTACGGGAACAATAGCACCCAGGAAATTTGAAGGGTAGGTATGAACAAAATTGGAACTGCACATGTACTGCTAAGTGATTCAATACACACATTACCAATTGAGGAGGAGAACAATGGTCGCGGCAGCCTCTGTGAGTCATGGTCGGCAACGGGAGTCAGTTCATTGTCCACGATGGTGGTACTTCTGCGCTTGGCGTCGGCTTCTGGGAAGCAGATCCGAGACCGTGGAAGACGATGCCGGGGAAGAGGCTCCATGTACGATGACGACGGTGGACCGGCTTCTGTGCGGCGTACAAGGTCGTCGATGAGGCAGATGCGCTGTGGTGGACGAGTGCGCCAATGTAAAGGGGAGGAGCACGAAGGCTGCGGTGCTGTGGAGAAGTCTATTTTGCGTGGGGATAGAAAGTGGGGAGTATTCAGGTGTACTACTCTAGGTGCCGGGGTGAGGTTGGCTGGGTAGGTTGAACCTGAAGTTATGAAAACAGCCCCCTACCAAGCGTCATCCGTAGGCCTGTTCCGAAGGCTATGATGGTAACTTCCCACTGCTCGAATCAGGGCCGCGGGAGATTTTCCCGCCGACCTCAAAATTTTGTGACACTGGACTCCCCGTGTGGCGTGTTGAGTGATTCGGCTAAGCAACTAGCGAGTAGTAGTAGTTAACTCTGCATATTAGGTTTGACCGAAGTCAAACTTCCTAAAGTTACCATAACAAATATGTATGATGTGAAAGTACATTCAATAATGAATCTAATGGTATTTATTTGTTATTGTATATGTTAATATTTTTTGTTATAAGCTTTCTGAGAGTTTACAAAACTTGACTTTGACCAATGCTAAAAACGGAGGGAGTACACATTTGTTTTCTTAGTTTGTAGTGAACTAATCATTTGTTGAAATTGTGAAATAAATATATTAGGCTATTGACTTTGAATGTAATGGTCTATACAATTCAATAGTTACAATCATTGTCGAATCCCAAGATGTATACAAGGTCTATAGTACTTCACAACATGCTCAAACTCACATAATCCCAGTCAAATGAGAATCTAAATGCATTTCATAGTTATTACTTTGTAGGATGCAACAAAAACAACCATAACTCTACATCAGCCATTATAGAAGCAACATTTTGACATATCCCAATGTGTGAATGAAACATGCAGAGAGAGCTTTTGAAGATGGAGCAGATAGGATGGGAAATATTTTATGTATGTGGATGAGAGAGTAGGAGACAAACCTAATGAGACAGAGAGAGAGATAGAGAGAGAAAGAGAGAGGAAGAAGTTAGGTCTATGAGAAAGATGGAGACATATAATATACGTGAGATGCGTGTGCATCCGGATTCTGTATACATGGAAGGAGAAGATACAAAATGTTTGATGAGAGAGCTAGAAAAACATGGACGAGAGGGGAAGGATCTCGTGGGTTGAGGGATTGACAATTTTGTGCGGGGGAGAGAGGGATTGGTAATTTTGTGCAAGAGAGAGAGAGAGGGTGGAGGGAGGAGTCAGTCAGCCATCGTCACATCACCCTGCTTCCAAATGACCCCGCATTCTCTAGCGCGGTGTGGTCGCCGTCTTCGATCTGCTCGATGCCCTCTTTGAATATTGAGGTGTTCTGCATGTTGGGGTGCAAAGAAGCACAAGCGAGAGTGGTCGCCGTATAACCTCGGATGGGGATGAATTGTGTGCTCGAGGGAGTGTGTGTGTGTGTGTGTGTGTGTGTGTGTTGTGCTGCGTGTCTCTCTCTCTCTCTCTCTCTGTGTGTGTGTGTGTGATATTGATAGAAAACAAACCTAAGGAGAGAAATGGGTATTCACGAAGAGATTGTGTGGGCCTTGAGGTGGGCAGGGGCCGGGTGAGGGTGCCAAAATGTGCGCGTTGATGCATGTGTTGCATGCGACCATGCGAGGGACGGACGAATCGAAAGAGATGGTTGTTGTGTTACGGATGCTCCTCTCCCTCTCTCTCTGTCTCTCTCTCCCTCTCTCTCTCTCACACACACACACACACACAAGTAAACTAGAAGACCGTTCTCTCATGTATACACAACGTATCGGCATCTGTCTATGTCTCACTCATGCATGATCATTTGCACATTCACACCTCTCTATGTCTGTATCACACGCACACCGTCTCCACATTGCCCTTCCGCCACAACACACATATGGACACATACACACGTTCTCTCTGAGTCACACACACAAAATCAGTATTAAAAAAAACTAGGGTGCACCTAAAACGTCCAAATCCAAATAAACACGAACTGGAGCTAAATTCAAATATATGGAAATATTGCAGCGTCAAGAACTTTCCCAGGAAAAAAAAGTTGAGTTATATTCGAGGATTGTTTTCACACACACAAAAAGGTTTGGTGGATGTCCTTCGAGCGCGACATGGTGACACACCATTCGATCGACCGCGCGGCCGCGGTTCACGCGCTTGCACAGGATTCCGTATCGTGGTTGTGGTACTAACTAATAAATGCGCTGCCTAAGTCTAATGTTTATGTGTACTAGTACGATTTTCTTTTAAGTTTGACCAACCTTACATAAAACTAAAGTAAGCTCCCACACGCGCACTCATCAATATGCCGCCACCGCCGTTGCGCATGCCGGCACCCGCCTGCTCCGGCCAACAATTTCTCGCCCATCATCGCCGTGTCGCCGCCATCCTTGTGCCATGAAGCCGAAGGCTCGCCCGCTCACGTCGTCTGCAGTCCCTCCTCGTGATGCCACCATGTTGCCAAGCATGTGAGCAGCTGGTGGAGCCGCATCTATGCACGTAGCATACGAAGAGGAGGACGAGCGCATGCTCCAGCACGCCGGTGAGGAGGAACTAGCGTGTCATTGTCATCTCCGCCCGCGCGGAGGAGGCGCGCATGGTTTCTATCGCGGCCGAAGCCGGTCACGCGCACGTCGAGCCCGCAAACCAGGTGCGGACACGAAATCTACCTTCGAGACCTTGAATGCCACGTGGATCCTGCAATTTGAATGAGCAATTTGGGTCAGTCGACTCATGTGAGCCGTTTGATGCAACATGGATGGCTAGAAGGGCTTCTTCCACCTCTTTTGCCGTCTTCTTCCTTCGCTCCGTCGAACTTCTTTCACAAATCAACTAACCCAAATTATACTACTAGTACGAACGTATTAAGTACAATAGGAACACGAAGATACGAGCAGTAGTACCAACTGCAAGAAGAACATTAGTAAGACATACTAGTACTAGTACTACTGTACGTACTAAAGATTTCAAATAACGAGAAAGAACATATTAAACATAGTTCTACTGGGGCCTCAGCGCAACACACCCTTGAAAATAAACTAAGCAACTAGTCCGCTTGACACTGCAGTAGAACCAGCATGAGCGACGACACTGCCACATACTCGGAGTCCGAGTCTACGTCCTCGACTTCGTCCTCGTCCCTCTTCCCGTTCCTCTTCGCCGACGCTTCTTTGCTTGAACCAGACACTAGGCTCTGCTTCTTCATCCAACCCTTGTAGATATTTACATAAAGGTAGGCATCCATTGCTGCGTACAGGATGTGATCTTCATCTAATGTCTTCGACTCCCATGCATGATGAAACTCTTGATGAGGTTTCTTCAGTTTAGCGTACGAAGGATCAATCATGGCTGCTGCCAGGGTCAGCATTGAAGGTTGAGGGGAGGACACCAGGCTTGCCTTCTGGAGATCGAAGGGCTGGCCTACAACAAGATCTATCCGACGCAGGACATCCCTGTCATTCTTAAAGCCTACAGTAACAAATTTCACTCTTTTGTCCTTGAGGAAGTTCTTAAAATCCTGGCACTCAACATCGGCATGGCATATGTGGTAGACCAAGCAAACGTTATGTACGCAAACCTGGATCACGGCGGGCTTCTTCCTCTCTTCGTCCTTCAGATCCTTCTCTCGTCCCAGGACTGTGGTGTACTCAACGTCTAGCCCAGCGACCCACTCATCCGTTGAACTGTTGAACATGCGTAGGAAGTGAGCAAGCCATGCTTTCACCGTCGCAGATCCACGTGTGTAGATGACGATGAACTGATCGCCGGTGATGGCTCTAACCTAGTACTCAGCGGCGACCATGGAGATTTTGGAGGCCATGGGTTTTGGAGGAGGGTTAGGAGAAGTTGAACTGTTGTACCCCGCAAAAAAAACTAGGAGCAAACTAATGTGAAAGGAGGGGACGACTGGGAGCAAACTGTTGTAAGGTAGAAGACGGGGACGAGTAGGGCGTGCGAACGGCGTGGGGTTGCTGGCTTGCTTGGTGGATAAACGGCTCCAAGCCCCCAAAGAGTTCTCGAGAACTATGCGGGACCCACTAGATGTCATGTCTACTAGACCCATATCATAGGCCTGACGGTATAGCTTCTGCCTGTTTGCACACCATGCCGGCGCGTGGATGTAACTTCACTTAATTCCATCAACCGCGCGCCTCCCACGACCTTCGCCTCCCTCGCGTGGTCGCACCCTTTGAGACTTCGACCGGCTATAAATGAGCAATTGTTTTTGCCTACTCCGCATGCATGATACTCCCTCTGGTCCTTTTTACTCCCGTCAACCGTTTGCAAAGTGTTTGACCAAATTTATACTTTTTTTGAACACCACCTTATATTAATTAACCAGCCACACCAGTACACTCATTCGATACAATGTTCACCACACAGGGCGGTACATTATTTACAAGAATACCATCTAATCTATTGTCAAAGCTATACTTAGCGATTAAGTGTGCCACCTTATTTGCTGAACGGCTAATCTTTGACAATTGAATATTGTTGATCAACTTCGAGATGCTCAACACTTTCATCTTCAGGTCACGCATAGCAGACCTGTCATAGTCCCCTGATGCAAGAGACGCTACCACAAAAGCGCAATCAGTCTCTAAAATTACAGGATTATGAAGAGAAATACCTATGTAGAGACCGGCAATGCAAGCCCTAAGCTCCGCTTCCTCCACGCTTTGACATGCATTAATGAAATCCCACGACCAAATTTATACTAAAAACATCAATATCTACAATACTGATTATAATGAGTATAAGAACTACGTTTTATAATGAGTGTAAAAATATTGATTTGATAATGTGAATGTTGTTACATTTTTCTATAAGTTTGGTGAAAGTAGAGGTACATTGACTTCAGACAAAACTTAAATGCACAATGCAGACTAGTTCCTCCGTCCAGGTGCGTGCCATGTCCTATCTTGTCATCACAACAAGGTTAGCTATTAGAGTACCACTACCTCCCTTCTAGTTTAAAGGGCTCAATTCAAAAATTTCACCTACTCTTAGAAAGATAGTAGAGGCGGTGGAATAGTTTCTGAAGTCTGCAAAAGTACTCAACTAGTGTTGTCGTTCTTCACAAAAAATGTGTTTACCAATGCATGCATGAACACTAGTTACTCTAACCCCTGTATTCTTTAATTCTTTGCCACATCAGCATGTTTGCTATTCCCGTGTGCATGATACCAGCTAAGATACCACCATTATGGCCAGCCTTAATCATCGCATGCAATAATTTAGTGCACCTTGAAATATGAACATGTGTGGGGCGTGTATGTTTTTAATGACTTGAGACTATACCTAGCCCGGTATGCAAGATGACTTATTATGCACCATTCCCCATACCTGCAGAAAACCCGTTCGTCTCCAAATCTTTTCCTCTGCATGTGTGGAAACAATATGCTTGCCAAACTCTCCTTCTCCCTCCGGCGGTCCCACCACTCCACCCCGTGTGAAAAAATCTGCATGCATGACTCTCCTCCCCCACGCTCGTCCAATCCGTTGTGACCAGAAATATTTCCACCCCTTCCCTCCCCCATAATTTACTCCAACAAATATGCCCACGTAGCTGTTACTTAACTGCAGGTGCACTGGGTCACTGGCATATGGGCCCAACAGGGGTCCGGCCCACATGTCAGTGATGCAACTGGACCTGCAGTTAAGAAAGTGCAGCCCAGTCCATATCTTACGTAGGTGTGCCATTGCTCGCTATAAATACTGCGCCTCCCACGACATCTCTATCTCCTCCCCCTCACGTTCACGTTCATCGCTATCTCCTCCCCTCCCTTTCACGTCGACCACCATGGCATCGCCCCTCCCAAGCCCTAGGAGCCCCTCGCTGCACCGCGCAGACAGTCACACGTCGCCGTTCCGTTCGTCGCTGCCACTAGTCGAGGAGGACACGTCGGTGTTCCGCTCCTCGCCGCTACGCGACGCGTCGCTGTTCCGTTTCTTGCTGCCACTAGTCGAGGAGGACGCGTCGGCGTTCTGCTCCTCACCGTGACACGACGCGTCGCTGTTCCGTTCCTCGCCGCCACTAGTCGAGGAGGACGCGTCGGCGTTCCGCTCCTCGCCGCGACGCGTCGAGGTGGACGCGTCGGAGTTCCGAATCTTGCCAGCACGCGCGTCGAAGGACGCGTCGGCTCCCCGCTACGAGGAGAACGCCGCACCGCCCGCCGAGCCCCCAGCCTTGAGGAGGTTTGGAAAGAAATGGATGTCGCCTTGTGGGAGGCTTTGCCTACAGCAGAGCATGCCAAACTAGAGGCGGAGAAGAAGGCCGAGGAAGAGAAGCACACCATGGAACAAGCTGCCTGGGAGGCCTATGTCGCGTCCGAGAGAGTCAGGCAATTGGCTCTTTGGCAGAAGGCTCGTGCGAGGGCCGTGAGGGTGGCGGAGGACACCCGTGCCGACGCCCTGAGTGCAGTCGGGCCCAAGCGCCTCATCTACACTTGGTGGTACGTGGACCGGGTGCATCCTTCCAGCAAGGCGGAGTACCTATTGGCGCCAGATCACCACACCGTTGAGATCACGCTCGCCCACCGGCATGCCGCCAATCAGCACCTCGCGAGTTGCGAGGCTGAGGAAGAGGTGTTGTGTCGGCGCGCTGGGAAACGGCCGCGCACCAGGGCACTCGTGGCGCGCCGCAAGCGCTCCTGCGAGCGCCTTGGCTTTTAGGAGGGGTATAATTTTTGTTTTGTAAGGCGATCTCATTAGTTTTGGGACGGAAATGATTAATCCCGAACGTTCAGGAATTTTTAGCGTCCTTTATTAAGTATGTAAAAGGGAAAGTTTGGAAACCTTGTGTATTCGTACGCATTTTGCAAGTACGTGCATATAGCACAAACTTTACTATATACTATCGCACTACACGTCTCTCTCGATATATGCTTGCAGACTGTGCTACTCCCTCCGTCCAGGTCAATAAGTCATCTTTGGTTGTGCACCATGACCAAGAATGAGGGAAGACTTATACACCTGGACGGAGGGAGTACTACTATTACTTATGTACGTGCAAATGCACGTTTTAACATTACGATGCGGTTTTTGTAAAAGTAAAAAAACGGCAGTAGTCTAGCTTGTGAAACGACTCAATGCAAAACAAATGCAAAAATGCTCGTTTGATTGTTTACTTTTAGCTTCCTTCTCTGTGGTTATTTCTCTGTCGTACTTTGTACGGGGTATCTCACTGGCTGGAAAGGCATGCAGATTCCCAAACCGCTTCCTACACCCTGTATCGAATTTTTTTGCCTAACAAGTTGTGTCATGCAATTGGAATTCCAACTTGAGTACTACTACTAGTAGGAGTACCAGGGGCCAGTTCTTTTAGGCTTCTAGATTAGTAATCCCATAACTACTACCTCCGTCCCAGTTTATTGGTCCCCATTGTAATCTGTGTCAAATTTTAATCATAAATTTAACTAATGAAATGTTAGTGCATGTCACATGCACTACTCTATCCGTCTAGGTGAGTAAGTCATCTTAGGCTGTGCACCATGACCAAGGAGGAGGAGAAAACAAGAAACGTTAATGCTTATTTGCTAATTAATAGTATTGCATGCAATGAACTAACCACTGCATGTCGTCTGTGATATCTCAAGTCATTGAAAGCATGCACACTCTTTATCTCTTATTGGTTGATATGTCAAGAAACAAGAAACGAGGTAGAAGTTAATGCACCGCGCCTAAGTGTTTTGGGATTATTTGGTTTTCGTAAGATGACTTACACACCTAGACGGAGGGAGTAACATTTTATCAGTTAAATCTCTGGTCAAAATTTAGCACAAATTACAATGGTGAGGAATAAACTAGGACGGAGTAGTAGTTTAGAAGCCCAAATAAATGAGTGAGGCGCCTTATTGTTACTCTCCACTATGACTAGTCTTGTGGGAAAAGCTGGGGAAGTCGCCAAAAGAACTGGCCCTAGGAGTAGTAGCTAGGGATTGAGTGTGCGAGATGAACCGGAGAAAGTAAATGCAGAGAGATGAAATACAAAAAAGACGGAGGGATGTGATGGTTGCTTGTCCGTTTATTTTACCAGGCCACTTATTACTGGGAGTGTTTGGGTTTTGTGATATGACGGCTTTACTGCCGCGCCACGAGCGGGGTGAGAGGTGAGGCTCCCATGCAGCGCCGCCATCTACACTTGTACTACACCGATCATGGTTTATTTGTCCCCCATTGAATTTGACTGAAGATTTAACTGACAAAATGTTAGTGCATGTCAACAAAAACTATATTGTTGGATTCTTATTTGAACATAGTTTTGAATGATATAATTTTAGGTGACATGCATCAGTATTTATCGTACTATATATAATGTTAGTTTAATTTTTGGTCGTACTAATCTATAGTAGTAAGGTGCCCGTGCGTTGCACCGAAGAGTGAAATGCATTGATCGGGGAGTTGTTTATTTTGACAAAGGATGTGGGGGTCATCTCATGTGTAATGGGTATCGATAGGTTTCTTTAGATATTATCTCATCTCTAGAGCTCACAAATATCCAGGTGAAATAGATAAAAAGGTATCTTTTGCAAACAAAAGTGTTCAATTGTTCAACCTGCATCCAAAACTTGTGAAGAAATAACACTTATTGTGCTTTGCAAGAAATGATCTTTAAGAATTAGTTTTTGAGTATCGATTGTTATACATGTTGGCTACAAATGACATGGCACTTTCTTATAGTCAACAGTTGGCTATACTATTAAGTAATATTAACCATTCCCTTATACACCTAGACGGAGGGATTAAATCACGATGACTTGCAAGGGGGCAGAGGAGATGTAAGAAATGGTTCATCGTAAGTCTTTCACCAGTACTGTAGTAAAAATTCATACATGGAAGATTCTAGACTAAACCATAAACGGGTACACTTTTATTCATGCGCAATACTCCAATAGAGCAAGATCCTGCATGGAAGTCTCCACATGCTTAGACAGCGGATTACATTGAGCGAAGACTAATGATCAACATTTAACTTGATGATGCGCATTTTTTAGAAGAACAGGGAGGCTCCTCCCCAGTTCCATTATCAAATGAAACGCAAACTGTCTTACATCAGCTCACTGAAGGAGCGGTTCAAACAAAGGACTGCGGCGAAAGCCACAAGTTTAACGACAAGCTTACAGAATCAAAAGCGGCAAAGACACGGGCCAAAAGCGCCCACACACAAACTACATGTTATCTAAGTGCACTTGATAATGCGTATGTCCAGGTGAACCTCCTTGGAGTCCCCGTGCACCGCGTCGGCGGGTAAAGGATGCTATGGGTTTTCCAAGTCCACATTGGCGGGATAGTACCAGCTCCCCAGAGTCCAAGTCCGTTCGATGAGGCCGGTGTCGCCGCCCACGCGACCCGGAGGGGTAGTAACACTGACCACGCACCCGTACATCTGCCTCGTGTCAGTGTCAGCGTCAGCGGCGTCGCCCCTAATGCACATTACAGAGACAGGGCGGCAGCCTGCGCGGGCCTCGCCGGTGCCCACGATCAAGAGGAAGACGCTGTCGTCCTCCACCGAGACTAGCAGGCGGCGGTGACTCTCCAGCGACTCGAGCATGGTGAACCGGTAGCACGTCTCGTACTTGATGTTCTCCACCAAGGGCCAGCAGTGACCGCTGCACGCATCCGTGAGGTGATGCACCATGTCCGCCGGCGAGCCACAAAACGGCATCGGGCACTCATAGCAGTGGACGAAGGGCTCCTTGGAGGCATCGACCAGGCCGTCCATGAAATGGGAGTGGCTGTAGGGGACGTTGCGCCAGTTGAATATATGAGCAAGTTACTACGAGATTTAATCCGAATAAGCACAAAATAAATCATGACGGCTATAACAGGGATGAAACTAATCATGTGGACTAGCATAGTAGTAGGATATAGAGTAGAAACATGAATTCTACCAGGATTTCGAACAGGAAGGACAGAAACACATATGGTGCAACGGGAGCAGCAACGTTGGCATTGAGATTGTCGCCCATGTTGTTGAGGAAGAGGTTGCTGAGGTCGGGGAAGAAGTCGTCATCGGTGAAGTCGTGGCTGCCAGCAGTCGCGAGAGTGCGCTCCCCAGATTTCAACAGCGCCCGCCGAATGGAGTGCGGGAGGGAGTGGCTGTAGGGGACGTTGCGGCCGCCGAATGGAGCGCAGGAGTAGCACATGAAGCAGTAGATGGTGTCCTTACTAGTACTCCCTAGTCTCTATCTATCTATATCTATATAAATCTACTTATCTACTCTTATAGAAAACCGAGTTGGTGATGATGGTATGCCTGCCATCTTGTAATATACACTGTCCGATCTATATCTGACAGATAGAAAGCCAACTGTGACAATTTTACAAAAGATACCCGCACCTCTCTCCACATTTACAGGTAAGGCCTTGCCTCGTTCATCCTTATCTCCCACAACCTCGTGCTCCTCCCTATGTCTCAATCTCTACTAATCTTCTCTGTTTTATATAACAAATCGAATAGGGCTGCACCGTCCGCTGCACGCCCGGCTGAACACACCTCCTTGCCTCCATCATCACCATTTGAGTCTTTTATAGGAGTAGGAGTAGAGAAAAAACCGAGTTGGTGATGATGGGGTGTCGTGCAATGCACGGGCATCTTGCTATTTTTTTGCATATAAGTCCAAACACCATGTAGACACAGTCTTTGAGCATGGTTCGTAGTCGTTCCATGCTCGGGCATTGAAGTTTGCAACTATTTTAGATTAGAATATACTACTCCTCCGGTGCTAGTAGTAGAGAAGAGTCCTACTCTACTACTCTACTCAAGCAAGTTAGAGCATAGTACTGTAGTAGGTACTGTAGGGAGTACCAGTACTATGATCACTCAAACAAGTTGTCTGGCATCGATATGACCCTACGCTATTGGTATGTGTCTCGTAAGTCAAGCGGCGTGCTGTAGTCATCATCACCTGTCCACTTCCCGCAGCACATATTCGCTTCTCCATCTTTGTCCGCACATAATCTCGTCCAAGCTTCCATCCCCGCTAAGGCGCCTCCCCCCACCTCGTCCGAAACCCAAGCACTAACAATGGCAGAACCGAGCAGCATCCGCCGAAAGAGTGGCCGGAATTCGCTCCCCATAGAGGTAATCAAGCTCATTGTTTCGCGTGTGGACAATCTCAGTACCATGCCACTCGCCACGTGCTCGTCGGGGGCTATACCGCTTACTCAAAGCCCTCAGGCCGGAGCTTTTTAAGACAGCTCCTTGCTTGCTGATGCCGCCTGATCTTCCGAAACAGCATGTCACGCAGCTTAACGATCGTAGGGTGGCGAGCATCAACCCCCTTGACTGCGATCCCCTCCCCGTCAGCCTCAACTACATTAACGGTATGTACTGGGTCGGCATGAACACGTCTTGGATGGTGCTCGTCGATGGTCGCGACAGCTGGATGCTCGTGGAGGTCTACACCCGGCGATTGATCCCCCTTCCTTCGATTAACACTGCACTGCTTTGGCACCGCGGCCCAGAATACTCGGAATCTTACAATAGACAACATGATACCAAGTTTGATTTGCTCAAGGTTGTAATCTGCCAAGTGCCCACAAGATCTGCGAATCATAAAGACTTCAGGCTAATTGCGTTCTTCAACCGCGGTCTCGCCTATCTGACAGGTCACTGTGGTAAGTGGATAAATCTGCACGTCCATCGCAGGATCATACATCCTCCATGGTTCTCTGATGCCATTGAACACAAGGGCTTCATTTACGCTGTCGACTCCTGCTATGGCTGGACGTATTGCTGGCCTACTCCAGTCATCGCTACAAATGGTCGTTACAGCAGTATGTTACTTTCCTATGATATCATGATGGCTTGCTTATATTACTGTCAACATTTACTGAAAAAATATTCATGCTCATAACATGCTGTTCTTAAGATTGACTAAATCAAGAACCCTTTTTTATTTGAATGCAACTTGATATGATGTTGTAGGCTGCCTGGTGTCCCTACCCTTCCTAATCCTAGAACCTTTCAAAGAAAAGCGGCATGGCAGTTGCAGGTGGTTCCTGGCTCGATCAGACGATGTCGAAAGATTGATGATCGTTCGCACGTATCGGACGTGTTGTTTCGTGGAATACAATCATAGTCACTGCAAGGTCTTTGAGCAGGATCCGAGCTTCTATGGGCCTTCAGGAATTTTTGACTGGAGGCTAGTAAGTAGCCTTAGTACACGCTCTCTGTTTGTCGGACTGAATTATCTGATTAACCAGGAGATAACCGACGGCAAGGATCATGATGGCAGCGCGGTTTCGTTCATCAGGCAAAGCTGTGTGTACATAGCGTACCATGCATCTCTGCATGCACCATACCCTGATATATGCGGCCACGCTTTGCAGCCCAAAGTAGGAGAGAGGGTCGCAAGTATCAGACTTCAACCGGATGGCTAGAGTTTCCCCCATCAGGCACCCATCTGGTTCAAGCCGTCAGCCAATCACCACAGCTTAATAAATAGTAAGGTCTAACTGAGCTAGTTAGTTAGATGCGTACACTTAGTGTAGTAGGATCTTTCTTTAGTTTGATGCATACACCTGTTCTTTTTTGGTAGCCCTTTTGTAATGATGGCTGATGTTTGGTTTGGAAGAGAGAGCTGTGTCTTCACTCTTCTGGCCTGCTTACTGCTTCTGTTGCACCCCCAGCCCTGGTTGCTGCTACTGCTGTTTTCAATGTACAATCAGTAGTATATTTCATCTGTTGGTTGAATAAATGTGTTGTTAGAACGACAAAAGAATTGTTTTGGAAGTCGTTGCACGGTTTGATCCTTTAGTGCCCCGTACCGTACGTAGCTCATACTATTTTTCGTACGGAAGACATTTTCCACTTGTTGATAACATGCAGCCCACTGATGAAGGCCCAATAGAGAAGCCCATAATTAACTGGAAGGGAAGCTCTCACATGAATCCGGCCCAGGTACATGCTCATGGTCCCCTAAACATAAATAAGTAAATAAATAAATAAAGCTAAATGCTCATGCCCTAGTTCTTTGGGAAAATAGGTAGCCCAACATTTCTTTTTGAAGAATACCCAAGCTAGGCCTATTTGTTTTCTCCGAATTACTGGGCTGCAAATCTTTCAAGACGAGGAGGGATGCATTCCGTCCTGGCCAAAGAGTATGGTCAATGTCTGTTAAAAGTAATAACAAAAGGAGTTGAAAATTCCAAAAAATTTATAGCAAATGGGATATTAGTTTTTTTTGGTTTTTGTTCTTCACTGATATCTTATACGTATTTCATTGGATTTAACATGACATAGTACTAATTTATTTTTAAATTTGTTTTCGTATGACTATTAATTTTTGGATTAAGAATATTTCGTTCCCCAGCAAAAATTTGCGAATTTTCAAAATTTCCCACATATTTAGTTAATTTTTTGACCCTGGTACTAACAAGAAAATGGCCAGCAATTCTAAAAATGGAAAACAGGCTGCAATAAATTCCATATGAATTAGAAAATAAGTAAAAATTATAAAAATAATAGAAAATGGGTTGTACATGCCATAGATTTCGAGGCTGACTTGTTTACGTAAGGCTTTGTCAGTGAACACACGATTCTAGCAGTAGTGACTGTTGGATGTCCATCCAACGGCCGACGTGCTTCTTCAATCTCTAATCTTCCTGCTCCAGCCGCCTAAACTAGCATCGGCGGGATTGCCAGCTCCCTCCTCATGTGGCCCGTTGTGATGCTGCGTAGGCTTCCCCGGCCCACCATACTCCCTCCGCTGGCCTGGCCGCACGCAATCAACTGCCTCCTTATTACGCGAAAAAAATGATTCCTCCCACTAACATCTGGGGCGCATCAATTGGGAGGCTGACCCGTGGGCCTACTAAGTTGACGCGTACGCAGGGCTTGTCAACTTAGTCAACAAACGATTCTAGCAGCAGTAACCATTGGATTTGAATCAAACGGTCCTGCTGCTTCTTCAATTGTTGCTCTTCTTGCACCAGCCGCCCAAACCAGCGCCGGGGAGACGGCCTGCTCCTGCCTCCAGTGGTCGTTTGTGCTGCCGTTGAGGCCTCATCACCCCTACTACTCCCACCGCTAGCCAGGCCCTGCGGCGATGGCAGCCTCACACCGCAGCCGAACCAGTGAACCCTCGTACTCCTCTCCACGTGGGCATCCACTGCCGCGTCTTCCCCGGCTCCACGTCGTCCCCTTCCTAGGCCTCGCCGTCGTCCACCGCCTTGGTGCTCTCGGTGCGGCGTGGTCAATGTGGTCAACGACATTCCATCGGAAGAGTACTGTACGTGGAGAGGCTGACAGCTGGGTCCACGACCACAACCCAGTTTTTTTGTGATTTGCCAAGTAAGTCGCTTTGTCAGGCCTGTTGGGCTGCAAATCTTTCAAGACGAGGAGAGCTTTCATTCGGCTGGCCGAGAAAATGGCCCGTCAGTAATGAGAAATGGGTTGTACATTCTTAAAACACATCAAACCGGCAATTCATTTCAAATATCTTGTTTTTTTCATTTCGAGATTTTGAATTACATTAATTTTTATGCGTGGAGAATTTGTTGGATTTTATATAGATATACATTTATTTTTAAAATCAGTTCGAATGTGAGTCGAAATTTCGGGATTAAAAACAGTTCGGACCGCACCTAAATATGCAAAATTTCGTATAATTTTTTAACCGTGGCCACAATATGGGCTGTAATGCTAACAAAAAGAATATGGGCTCCAAGAAAAACCTTAAGAATTAGCAAATGGGCTGTAAATTATTAGAAATAACGGCAGATGGGTTGTATGTTGTTTTCCACAGATTTGCGGCTTTCCTAAAAAAAGGTTGACGCACAAGTATTGACTGTTGGATGGCCATCCAACGGCCGCCGTGCTTCTTCAATCTCTGCTCTTCCTGCTCCAGCCGCTCAAACAAGCGCCGACGGGACTGCCTGCTCCCTCCTCCTCGCGGACGGCTCGACAGCTCGGACCCACCAGCTATATCTTCGCACGCAAGGAAGTGCCTCCTTATTACGCACAAAAAAATGAATACTCCCCCTGTTAGCTGGGACCCAGTATAGTGGCAGGCTGACTTGTGGGCCTACTAAGTTGACGGGGACGGAGGGCTTTGTCAACTTAGTCAATATGCACGATTCTAGCTCCAGTGACCGTACGATGTCCATCCAACAACCCTAGTGCTTCTTCGACCTTTGGTCTTCTTGCTCCAGCCGCCCAAACCAGCGCCGGTCGTGCCTCGTGCTCCTGCCTCCCGTGGCCGATTGTGATGCGGCGGAGGCCTCACCGCCCCCTACTACTCCCACCGTTGGCCAGGCCATCCCTCTACTCACCCACACCCCCTGTTATTCTGCGGCGACGGCCTCACACTGCAGCGAACCAATGAACCCTCGTACTCCTCTACGCGTGGGCATCCACTATCGCGTCTTCCCCGGCTCCACGTCATCCCCTTCCTAGGCCTCGCCGTCGTCCACCGCCCTGGTGCTCTCGGCACGGCATGGTCAACATGGTCAAGGAACGGCTTCCATCGGACGTGGACTGTACATGGAGAGGCTGACAGCTAGGTCCACGGCCGCAGCAAGGAAGTGCCTCCTTATTACGCGTGAAATAATTATTCCTCCACCTGACAGCGGGGACCCACCAGACGGGCCAGCATGTTTCATGAAAAAAACGTTTCCCCCCTGACTGCTGGGACCCACCAGCTACACCTTCGCACGCAAGGAAGTGCGCCCGGGCAAAAAAAACAAAAACAAAACAATTCGCCCCTCCTGACTGCTGGGACCCACCAGCTACATCTTCGCACACAAGGAAGTGCGTCCGGGCAAAAAAAAACATTCGCCCCCCTGACTGCTGGGACCCACCAGCTACATCTTCGCACGCAAGGAAGTGCCTGACAGTCGGGACCCACCTGGTCGAAGCGTACATAGCGTTGTCATTCTGGTCGTGAACGTGTACGTACATACTGGTCGTTGTAGAGGCGCGCATGTTTCGTAGCAGAGGCGCGCACGTAGCATGTACACGTACGTACAGCGGCCAGGGTGCAAGAAAGAAAATACGGCCACGTACGTACATACGGGCAAGGTCTCGAACGCTTAGTCGCGCATACATACGGCGAGGGCTCGTGTACATGGTTGGGTCAGAACGGAGAAACAACGTCGTCGTCGTGTTCATGGGGAGGCAACGAAATGCGTCATGTTCATGGGGAGGCAACGGAATGCGTCATGTTCATGGGGAGGCAACGGAATGCGTCGTGTTCATCGGGAGGCAACAGAACGCATGGTAACCAGCCGGCTTGGACGGAACAGGCGATGGGAACGAGGCCTGGCATACCGCAGAATGGAGGAAACGGCCTTGTGTTCGACCGGCCATGTTCGAAACGGGGTCCTGTTGATTGGGAGGGGTCTGGCGTACCGCAAAACGGAGGAAACGGACCTCCTACGGTCGAAACGGGGGTCTTGTTGATCGGGAGGGGTGTGGCGTACTGCAAAACGGTCAAAACGGACCTCCTACGGTCGAAACGGGGGTCCTGTTGATCGGGAGGGGTGTGGTGTACTGCAAAACGGACAAAATGGACGTCCTACGGTCTAAACGGGGGTCCTGTTCATCGGGACGGGTGTGGCATACCGCAAAACGGGACTCCACGGGATACTGTTCATCTCCTCCATCGACCTCCTCCAGCCTCCACGGGCTACCGCCGACCTCCTCCGGCGTCCATGGGCTCCTGTTCATCCAGCCTCCACCGCGCGCTACTCCACCGGCTACTGTTCAACCACCCCTCCACCGTCTACTGTTCATCCAGCCCTCCACACCATGGGGTCCTGTTCAACCACCCCTCCACGGGCACCCCTCCATCGTCTACTGTTCATCCAGCCCTCCACCACAACATGGGGTCCTCTTCATCCAGAGGCAACGCCACCG
>NC_041381.1:291833535-291850024 GCF_002162155.2 Triticum dicoccoides
CAACGCTCACTGTTCATCCAATCGATCGGCTTTAGTTAGCAGCAGTAGCGAAGGAATCGCTCGATCGAGTTCAGTTAACAGCCATCGATCGATCGCTTGGGTTCAGTGACGCGTAGCCTACAGTGGAATCGCTCGGGTTCAGTAAGAGCCAACGCCTCGCATGTGTATGAGAGAACCGCGCATCGCTCGGCCCCTGACCTCCCACCGTAACTGGCAACTCCCCGAAATTTTCCTCCCCCTCACTTCTACCACGATTTTTTCCGTCATGGACGGCCCAAAGAATGTCATGCAGCTGCGTCTCTGGCCCGCCAGGATGAAAAGCCCATTTTCTGCCATGATTTTTTGTCATAGAAGTAGGAGCCCACCACATCTATGATGATACCGGGTTTTGTCACAATTATCGTCATAGAAGTGTCATATGTATGACAAAAAAAATTCGTTCGGCCCAAAATATCACGGATGTGTCTTTTTTTGTAGTGTAGGGGTTAACAAACCAATGGCAAGAATGAATGTACAATGATGGGATACCACAATAGCAAGATAATATAGAGGTCACCATTCTTGCTTATGGTTAGGTTGTCAAAAAGGTGAAGGTGGCCGATGTCGAATCCTTGTCGAAGTTGAGCACCGGTGTTGTTGATGTCGAACTGTTCCTAGTTAGCCGAAACACCCTAGGAAACGAAAAAACCGCAAACTCAAAATCTCAAACGGAACATGTCAAACGGTGATAGCAGAACACGTTGGTGGTTCCGGAGTTGACAATACGGAAGTGGTGGTGGTGGTTGAGGAAGAAGTAACCATTCCTAAGTAGCCGAAACACCTTAGGAGACTCAATTCACCACTCAAGCAACCACAAATGCTATATGGCTCAAAATGGGTTAGATTGCGGAAAGCTATCATGGTTTTGCGGATGATATGGTGGAGGGCTTAGGAAAAGATGTCAAAATGTCAAAAGTTTATGGATTCAAATGATGCTGGAACATATCTAAATGGATGGGTAATGTCAATAGCTACTCAACAAGCTAAAGAACGTCAAAATCAGACTCCGGATGTGGAAGATATGGCCGAAACAAGAAATCAGCCGAAGCAGTTTTTGAACTAGAGGATAGTTCGGTCTTCATCTGAAAACCTTCTGATTCAAGTGGATAGTTCGGTATTGGGGAGAGGACAGTCCGGTCCAAGAGCGATTTTGGTCCTAATGCGAGCGGATAGTCTTCTATGGGGGTGCGGACAGTCCGGCACGGGCTGGGAAAGCACGAACTCGAAACTTTAGGCGGAAGTGGATTATATTGGGGTCAAAATTGAGGAGATTTCTTGGATGGGAAGTGGGGAAGATAGATTCACTCGAAACACAACAAATCCAGGGATCAAAATCAACAACACATCATCAAACCAACAAATTACAAAAAAATGGGGCTATTTTTTGTGGGGATTTCCAAATTTAGGACGAAATCAACAAAATTAGTCTCGAAAACAAGGGTAGGGGCTCAAAATTCATGATCAACGTGGCTCATGATACCAAGATGTTGTAGGGTGGAGACCCTAAGTGCAGATCTTTCACAAATTGGAGGGGAATCCACGAAGAATGTGAAGAACACGAAGAACTAGAGGGGAAATCACAAGAGAAAAACACTCAAGAACAAGTCCAATCACACATCCACTAGACTCACAATCACACAAGATCCACAAAGGTACAAGAATAACAAAGCGAAAGATACAAGGTAAAGTTCATCCCAAATCCAAAGGAGCTGAGGTCTTGATGATCTAGATAGATCCCTCCCTAGAAGGGGTCTTGAATCCCTAGGGATCTTCTCCAATGGAGGCCTTGAACTTCAATGGACCCTTCTCTCTCAAGAGGAATCCCACAAGGGGCGATACATGAGGTAAACTCTAATGTCTAGATCTATTCTTAGCTTCCCCTAAAATGGAGGAGAAGGACAGATATATATATATATATATATATATATATATATATATATATATATATATATATATATATATATATATATATATATATATATATATATATAGGTCCAAGGCAAGGAAGGGGTAAGTAAGAGGGAAAGGGTAAAGTTACATGGGCCTTGCCCAAATTCGGTCGGCAGATGCACTTCAGGACAGTCCTGTACGGGGGGATCGGACGGTCCCGTGGAAACAGAAACTTTTGGGCGTCTAGAAATTGTACTGCCAGACTGTCCGCTTGGGGGACCGGAATGTCGTAGTGCAATTTCTGCATAGACCAAAATTGCTCTCTCGATGGACCGGACAGTCCGATTGGGCGACCGGATAGTCCGATAGTGCAAATTTTGCACCGTCGTTGCTTCCAACCTTGCCTAGCGGATGGTGTACGCATACACTTGCACTTGACCTCCTCCTCGTCATCCGTGGTGCTCCGATGATACCTATACATGCACAGAGAGGAGTGTCAATTAGTATACCATCCTCGATGGGGTCAAGTGAACACGTGTAAAGGAGATGATTCACCTTTGTGTTTGTGAAGTAGATGTCGCACGTGTCACTCGCCAAACGGACTCTTGACATGGTGATGTCTGTAGGATGCTCCGCATCAGGAACTCCATCACACAGGGATACTGTTGGGACACGACCTAGATTGCGACGAATGGTACAATTTCAACTCCTGATATAGCTTCTCCTGAAACTGGCAATGACACGCCAGGTGAGTACTTTGAATGTACTCGCAAGCTCAAAACAAGCAAAGCAAATATGGCAAACAATAGCAAGACAATTATCAAGTTGTAAATGCATGAACAAGATGAGATACATGAAGTGCTCGTGGTGCAAAACTCACGGTCCCTCAGACAAACTTACCATCTCAGGTTATCTCATAACCCACATGGTAAATTTACCATCGTGATCCTCACTAGATCACTTTCGAAACCAACATCATGGTCATTACAAGACCACCAACTTCTGTATGTGCCATCTCAAAATATTTAGTGTGCAGGTTTGTTATTACTGTTGACCCACAATGTGACATAGTATGAATTGTGTCCATAAGCGAGGATGCGACTATCGATAGATTATACACTCTGCAAAGGTTTGTACAATGTACCCACACCATGAAATTCATGGCCTCATGCTCCCATTCGAGTGGACCAATGACAATCCGACAAAACCAATCTATTGCATGAAACTCTCCCGGCCACTCTGACAAACTCCTCTTTGGGCTAAGTCATGGGTGGCCCCGGATGCCCATTCTGGACTTCTGTCATGTTCATGGTCGGCCATCGTTGTGGCAAAACAAAAATGGTCCCAGACGGGGACAATGGTACCATACAAGTTTGGGCACACAAGATTATTGCTGCCTACCAGGCTAGGGCAGCACGAGCACACAATCTTCCCTAGTTGGAGGCACCAGCGAGAGGCATGAAAATAAACCGCATTAGGGCCTCCCCATCTAGGCAAGTGTGGTTGCACTAGTGAGCTCGATTCGGTGGCACCCTGACTCAATCTACAACTTGTTCAATTTGTATTAACATCTTGTTTGACTTGAATTTAAAATGAATCGAGTCATAGTATGAAATGAAATGCATGGAACATGAATATGAAAAGTATATGCATCATCATAAGCATAAACATATAGCATGACCTCTACTGCACAATAATATCAAGATGACATGTATGCTACTTCCAAGATATAACCTAGATGAAAATAATATGCGCAAGGTTCATATAGCAAGTTATATCCACTCAATGCAATTAAAATGAATTTAAATTCAAGTAAAATCATTGCTATTGCAATGTCACCCTTGCAAATGATTGTTGTGGCTTGCCTTATGATGTAGGGTGGAACCCTAGGGGCTGACCTTTCATGATTTGGAGGGGGGTTTCGAAGAACATGGCGAACACAAAAGGAAAAACACGAGAGGAAACACTCAAATCAATGAGAAACGATCACACATGTGCTAGATCCATGAACATAAAGAGTGATACATGATTCAAATCCAACAAATGACGATACAAAGGTCGGTAGTTCTTCCCAATCCGTGAGGAGATGGGGGCTTGAATCTGTGAGGGGATCTTCCCTTACGGGGTCTTGAATCCACTTGGGATCTTCTCCGTGGAGGCCTCGGTCTCCAATGGAGTATGCATAAAGTGGATGATGAAAGCTCTATCTCTAAATGAGCTGAACCAATGCTAACCATAATAAGAGGGAGGAGGAGGTGTATATATAGTCTAGGGGGATGGGTGGGTACATGGGCCTCGGCCCTAGTCATTGTGCACTGACAGGCGTTGGACGTCCGGAAGGTCTCGGACGTCCGGTGGCTCGCGAAGGTCCGATCGTCCGGTGGGTGGTTGTTGCCAATGATTCTGCTCTAGTTAGTGGTCATCGGATGACCTGTGGGTGTCGGACATCCGGAGGCTCGGTCATCCGGAGGGTTCAACTCCGTTAATTTCCGTTCTGTGATGTGGCACCGGATGCCCAGAGTGGAGAATGCGTTCGGGTGCTAGGAGGTGTCGGACATCCGGCCGCTGTAGCGATCGCTGGCTGGGAGTTGGGCCGGCTATCTGGCGCTTCAGGCGTCGAACGTCCGGCCTGGTCTAGTCGTCCGGTGGCTATACTTTTCCTAGCAGTTCTTCCTCTTGGTCATTGTACTTGGTGTCCTCGCCATCTTGTCCATTGGATGCAGTAGCTTCGTGGCTATCCTCGAAGTACCTGATCACACATGGGGTTTCTGCTTAAGGTAGTAGCCATGTCTCACATGAAGAATGTAAGTTTGGAGAGGAGCGAGTTCACCTTATCTTCAATAGCCTTTGCTCGAGCTCTAGTCATTGGTCCATGTGGTGTCGTGGGAGACGAAGGTAGGTCCATGTGGATGACTGTAGGATGCTTCACATCATCTCCTCCCCTTGGGAAAGATCCGACCTCAGATCCAAAGCCTCGTCACCGTGGTAGGGAGAGAGATCCTTGACATTGAAGATGTCGCTCACGGTGTACTTGTCGCGTGGTAGGTTGATCTTGTATGCATTGTTGTTGTAGCGTGCTAGCAGCTTGGAGGGTCCGTCGGCTCGAGGTAGAAGCTCGGACTTGCATTCGTGGGGGAATCGGTCCTTCCGAAGGTGTAGCCACACAAGATCACCGTTGTTGAATATCATGGTATTCTTGTTGGTGTTGACCTTGGTCGCGAGGCATTGTACTTGGAGCTCGATGGCGTGCCTTGTATCTTCATGCACCTTCTTGAGATAGCTCGCTCGTGCACTCGCGCCCATGTTGATGCGCTCTTGTAGTGGTAGTGGTAGAATATACAATGGCAACAATGGCAACAATGGGTTGAAACCGTAGACGACCTCGAAGGGGGACTTGCCGGTAGTTGAATGTCTTACGCGATTGTAGGTATACTCAGTGATTGGTAGGCACTCTTCCCAGTCCTTGATGTTCTTCTTGATCACCGCACGTTGCAGAGTAGATAGCATCCAGATCATGACCTCCATTTGGCCGTTGGTTTGTGGATGGTATGCTGAAGAAAATAAGAGCATGATTCCGAGCTTGGCGCATAGGGTCTTCGTAAAGTAGCTTAGGAACTTGACGTCGCGATCCGAGACAATCGTCTTTGGCACTCCATGTAGACGGAATACTTCCCTACAAAAGAGATTGGCAACATGTGAAGCATCGTCTATCTTGTTGCATGTAATAAAATGTGCCATCTTATAGAAAGGGTCCACAACAACAAACACGTAATCTTTGCCATTTGGAGTTCTAGGAAAACCAAGCACAAAGTCCATACTAATATCTTCCCATGTGTGATACAGAATAGGAAGTGGCATATAGAGACCATGGGATTGAGTTTTAGACTTAGCTTTGCGACATGTAGAGCATCGGTTGGTGTAGCGAGAGATGTCGTTGAACATCTTGGGCCAAAAGTAGTTCTTGGAGAGCATAGTGAATGTCTTGTCGCGTCCAAATTGTCCCATAAGTCCTCCCCCATGAGATTCTTGTATAAGTAACAAATGAAGATAAGACTTAGGGATACATAGTTTGTTAGCTCTCATAAGATAATCATCCTTGATGTAATATCGTTCCCCAGATGTATGCATCAAACATTTGGCATAAGAAATAACAAAAGTAGGATCATGCGCATACAAGTCTTTTATGTGCTCAAAGCCAATGAAATTCAATTCAAGTTGAGTAACAAGCATGCATTTGCAAGACAAAGCACCTTCCACAGCATTTTCCTTACCTTTGATATACTTGATAACATAAGGAAATGAATCAATAAACTCACTCCATTTGACATGTCTCATGTTCAGTTTAGTTTGACCCTTTAGGTACTTAAGCGTTTCATGATCCGCATGGATGAAAAATTCATGAGGGCTAAAATAATGTTCCCACACATGCAAGACTCTCACTAAAGCATACAACTCTTGGTCATAAATGGGATAGTTTAGTTGCGCGCCGGAAAGTTTCTCACTAAAGTAAGCTATGGGGTGCTTCTCTTGCGTTAACACACCTCCTATGCCATTACCACTAGCATCACAATGAACTTCAAAAGTTCTGTCAAAGTTGGGTAAGGCAAGCAAAGGAGCATGTGTAAGCAAATTCTTAAGCTCGTGAAATGCAGTATCTTGGGATGTTCCCCAAAGAAATGGTCCATTCTTCTTACTCATGGAATGAAATGGTGATGCAATAGTGCTAAAGTCCTTAACGAATCTATGATAGAAATCGGCTAAGCCAAGGAACCTATGCACTTGTTGCAAGTTGGTTGGTTGTGGCCAAGTTTTAATAGCATGAATTTTAGCTTCATCTACCTGAACACCGTTAGATGACACAACAAAACCCAAGAAGACAAGCTTATCAACACTAGAAAGGTATTTGTCCATATTAGCATAAAGGCGCTCTTTCGTTAGTGTTTGCGAAACAGTTCTAAGATGGGTGACATGATCTTCTAGAAAGATGCTAAACACAGGTATATCATCAAAGTAGACCACAACAAATACGCCAATGTATGGATGAAGAACAGATTGCATCACATTCATAAAGGTGCCAGGTGCTTCAGATAAGCCCATAGGCATAACTAGCCATTCACACAAGCCAAACTTGGTATTGAAAGCGGTTTTCCATTCATCACCTTCTTGAATGTGTATTTGGTAATATCCACTCTTAAGATCAATCTTAGAGAAAATGGTGGTTCCGCTAATCTCATCTAGCATATCATCAAGGCATGGAATGGGATATCGATAACGAATGGTCATAACAATGATAGGATGACAATCAGAACACATGTGAAAACTACCATCTTTCTTAGGCGCAAGAATTACACAAACAACACAAGGACTTAAGCTTTCACGTACATACCGATTGTCAATGAGTTGGTGTACTTGCCTTTGTATTTCCTTGGTTTCTTCAGGGTTGACGCGGCGGGGTGCCTTGTTCGGTATTGGTGCGCCGGGGATGAGGTCGATTCGGTGTTCGATGCCACGTAGATGAGGTAGTCCCAGGGGTAGCTCATCGGGGAAGATGTCCTTGAATTCCTGCAATGGAGAAGACAACACTAAAGGTAGATAGTGAGAGGGGTTAGTCCTTGCCACTTCATCTTTGCACAATAGGACATAGTGCATAACACTTGATGAGTTCTCACGCACTTCTCTCATCTCACTTTTGGTAGCGAATAACACTAAGTTTTTCTTGTCGCTCATCGTGGAGGCACTCAATTTTGGCTTGTGGCGCTCACTCTCTTTTTGGTGGCTCACTCTCTCACTATTCTCTCCATGATGGGTGGTTGCTTGCTTGTCGACGTTCAGTTGGCTTGGTAACATAGGTCATAGCACATGCTCCTTTCCCTTCATCTTGAAGCTATAGTGATTGGTTCTCCCATTGTAGATGATGCCGCGATCGAATTGCCAAGGTCGTCCAAGTAGGATATGGCAAACAGACATGGGAACCACATCACACTCCAAGGTGTCTTCGTATGCTCCAATCTTGAAGGAGACTTGAACGGTGTGCTCCACTTGAATGGTGCCAGAGTCACTAAGCCATTGCACCTTGTAGGGGAGAGGATGCTTTATCTTGACCAATTGTAGCTTGAAGCATTGTTCTTCACTTGCCAAATTGTGGCAACTTCCTCCATCGATGATGACCTTAATGGAACGTCCATTGGTGCCCGTTTTGTTGTGGAAGATATGGCATCTTTGGTCTTCGTCTTGCTGATTTTCAAGCATCAAGACCTTGAAGACAACGAGAGCAGGGCTCGAATCATTGTCACAAAAGACTTGGTCATCTTCATTTTCATTCACGCGCCGGTGCATGGCCACATGCTCAAGTTCTTCCATTTCTTCTTCACTCATAGAGGCATTGGTGCTGTCGTCGTTGGTGATCATGGCGCGCCGAGTGGGGTACTCAAATGTTTTGTGGCCTCGGCCTTGACATGTGAAGCATCTAATGGAACTTGTCTTGATGGTCTCATCCGGTGGAGTTGTAGATGATGAAGCTCTCGGCTTGAAGTTGCTTGTAGTAGAAGGATGACTTGAGGTTGTCGAAGTTTTCTTGTAACTTGACTTGTCGCCGTTTCTTGTAGTGGGCTTGGTTGAGGTAGAAGGCAGTGTAGTCGTTGAAGCCTGATTGTACGAGACATATGTCTTGGAAGAGTACTTGGCATACGTGTAGTCATCTTGCACTTGTCACTCAGCCTTGGTAGCTTGGTGCACTAGCTCAAGGAAGTTCGTGTATGGCTGGAAATCTGCAATCTTCTCGATAGGATGGTTGAGGCCATTCAAGAATCATGCCATGGTTTGCTCCTCATCTTCCATGACATTTGATCTTATCATGGAAATCTCCATTTCCTTATAGTACTCTTCAACAGACTTGGTTCCTTGCTTGAGGAGTTGCAATTTCTTGAAGAGGTCGCGGCTATAATACGTGGGTACAAAGCTCGCTCGCATGACATCCTTCATTTGATTCCAGTTGTGATGGGTGGGTCACCTCTTGCTTCGCGCCGCACAATGACTTGCTCCCACCAAATAAGAACATATTATTGGAACTCAAGAAATGCCATGGAGATCTTCTTTTCTTCTTCATAGTTGTGTAAGCGAAAGATCTTTTCAACTTTCAATGCCCATGAGAGGTAGTCTTCGGGGTCGATGCCCCGGAGAACTTTGGCATGTTGAACTTGATCTTGCAGTAGCATTACTTGTCATTGTGGTTGGTACGATTGTGATTATGATGACGCACTTGCCGTGGAGGGGGGGGGGGTCTAGAGTCGCTTGCTCCATGCACTGCGCTTGATTAGCTTGAGGTTGAGGTTGTGGAATTCTCGCACACTTCCTCATCTCTTGGCCCTCCTCAAGACGGGCAACTTTTCTTGTCACTCTTAGCAGATGGCCTCGTTCTGTTCCCGGTTGCGTGCACATACAACTTGGGTTGATGCACGTAGAGCGTGTTGGGCTTCAAGGGCTTGTTCCTCACGATGTTGTTGCTCTTGTCGAAGGGCATCACCATCTTGTTGTTCTTGTCGATCTTGGTATATTGGAGCTTGCTCTTGTACTGGAGGTTCATTAGCTTGTTGTTCTAGGTGTTCATGTTCATGGAGACAACCTTCTAAACCATTGCCATGGAATGGGTTTTGTGGAGCTTGATGAACTTGGTCTTGGTGATGATGTGAACGAGCTCGTGGGGGACTTGCATCCGAAGAAGGTTGCAAACAATGGTGACTTGAGTGGCTCTTTCTTGAGTATGCCAAAGATGTAGAAGAATGATTGACCAACAAGGCACACATTTTGTCCATTCTTGCATTCTCTCTTCCTTTTGTGCATTGAGCTTGTTGTCGAGGTTATCTCTTGTATGTTGTTCGGATTGTTGCAAGTCGGTAGCGAGTAGGTCGATGCATTCGCTCAATGCTTCATTCTCTTCATGCAAAGCTCTTTGCGTGCCAAATAGGTGGTTCTTGGTGACGTAGTTGTTCGGGTCCTCATCTTGCTAGATGAAGAGTGGGTTGGTAGAAGTAGTTGGCCTATCCATCATCTCAGGCAAATATGTGAGTGGAAGAAAGGAAAGAACTATACCAATTGTACCTTAGCCGATGTTGAGAATGGATCAATGATCACTCAATAATGTAACAAGGAAATAGCACAATTGGTACCGGATCTCATTGATTTCTCACACCTACACAAATAAAGCCTTTGGTGGAGCTTGGTGAGGATGGTGGCACAAAATTTATGCGAGTGTTAGCAAGATTCAATTATGTTGAAAAAGATCCACAAATTCGCAAATGCAACAAGTAGACCAATAGAAAGAAGTGGCACACAGAAACACATGCACATATAGATAAGTGGGGTCGTGCAACTAAGGAGTGAGCTCAAAATGTGCAATCCACGGAAAACGCTCTTGTTGCACAACTCTAGAGAGATGCTAGCATGATTCCACAATAGGTGGATACGAGACTTGTGCACAACCTATAGAGTAAAAATGTAACGACTTCCTATCCCAAGTATGCTATATGTGTATGGTGTTCTGGTGATATGATCCAAGATGACCGAGGATGACAATCTTAATGTAGTATAATGCTACGGTTCTTGCTTAAAAGCTCTTTGCATATCTTTCTCTTTTTCTTAAAAGCTTGTTGGCTCTTTCTCTTTTGAGCTCTTTATTTGGCCTCTTATGCAAAACTTCACGAACCAAGATAGCAATTGTGTAGGCGGGAACAAAATGTTGCACTGGTGATGACAAGATGATACCAAGATATGGATACCAATGTGATATGATATGTGCAATGGGACAACAATCACTAATGTGCATAAGTAACGTTGCCGGCAATACTCGATGGCTAGTCTCGATAGGAAAGTGACGCAAAATTGGCTAGCGGTTATCAATGCAATGGCAAGGGAATACACATAGGTGTCGTCGAAGTTACCATTCTTGCTTGCGGTGGATGGTGTCAAAATGGTGAATTTGATCTTGTTGATGACGAGTCCATGGTGAAGATGAGCGGTGGCGATGTCGATGTCAAACCGTTCCTAGTTAGCCGAAACACCCTAGGAAACGGAAAACCACAACTTCAAATTCTAAAAACAAAACATGTCAAAATTGTTGGGTTTGGTAGCGGGTAAGCGATTGTGGTTGCGGAAAGCGATGGTGGTTCGCTGAGGTGCAATGAGGGGTTATCGGAGTGGTGGTGGCTGAAAAAAGTTTGGAGGAAAATTTTTAGTTTCGTCAGGAAACGTCAGACGACCAGAGTTGGTCGGACGTCCGGTGGTTGGACGGCCGGAGGTGGTCGGACGTCTGGAGCATGGGCGATTTCGGGCTATGGAATGAACTGGAGGGTTCGAGGTGGAGAGGAAATTGGAGGTCAAAATAGGGTGAATTTGGTAGATGGAAATGAGGGAAAAGATGGGGGAAAGCTAGATCCACTCGTGGCAAAGCAAACCCATCGATAAAATCCAACAAAACTTCATCACACCAATAAATAACAAAAAAATTGGGCTATTTTTGTGAGGATTTTCCAAATTGGGACATAATCTACAAAATTAGGCTAGAAAAAGAGGGGTACGGGCTCCAAATTCGTGATCAGCCTTGGCTCATGATACCAAGATGATGTAGGGTGGAGCCCTTGGGGCCGGTCTTTCACGATTTGGAGGGTATTCCTGAAGAACATGATGAACACACGAGGGGACACGAGAGGAAACACTCAAATCAATGATAAACGATCACACATGTGCTAGATCCATGAACATAAAGAGTGTTACATGATTCAAATCCAACAAAGGATGATACCAAGGTCCGGTCATCTGGAGGGTGCCGGTCGTTCAGTGATTCTGGTCTAGTCAGGGGTCGTCGGATGACCTGTGGGTGTGGGACGTCCGGAGGCTCGGTCGTCCAGAGGGTTCAAACTTCCATTAATTTCCCCTCTGTGATGTGGCACTTGATGTCCGGAGTGGAGCGGTTGTCCAGGCTCTGGGAGGTCTCTGACATCCGGTCCACGTCGGTCGTCTGACCATTGTGGCGATTGCTAGTAGGGACTTGGGCTAGCTGGCTAGTGCTTCAGGCGTCGGACGTCCAGCCTGGTCCTGTCGTCCGGTCACTGTAATTTTCCTGGCAGCTCTTCCTCTTGGTCATTGTGCTTGGTGTCCTCGCCATGTTGTCCATTGGATGCAATAGCTCTGTGGCTATCCTATAAGTACCTGATCACACATAGGGTTTCCGCTTGAGGTAGTAGCCATGTCTCACATGAAGAATCTGTAAGTTCAGAGAGGAGCAAGTTCACCTTTTCTTCGATAGCCTTTGCTTGAGCTCTAGTCATTGGTCCATGTGGTGTTGTGGGAGACGAAGGTAGGTCCATGGGATGACCGTAGGATGCTCCGTATCACCTTGGTTCAGAGGAGTGTCACAATACTCCTGGTCTTCTCCAAGGCAATCAAAACCTTCTGAAAATATTTGAAAATGCAAAAAAAGTCACATAAAGCCTTTTATTGCACCAGAAAATATCTACAGCAAGAAGGATTCTCAACTTTTGCATACAGAAACTTTAGCTCGTAACAAAACTAGTGCAAAAAGAATCAACTCATTTGTACTTATTGAATAGGAGATATTGCTAGTCAAATTTAGGGTCAAATATATGAATTTAACTGAAAAGTCAGAAATTCCAGAAGAGGCCACGTTGAAGGCATATTTGCAGAATACGTCTCCACTTACACCCCTTCTGATAAAGGGGAGGGTGTCCCGATCTTTCAATGATATGATAACTATCGATTTGGTGGAGACGACTTTTGATGATCCGACTACAAACGTCCACGACGTTGCACCTTAGCAATCGCTAAACCAACTCCGTGAGGTTATTGACCACGCCGGAGCACGATCAACCTAAGCACACAGGTTTATTCCTACAAGCAATCGAAGAACAAGCAAGAATACGATAAAAGAAATTTGAATATTGCGAATATGGATGAAGTATTGTTAATGGTGGGGATCCGAAGGTGGTCTTGGTTTGGTAATTAGATACAAATGAAGTACACGAAGTTGCGTTGGATAACTTTTAACTAAACAAATCCCCAGCAAAAAGCTACTAGATTGAGCTACTTATATAGGAGCAAAGGGTGGCGGCCAAGGAAGTGCGAGGATGTCCCAAGGCAGCCTAAAACTAACCTTATGTCGTACAAGGCGAATGGGCCCAAGTAGAGGTGATGTAACACCATTGGACTTGTAGTTTGACTCGGATTCAGCTGCAGCGTCAGATTGTTTCGTCAATATCTTAATGCTCCGGACGAATTTGAAGGTGAATCCAATTGGGCTGGAAAGGGCACGAAATCTAATTTCCAACAAAAAAAGAATCACCCAATTCGGAGTCCGGATAAAAGAGATACTGGCGTTTTGAGATAGGTATGTCTGTGCAGTCCAAATCTGAGTCCAGAACGTGAGAGACTTGGACTCTATATTCTCTTAGCCCAAAAGTGACATGAGATGACTTTTTGAACAGCACCTAAACTTCTCTTTTTCCCTTATCTTCATATGTGGATTGTACAAATGTCCCATACACCTGCAATTACACATGGCACAAAAGTCTGTGAAGTATTTTTGTCCTGGATAACAGAAATAAATTATTGCATAATTTATATTAGAAATCGCCTAAAAAATATGCATGTATGCAATATTTTTGGTCGTATCCAAGGTAGTCATGTCCTCATCACCTTCAGGTGAGAGAGAGAGACTGATGGGTGGGGCCCTTTGCCAGGTTTGAGAGAGAGAGAGAGAGGGAGGTAAATAGGGAGGGCATCACAGTCACCGGCATTTCTCCGGTGAGGAGGCCACGGCGACCACCAGAGAGGAGGGGTGGGTCTAGCTCAATGAGATGAACACGCGCGTACCCGAAGCGAGGGCAGGGGTGGACCGACGGCATCAGAACGATCATCTCCAGAGGTGGCAGAGCTCATCGGAGTTGGCGATTCTGGCATCAATCCGGCGAACTAAGAACACCATCGTGCTTAGGAGGACCACACGAACTTGACAACGTAGAAGAACAAGGTCGGGAAGCACCGGAACAGGAGGGCGGCTGAGGGAGATCCACGGCCAACTCTGGAGATGCTCGGCGGCTAGAGCCCCCCCCCCGGCCTTGCCGCACTAGTTAGAAGCTTGATTTGTGGCCAGAGGAAGAGCTGTGGATGGCTAGAAAGGCTCGGGATGAGCTGCATTTATAGGCGGTCAGGTGGCCGAGCTTGGGTCCACTTGAGAAGCTTCTAGAGAGGAGAGAGGGGGCAACAGGAGCTCGGGCTCGACAGGAAGGATCAAGAGGACGCCGCCAAGCACAATGGAGGGACGCGGCCAAGCTACAGGGCGCAGGGTGGGACATTTCCTTCACGCGGGCACACTCCACATAGTTTCCTCATACGTGTTATGAGATTTTGATCAATCCCATCCATTGCATGATCCCAATACTTGTGTGCACAATATGCTCCCCATGAATGAAAATGATACTGATGTGCCATATACTTGCATTCTAAATTTGCGTCCCCATCGTGTCATACATAACAACTGTTCTTTCATGATGGATGACATGTTCTTATGCCAACTCTCACGTGACATACACATCATGATGGATGATGTGTACATTTACCACACAATTTTTTTCGTTTGTGTATTTGTTGGGTAGGTACCCATGAATACTTGTCAACCTCACAATCCCATGAGTTGACAAAACGAGCTCTAGAGAGCAACGATGAATTGGGATCCCCTGAATTGGTTTTCACACCATTTCCATTGCACCATGACTTTGCACATTTCTTCTACATGTCCCTCACATGGTTATGGGTTATTGTCAGTTACATATTCTATGCCTATCTTGCCATATTCACTTTGCATGATATGCTCATTCCTATGCCTTTGACATGCATTTGTGACCCATGCTTCGCATTACACATGATGATTGATTCTACTACTTGTATGTGTATTTGCAAGCTTGGTGGAGTTATTGCTTGTTCTTGCCATGTTCCATTTGTGACCCATACCTATGATGATATCTTCACCATGCATTGTGTTCGTGCTTGTGATATGTCATGTGCATTGTCTATGCCTATTATTTACTCACATCACATGATTGCAATGATTTCCTATAGTGTGTTGCAGCTTAGCTCCACTAGTTTGCACAACTTGATTACTATGATTTCTTGCTTTGTTGCATCACCAATGATTCATACTTGCTCGTTTCATGCGGTTGATGAAAACCATTACGACGCTTTGCACATGATTGCTATTGTTTCTTGTCATATATCTCCATGCGTTGCCTCTCTCATGCTAGATGATTTGCCATGTTTTGAGTGCAACAATGATTTTAGTCTTTCTAATGAGATTGCCCCCATAGCATTCTCGCATATATTTGGAGATTTTTACATATTTGTTGTGAAGCATGCTTGTCTTACTTCTTTGCACCATATACCTAGTGCCATGAATATAAACATTTTTGCATCATATTATTCACGCACTTGTGCTTCTAATGGTTATGGGCAAGAGAAGAGAACCATCATGATGGATGATGTGTTTATCTACCATGCACGTACGTTCTTTGCTTTGTGGTGTGTATGTGTAGGAAACTTGGACTTCGTGTCGACTTCTACTTCATGTGAGTTGACCATTCGAGATCTTGAGAGCGAACCAGCTTCTACCACGACGGTTCTACATCGTACTTTATTGTGCTTCAACATTGTGAAGGACACATAAGGACATGCTTTCAAGGTGATATCCTTCGCTTTTGAGAACCCCCAAACCGTGAGCATGAATATTGTGGGTCATACTTCTTGTTTTGATTGCACCATTTGCACGCATGTTCAAGATATTGCTTTCACTCATGATTGCCACATGGCCATGCCTCATGACATATATACCTTCTCTGTTGCATCCAACTTGTTGAGTTCTTGATCCTATCATATGCTTGGTTGCAACAATGTCATTTATTCACATAAGCCATGTCCCATTGATTTCTACATGCTTGTGTTGATTGCCTCACACATGATGGACAATTGCTCTTTATATTGTGTTGAGTGCCACACTATCTTCACTACACCCTATGCACGTTATGCTTGGATTGTCTTGCACTTGACCCATGTGTTTAGACACTTCATTTCATTTGGTGTAGTGAATGATTCATATGCCTACCATAGACCTTTCATTGAGAAATTTGTGAATGCTTGCTATGATCTCGAGGTAGATGCTTATTCTCTTGTCACACATATTTGCATCACTACCTCACATTTACATGCTTGTTGCCATGATGACCTTGATTGTCCTCAACTTATGTGCTTACATGCCATGTCACAATCCTGTCCCACCATATGCTTTGTATGATGATGACACTTGTTTGGTGAATCACCTCTTGAATGCTTGGTTTTGCACTAAGGCTAACCACATTGGTTTTTGAAGGAATCACTAGACAGTGCGACATTGGAGATTTCGAGCTTGAAGATGATGAGTACTTGGCGATCGTCCACCTCTATATGGAGAAGCCATCTCTTTCCCATGGTGATTTGGTTTTTGATCTGAGGTAGGACCTTT
>NC_041381.1:291850463-291935307 GCF_002162155.2 Triticum dicoccoides
GTGTGACATCTACTTCACATATGACCACACTTGTTTGTTGTACTTGCTCATTTTGAAGGAATCACTATACGGTGCGACATTGGAGATTTCGAACTTGAAGATGATGAGTACTTGGCGATCGTCGACCTCTATAGGGAGAAGACATGTCTTTCCCATGGTGATTTGGTTTTCGATCTGAGGTCAGACCTTTCCAAGGGGGGGGGGGAGATGATGCAGAGCATCCTACAGACATCACCATGTCAAGAGCCCATTTGGGAAGTGATACATGTGACATCTACTTCACATACCCAAAGGTGAATCATTCCTTTACGCATGTTCACTTGACCCCTTCGATGATGGTATACTACTTGACACTCCACTCATGTGCATACATAGGTTTTGTCGGAGCACCATGGAGGAGAAGGAGGAGTGCGAGCGCAAGGGTACAACTACACCATCCATGAGGGAAGCATGGAAGCGACGATGAAAGAAGACGGAGCTACTGAAGCTACAACGGCCGGACATCCGGGCCAAGGGCCATACATCCGGTGCCTGTGCAACCACAAAGGAGCTGCACCAACAATCATCCAAAAGCATCAGCGACCAGACATCTGGCGCCAGCCGTGAACATCCGGTGCCTCGCCAACACCCAGACATCCGGCCGTCCCCTGGAAATCTGGCATTGACAACAGAACGCACCCGAAGTTTGGCCACCATTGGGCCGAACATCTGGCGTCTCGCGAAGCCTCAGTCATCCGGCCCCTAGCCCGGACATCCGGCGCCTGCGTGCGCGCAGAGTTGGGCCAGAGGCCCATGTATCCCCTCCTCACTTCCCCCTTCATGTACTAGCCTATATAAACTCCTTCCCCTTCCTCTAGTTAGGGTTAGCATTAGTTTAGCTCATTTTGTATGTGAGCTTTGCTCCTACTACTCTTCTCTTGAGAGAGAGAGAGAGAGAGAGAGAGAGAGAGAGACTACAACTCCCATGGAGTTCAAGTCCTTTATGTGAGAAGATCCCTAGTGTATGAAGACCCCATCTAGGGAGACCAGATCATCCGGACCGTGCCTGCGTGCATTACTCGGGCCGAGGCCCATTGATACGTCTCCAACGTATCTATAATTTTTATTGTTTGATGCTGTTATATTATCATTCTTGGATGTTTTACAATCATTTTATAGCAACTTTATATCATTTTTGGGGACTAACCTATTGACATAGTGCCAAGTGCCAGATGTTGTTTTCTGCTTGTTTTTTACATTGCAGAAAATCAATATCAAACGGAGTCCAAACGCAGTGAAACTTTTTGTGGATTTTTTCTGGACCAGAAGATACTTGTTGGGCCAAGAAAGTACCTGAGGGGAGCTCCGAGGGGAGCACAACCCACCAGGGTGCGCCTGGGGACCCAGGCACGCCCAGGTGGGTTGTGCCCACCTCGGCCGCCTCCCGCACCGCCTCTTTGCTCTATAAATACCCCAATATTCCAAAAACCCTAGGGGAGTCAACTACAATCAATTCCAGCTGCCACAAGTCCCAGAACCACCAGATCCAATCTAGACACCATCATGGAGGGGTTCGTCATCCTCATTGGTGCCTCTCCGATGATGCGTGAGTAGTTCATTGTAGACCTTTGGGTCCGTAGTTAGTAGCTAGATGTCTTCCTCTCTCTCTCTCTCTTGATTCTCAATACAATGGTCTCTTGGAGATCTATTTGATGTAACTCTTTTTTGCGGTGTGTTTGTTGGGATCCGATGAACTTTGAGTTTATGATCAGATCTATGTTTTTATCCACAAAAGTTATTTGAGTCTTTTGATCTGTTCTATGCATGATTACTTATAGCCTCGTATTTCTTCTTCAAATATTTTGTTTAGTTAGGCCGACTAGATCGATTTTTCTTGCCATGGGAAGAGGTGCTTTGTGATGGGTTCGATCTTACGATACTTGATCCCAGTGACAGAAGGGGAACCGACAGGTATGTATCGTTGCTATTAAGGATAACAAGATGGGGTCTGTTTCTACATAAATAGATCTTGTCTACATCATGTCATCGTTCTTATTGCATTACTCCATTTCTCCATGAACTTAATACACTAGATGCATGCTGGATAGCGTTCGACGTGTGGAGTAATAGTAGTAGATGCAGGCAGGAGTCAGTCTATTAATATTGGACGTGACGCCTATATAATGATCATTGCCCAGATATCGTCATGATTATTTAAAGTTCTATCAATTGCCCAACAGTAATTTGTTTACCCACCATATGCTATTTTTCTCGAGAGAAGCCACTAGTGAAATCTACGGCCCTCGGGTCTCTTCTTAATCATATTTTCCTTCGAGATCTATTTTTATTTGCTTTTATTTTGGACGTCGATAACTGCCACACGTGTGGCAGGAAAGAAGACGCACCACATGTCTCTAATGCAAATAGATTGCCTAATCATTGCATGCATGCATGCGAGAATCTTTTTGGATTTTCAGTTTTTAAAATGTTTTATCTCTTAAATGAAAATTCCGATTGAAGATCTGTTTTCACCATTAAATCCCTCGCGACGAGATCTTCAAAATTAGATCTCATGTCGATATATTTCTGCGAAAAAAAAATTGGTTAAAACTTTCCATGTCTATTGCACATGAATTGCCATGATATTTACACTGAAGTTGCCATGATATGTTTCAACTATTTTATTTTACATTTAAAAGTAAATTTTAACATATTATAAAACGAAGAATTAAGAAACTAGACTTGCCATGCACCATAAACTAAAATTGCCATGATACATGCACTTAAAATTGCCATGGTTCAATAAAAAAATATTTTCATGGTGAAAGTATTGGAATTGTCATCATCAAAAAACTAAAATTGCCATGGTCTACAAACTAAAATTTCCACATGGCAACTTTAGTTTAAGCACTATGGTAACTATAGTGTAAACATCATGGCAACTTCTGGGGAAAAAATCATCGAAACATATCAACATGGGGTCTAGTTTTGAAGATCTCGTCGAGACGGATTTAATGGTGAAAATGGATTTTTAGTTCGGTTTTTTATTTAGGAGACAAAACATTTTTAAGCCAAAAACCAAAAAGATTTCTGCTGATGTCATCTATACATACGTGGCAAAATGAGTGGTGATGGAGGCGTGTGGGCGATCTGCAAACACCCACACGTGTGGGCGTTAGTTTTTCCATTTTATTTTAGATCTATTAATCCAAAAATACAAAAATACCTTGCTGCAATTTTTATTTACTTATTTTATCTCGCGTTCCCGCGAGATCTACTTATCCAAACTACTACAACTTTACCTATATTTTTACCCACGAGGGATTGACAACCCCTCTCTTATGTCGGGTTGCAAGTATTTGTTCTTTGTGTGCAGGTGCGTTTACGTGGTGTTGCGTGGTTCTCCTACTGGTTCAATAACCTTGTTCTCATCACTAAGGGAAATACCTACCGTTGTCGTGTTGCATCATCCCTTCCTTTTTGCGGAAATACCGACGTAGTTAAAGCCAACATCACTCATGTACCTCTATCTACCACTAGACTATATATACTCCTCCACCATCTATGTTTTAGGGTTAGCAATGTGATAGCTCATTCTAGTTGAGCTTTTCTCCTACCTCTACTCCTCTTGAGAGAGAGACACTCCCATGGACTTCAAGGCCTCCATGTGAGTAGATCCCGAGGGATTCAAGAACCCGATTGTGGGAAGGATCTATCTAGATAATCAGGACCTCATCTCCTCTTGGATTTGGTGTGAACTCTACCTTGTATCTTTCCATTTGTTGTTCATGTATCTTTGTGAATCTTGTGTGGATTTGAGTCTAGTGGAGGTGTGATTGGACTTGTTCTTGAGTGTTTTTCTTGTGATTTATCACCGTTCTTCCTCATGTTCTTCGTGCTCTTTGAGGAATACCCCTCCAATTCGTGGAAGATCGGCCATTAGGGTTCCACCCTACGTCATATTGGTATCATGAGCCATGCTGATCACGAATTTGGAGTCCCTGCCCCCACTTTCTAGCCTAATTTTGTGTGATTTTGTCCAATTTCTAAAATCCCCATAAAAATAGGCACACCAAAAAAATTTGTGATTAGTTGGTTTGATGACGTTTTATTGAATTTTATCCATGGATTTGTTGTGTTGCAAGTGGATTTATCTTCTCCCCACCACCCCACCAGAAAATCCACCTGAAATTGCCCCATTTTTTCTTTTTCTCCACCATTTTCGTGCTCATCCCGAGCCCCAACTCGCCTGAGTTGACCTACCTAGATCATCCGAACACCGACCCGGACCATCCGGACTAGCCCAGATCAGCTGAACCATGACCCGGATCATCCGGCTACACCTAACGAAACTGAATTTTCGCCTGAAATTTCAGCCACCGCACCACTTCCGTGTCGCCAAATTCGAGCCCCAACATACCACTTCTACAAACCCCTTTGTCAGCCATAGCCTTACCACCGCTTTTTGCTACAATCATTTCACACTTGCCATTGAGATTTTTGAGTTGTGGTTTCGGTTTCCTAATGTGTTTCGGCTACTTAGGAATGGTTGGACACCAACATCACTGCCGCTTAGATTCGACACGGGCTCGATAATGACCACTTCAACATTTTGACAACATCAACCATCAGCAAGGACGGTAACCTCGACAACATGACTTGGTCATCTCCATTGCCGTTGCATTATGAACCTCGAGCCAATTTTTTTGCAACTTTCCTCTCAAGACTAGCCATTTGAGCATTGTCGGGCAATGTTACTTGTGCACTTTAGTGATATACGTTTTGCATAGCTATCATAGCATGCATATATCATCGTATCATCTCTTGTGTTCCCAATTGTTTCTGCATATACATCATTACTATCTTGGTTCGAACATTTTGCATAAGTGGCCAAAGGAAAATATCAAAAAGAGAGAAAAGCTTTTAAGAAAAGGGAAAACAAAGAGCTTGTAAGCAATAGCCATAGCATCGCCACATTGCATACCGTTTTGCCTTATCTGATCATCTTGGATCATTGTGCGAGAATCACCGGGAGTCATACATACATAGCATAATCAGGATAGAAACTCAATACATTTTGTCTCTTATACGTTGTGCACAAGTTTTGTATCCGCCTATTGAGCAACCACACCATCGCCTTTCTAGTGTTGTGCAACATGAGCGTTTTTTGTGGATTCCACATTTTGTGCTCATTCCTTGGTTTCACGACCCCATTTATATCGTGTGTGTTTCTGTGTGCCACTCATTGCTATTGGTCTACTTGTTTCACTTGTGAATTTGTAATCTCTTTCAACATTATTGAGTCTTGCTAACAATTGCATAAATTTTGTGCCTCTATCCTCAGTAAGCTACTCCAAAAGCTTCACTTGTGTAGGTGTGATATTGACAAGATCCGGTACCAATTGTGCTACTTCCATAATACTACACTAAGTGATCATTGATCCATCTTCAATATCAGATAAGGTACATTTGGTCTAGTTATTTCCTTTCTTCGACTCACATATTTTCTTGAGATGATGGATAGGGCGAGCACTTCTACCTACCCACTCTTCGACGAGCAAGAAGAGGAACCGAACAACTACATCACCAAGAATCAACTATTTGGCGTACATAGAGCTTCTCATCAAGAGAATGAAGCGTTGGGCGACTGCATTGATCAACCTGCCACCGACTTGCAATAATCCGAACAATGCATAAGGTACTACCTTGACGACAAGCTATCGCCCGAAATGGAAGTGTTCCGTGCCTAGATGGTCAAACTGCTCTTCTACAACATCGTCATCATCAAGATGGCACAATTCAAGCCGACACTTTTTGGATACTTCTTCGGATGCAAGTCTTCCCCGAGCTCGTCCGCATCGTTGCCAAGACCATGAAGATCGTAAAGCTCCACACAACCATTTCATGGCAATGGTTTACAAGACCGCCTTCGGGAATGTGAACGACATCGTTGTCAAGCAAATGATCCCATGGAACAAGAGCAAGCTCCACGACGCAAACAACAACAAGAAAAAAGCAAGATTGTGACACCCTCCGACAGGAGCAACAATGCCGTGAGAAACAAGCCCTTGAAGCCCAACGTGCTCTACATGAAGCAACCCACTCGGTCAACTAACGCAACCGCCGTGTGCATGAACAAGAAGAGGCCCTCTGACGAGAGCGACAAGAATAAGCCGCACGCCTTGAGGAGCACCAAGAAATGCAGAACTGTGGAAGAATTCCTTGCCCACAACATCAAGCTAATCAAGTGGAGCATGAGGAGCAAGCAGTTGAAGACCTGCAACCACGGCAAGAGCGTTATCACCATCGGCCCCAACATAATGAAGAGCAACGCTATAGCAACCTCAAGTTCAACATGTCTAAGTTCTCTAGAAGCAAGGATCCCGAAGACTACCTCACTTGGGCATTGAAGGTCGACATGATATTTCGTCTTCACTATTATGAAGAGGAAAAGAAGATTGCCATGGCCTCACTTGAATTCTAAGACTATGTTCTCATTTGGTAGGATCAAGTCATCGAGCGGCGCCAAGATAAAGGCGACCCACCAATCACAACATGGAATCAAATGAAGGTGGTCATGAGAGCGTGTTTTGTGCCTACATACTATACTCAAGATCTCTTCAAGAAATTGCAACTCCTCAAGCAAGACACCAAGTCCTTTGAAGAGTACTACAAAGAGATGGAGATTACCATGATACGAGCCAATGTCACAAAAGATGTGGAGCAAACTATGGCACGCTTCTTCAATGGACTCAGCCAACCTATAAAGAAAATCGTGATTTCTAACCGTACTACAATCTCCTTGAGCTAGTGCACCAAGCTACCAAGGCGAAGCGACAAGTGCAAGATGATTACAAGTACGCCCAGTACTCTTCCAAGACCTACAGTTCATGCATTCAAGCTTGAAAGACTACGACACCGTCTACCTCGACAAAAGGTTCACCAAGCAATGGTCACAAGTCAAGCGACAAGAAACCTTCGACATCTTCAAGTCGTCCTCCTACATCAAGCAACTATGAGCCAAGAGCTTCATCATCAACTACTCCAATGGATGAGACCGTCGAAACGAGTTCCATCAAGTGCTTCACATGCCAAGGCCGAGGCCATAAGACATTTGAGTGCCCAACTCGGTGCACCATGATCTCCAATGGTGATGGCACCTATGAGTCCATCAGTGAGGAAGAAATTGAAGCACTTGAGCATGTGGCCATGCAACGTCAAGGGAATCAAGATTAAGGTGATCAACTCTTTTGAGACAATGATTTGAGCCCTGCTCTTTTTGTTTCCAAGGTCTTGACCCTTCAACACCAACAAGACAAAGACCAATGTTGCCATATCTTCCACACCAAAGCAAGCATCAATGGACATTCTGTCATGGTCATCATAGACGGAGGAAGTTGCCACAGTTTGGAAAGCGAAGAGCTATGTTCCAAGCTAAAATTGGTCAAGATGAAGCATCCTCATCCCTACAAGGTCCAATGCCTTAGCGACTCCGGAACTGTTCAAGCGGAGCACACCGTTCCAGTCTCCTTCAAGATTGGTGCATACGAAGACACCTTGGAGTGTGATGTGGTTCCTATGTCTGTGTGCCATCTATTCTTAGAAAGACCTTCGCAATTCAATCGCGGAGTCATCCATAACGGGCGTACCAATCATTATAGCTTCAAGATAAGGGCAAGGAGTACATGCTACGACCCATGTCGCCAAGTCAAGTGATCGCAGACAAGCAAGCATCTACCCGTCGTGGAGAGAATAGTGAGCGAGTGAACAACCCAAAAGAGAGTGAGCGCCACAAGCCTAAATTTAGTGCGTCCATGATGAGCGACAAGAAAAACTTAGTGCTTTTAGCCACCAAAAGAGACATCAGGGATGTGAGTGAGAGACCATCGAGTGTTCTTCACTTTGTACTTGTGTGCAAAGATGAAGTGGTGAGGACTAATACTTCACGACATCTACCTTTGGGGTTGTCTCGTTTATTGCAAGAATTCAAGGACATGTTCCCTAATGAACTACCTTCCGGACTTCCTCCACTCCATGGAATCAAACAATTGACCTTACACTTGGCACACCTTTACCAAACAAGGCACTATACCGCGTCAAACCCTATGAGACCAAAGAGATAAGACGACAAGTCCAACATCTCATGGAAATGGGTATATATGTGAGAGCTTAAGTCCATGTGTCATTCTGGTTATCATAGTGCCTAAGAAAGATGGTAGTTTTTGCACGTGTTTCGATTATCGTCCATTAATGCTATCACTGTTCACTATAGACACCCCATTCCACGCCTTGATGATATGCTAGATGAACTTAGTGGAGCCACCATTTTCTCAAAAATTGACCTTAAAAGTGGCTACTATCAAATTCTCATTCAAGAGGCTGATGAATGGAAAATGACTTTCAAAACCAAATTTGGCTTGTATGAATGGTTAGTCATGCCTATGGTCTTACCCGAAGCACCTAGCACTTTTATGCGTGTGATGCATTATGTGTTTCGCAAGTACATCGGCATATGTGTTGTGGTATATTTTGATGATATACGTGTGTTTAGTCAATCTCTTGAAGATCATGTCACACATCTTAGGGACTTCTTGCAAGTTCTTAGAAACAAGCAACTTTATGCTAACATGGAGAAATGCACCTTTCGTGTTGATAAGCTTGTTTTGTTGGGATGTGTTGTGTCTTCTAAGGGTGTTCATGTTGATGAGTCTAAAGTTGACGCAATTAAAACTTGGCCACAACCAACCAATTTGCAACAACCATGTAGTTTCCCTAGCCTAGACTGTTTATATCATCGATTTGTTAAGGACTTTAGCACTATTGCATCACCATTACATGCATTAAGTAAGAAGAATGCACCATTTGTTTGGGGCGCTTCACAAGACACCGCATTCCATGAGCTTAATAAATTGCTTATGCATTCCCCATTACTTGCCTTACCTAATTTTGATAAACCTTTGAAAGTGCATTGCAACACAAGTGGTAATGGCATAGGTGGTGTGTTGAGGCAAGAGAAGCGACCCATCACTTACATTAGCAAAAAACTTTCTGGTGCACAACTTAACTATCCCATATATAACAAAGAATTTTATGCTTTGGTAAGAGTCTTGAATGTTTGGGAGCATTATCTTCGACCTCATGAATTTGTTCTTCATACGGATCATGAGACGCTTAAATAACTTAAGGGTCAAACAAAATTGAATAAGCGACATGACAAATGGAGTGAGTTCATTGAGTCATTTCCTTATGCGATCAAGTACATCAAGTGTAAGGAAAATGTTGTGCCAGATGCTCTTTCCTGCAAATGCATGCTTGTAACTCAACTTGAATTGAACATCATAGGACTTGAGCACCCTAAAGACTTGTATGCGTGATAGAGGCAAAGGTGTCCCATATTTCGATGAGATGGTGTCTATCGTTATTGGTGGAATAGACTTTGACGACCGGACTACGAACGTGCGAGGACGTCGCGCCTTAGCAATTGCTAACCAAATCCGAGAGGTTATTGACCATGCCGAAGCACGATCAACCTAACCACGAGGGTCTATTTCCTGCAAGCAAACGCGAAACAAGAAAGAAACTGAAATTGCAATCTGGATATTGCGAATAGAAGAGGAAATCTTTATTGATCAAGTGGGGTTCTATGACATCTTGATCTGGTCTATGCAAAGTTGCAGCTATGGCGAACCTTTAATCTAAACAAAACCCAAAGTCTAGACACTGCCTGCAGGGCTATATATATGGAGAAAGAGTGGGGGGGGGGATTTCGTGGCCCTGCGAGGAGGGGTCTGAAACAAACCCTAACTCTTGTTTCCCCACATATACGGACTCTAAAAACTGCCTATACTCTATTCAAAATTACATGGGCGTGGCCCAAAAATAAGGCGATGCGACACCTATAATATTCTCTAGACGAAACTTAGGAAGTGGCATCTTGTATATTTCGTCCAAGCCTTCATACACACATTAGGGTGGCTTCAAAGTCCTGAAATCATCACTTGAAACTCCAGGGTTGTTCCCCTTGCACATGCCATCATCACCATGATAATCTTGCTCTAGTGTTCATCCCTCTTGTCCATACTAGGCCCTTCATTTGTAAGCAAAACAAATGTATCCAATTTAGGCAGCATCATATTCTCATGAACATTAGAATCATTACAAAGAAACGGAAGTACCTGGTAATTTAATTGGCGTGTGCGAGCTCTAGTAATTGGTCCAGTATGTATAGCAGCAGGGGTTATGGGTGTAACAATAGTATTGATGTCCTATCATCCTCCCCTTCTTGAAGTGAAATCGTCCTCGATGGAAGCTCATCTTCCTCAACCAAATAAGGCTTCAAATCTGCAATGTTAAAAGTGGGACTAACCCCAAAATCTATATGCAGCTCAAGTTTATGTGCATTATCATTTATTTTCTCTAACACCTTAAAAGTACCATCAACACGTGGCATTCGCTTTGATTTGCACAAATTAGGAAATCTATCCTTACGCAAATATAACCCCACAAGATCTCCAGGTGCAAACACAACATGTTTTCTACCCCTATCTTCAGCAAGTTTATATTTAGCATTCATACACTCATTTTTCTCCTTAGTTAAATCATGCACCAATTCAACACGTTGTTTAGCATCAAAATTAACCTTCTCCAAAGATGGAAGAGGCAAAAAATCAATAGGTGCATGAGGTAGGAAACCATACACAATTTCAAAAGGGCACATCTTAGTAGTAGAATGCAGCGAACGATTACAAGCAAATTCAATATGAGGCAAGCATTCTTCCCACATTTTCTTGTTATTCTTCAAAACAACCCTAAGCATAGTAGACAATGTTCTATTGACTACTTCAGCTTGTCCATCAGTTTGGGGGTGCCTTGTAGTACTAAAAAGCAGTTTAGTCCCCAACTTAGCCCATAAACATCTCCAAAAGTGGCTAAGAATTTTATTATCATGATATGAAACAATAGTATTTGGAACACCATGCAAGCGAATAATTTCAGGAAAGAACAAACCAGCAACATTAGCAGCATCATCGCTTTTATGACATGGTATAAAGTGTGCCATTTTCGAGAATCTATCCACGACAACAAATATGCTATCCCTCCCCTTCTTTGTTCAAGGTAAACCCAAAACAAATTCCATAGATATATCCTCCCATGGAACACTAGGTACATGCAAAGGCATATATAAACCATGAGGATTGAGTCATGACTTAGCTTTTTGACATGTAGTGCAGCGAGCAATAAATCGCTCAACATCCCGTCTCATCTTTGGCCAAAAGAAATGTGTATCAAGTACATACTCCATCTTGTTCACGCCAAAGTGTCCCATTAGTCCTCATCCATGCGCCTCCTTCAACCACAAAATAAGAACCGAACTAGATGGAATGCATAGATTGTTAGCATGAAACACAAATCCATCATTAACGACGAACTTGTTCCATGTTCTTCCTTCTCTACAATTCTGCATTACATCTCTAAAATCAAAATCATGCACATATTGATCTTTGATGCCTCCAAACCAAATATTTTAAAGTCAAGTTGTGAAAGCATAGTATCGTGACGAGACAAAACATCAGCAATAACATTTTCTTTACCCTTCTTGTGTTTAATAACATAAGGGAAAGTCTCAATAAATTCCATCCATTTAGCATGCCTATGATTCAGTTTTGCTTGACTTTTAATATGTTTCAAAGATTCATGGTCAGAATGTATTACAAATTCTTTGGGCCATAAATAATGTTGCCATGTTTCTAAAGTCTGGACAAGAGAATATAATTCTTTATCATAAGTAGAATAGTTCAGACTAGGCCCACTAAATTTTTCATAAAAGTATGCAACAGGTTTGCCATCTTGTAATAACACACCTCCTAATCCAATTCCACTAGCATCACATTCAAGCTCCAAAGTCTTATTAAAATCAGGAAGTTGGAGTAAAGGAGCATGTATCAACTTATCTTTCACTACTGTGAAGGCTTCTTCCTATGCGGTACCCCAAACAAAAGGCACATCCTTCTTTGTAAGCTCATTGAGAGGTGTAGCAATGGTGCTGAAATCTCTCACAAAACGCCTATAGAAACCGTTTTGGGCTGCGGCCAACTCACAATAGCTTCAATCTTGGCTTTATCAACTTCAATTCCCCGTGGAGTAACAACATAGCTAAGAAAAGATACTCGGTCGGTGCAAAAGGTGCACTTCCCAAGGTTACCAAACAAACGTGCATCACGTAGAGCAATAAAAACATCACATAAATGTTCTGAATGTTCCTCCAAAGATATGCTATAAATCAGTATATCATCAAAGTAAACTACCACAAATCCTCCAATGAATGCACGTAAAACTTCGTTCATTAATCTGATGAAAGTACTAGGTGCATTAGTTAACCCAAAAGGCATAACTAACCACTCATATAATTCAAACTTAGTTCTAAATGTTGTTTTCCATTCATCTCCCAATTTCATACAAATTTGATGGTATCCAGTACGATAGTAATATTATTAATGCCTCTAAAATCAACACACATATGCGATGTACCATCTGGTTTCGGCACTAGTATAATAGGAACAACACAAGGACTAAGAGATTCGCGTATATAACCTTCGTCGAGCAGCTCCTGTACTTGACGCATAATCTCCTTCGTCTCCTCTGGATTGGTACGGTATGGCGCACAGTTTGGTAGCTAAGCACCGGGAATTAAGTCAGTCTGATGCTCAATCCCTCGAATAGGTGGTAGTCCTGGTGGCACATCTTGTGGAAAGACGTCTGCGAACTCCTGCAAAATGTTAGTGACAGCAGGAGGCAAAGAGGAAGGCATGTCCTCGAATGAAAATAATGCCTCTTTGCACACAAATGCATAGCAAACAGATTTGTTGAAATCTAGATCATCAATATCATATTTGGTGGCAAGTAAACATGAATTTTTCAGTTTAATTTCAGAAGCAACACTAGATGGTTTATTATTAGGCTTCATTTGTTCCTCAATTTTCTTTTGCCACAATCTGATTTTCACTCTTATTCTTCTCCTATTTTGCTTTATTAGCTCTATTAATATCATCTTTCAAAATGGAATTAGGAGACATAGGAAGCAAAGTAATATGTTTATCCTTATGAACAAGAGTATATTGATTGTTTCTACCATGTTGTACATAATTTTTATCAAATTGCCATGGTCTACCAAGTAATAAGGAACATGCTTGCATGGGTACCACATCCCAATCAACATAATCATCATATGTAGAGATACTAAAATGCACACGAACAGTACATGTTACCTTAACCTTCTCGCTGTTGTGGAACCATTGGATGTAGTAAGGATGTGGATGTGGTCTTGTGGTGAGAGATAGCTTCTCCACCATCTTCATGCTAGCCAAGTTGTTGCAGCTCCCTCCATCTATGATGACGCAAACAAAACGTTCCTTCACAACTCCCTTTGTATGGAACAAATTATGCCTCTGACTTTGCTTAGCTTGTGTGACCTGCACACTCAAAACACGTTAACCAACTAAACTTTCATACATGTCAACCTCTTCAGCAACCATGTATTGCATCTCATGATCAGAATCATCTCCACCATGTTCTTCACTTGTAATAAGAGCCAAAGTCTCCTCATCATAGTCACTAGTGGACTCATACCACCATCCTCAGTAGAAATCATAACACACGGAGATTTGCATTCTCTCACATAATGACCTCTACCCTCTTACAACGACGACAAATAATATCATGTGTGTGCCCAGTTGATGCCATGGATGAAGAAGAGCTATGTGCAGGCCCCGTAGGTGTGCTCTTGGCAGATAGTGGTGGTTGTGCCTACTTTCTTGTATCACGACTGGAGGTGGTAGCTGACAGAGGTGTCGGTACAGTAGAATGTGTGGAAGTAGAGGATGCATGCGGTGTCCATGATGAAGATCGACATCCAGAAAAGGTAGTTCGTGCCAATGCCTGTCAATCCTGCACTTCACGTTCAGCTTTACAAGCAAGATGGAATAAACGAGTGATATTTTGTGAATCTATCTATTTAATCCACCGATAAAACATGCAAGCATAGCTTCATTATCCTCAAGAATACCACATCTAATCATGCCAGTTTGTAACTCCTGATAATATTCTTCTACATAATTTTTCCTTGTCTCAAACACTGCAATTTTTGAAGTAATTCACGTTGATAATATGGTGGAACCCAACGAGTATGCATAGCAATTTTCAAAGCATCCCAATTAGTAGGGATATTATCATGATATAATCGACAATGTTCAGACCACCAAACAGAAGCAAAACTAGTGAATTCACAAACATTAGCAGCAACACGTCTATCCTCGGGACATTGTAAGCATGTGAAACGTTGTTCAGTTTCTAACTCCCGAGTAAGATATACATTAGGAATGTATCTACCCTCAAACGGTGGAATATTCAATTTTAGTTTAGGAATATGGTCATAACCTCATACCTGAGATGGTGTTGCAACCCTACCATTGCGATTATATGCATGAGGTCGACCTACTGGTGGTGGTGCTGGTGGTTGAATGTAGTTCTGATTTTGATCGACCACATCCTCATAATAGTCCTCCACCTCGGCAGTAGCAGCATGAGCTACAGAAGCATCTACATCAGTAGCAGCAGCACCAGAAGGTTGTCCTAGCACAAGAGGAACACACTGCGCTCGCCCTGCTGGATTGCGGCGTGGAGGTGGTTGTTGATGTTGTTGCAATGGTGTAGCATATGCGGGTGGTGGTTGTGGTAGACGTGTGAGTGCAACATCACACTTGGCATCCAACTTGGTGTCAGTTGTCTTCTCAACGTCATCAATCCTCTCATGTGCCTTTCCAAAGCTGGCTATTACGTCTTCCACCTGTTGAATCAACATTTACTGAAATTTATCATGAAGCTCCTTCTTCGTCATGTTCTCCCAGTCAATCTTGTTGGCTTGTGGTCCTGCCATGGTTAGCAGCAATAGAAACACACAAGAATATGATCCTACAGACTACTAAAGTGGTGGTGGCGGAGTGTCACAAATCCTTCAAGCAAATCCCAAATTCTTACCAGTTCTTAGCCAGCAGCAGGTGGTGATCGGCAACCGTTGTAGTCAAAACTCTCAAAGCTTGGACAGAGCGATTGCCAGGTGGTGTCAAACACACGACGTAGATGTAGGTGGAGCTAGGAAGGCTTATGATATGGTAGCATAAAATGTCAGCAATAGTCAATTTAGAGATGCAAAGTTGAATACACGCTCAACGATGATACTGTGCTGGTCCTAGGCTAGACCATGCTAGAGACGCGAGCCAAGAACACTAACAAAATCACGGCGCTGCACGTAAATAAGGGAGGAGCACACTCTAATTTTTTTTATATTTTTTTTTCATTTTTTTCCTTTTTTTGCTCCGCAACATTTTTTTCGGAAAAGTCTACAAATGGCCTAAAAACTACCTAGCCAGAATTTTTCCAGACTTAGTTTTTCTTGAAACTGGAGCCATTTTTCTTCTACGGGTGGCACAAAAGTTGGGGAGTCCAATTTGGTCACGACTTGTAGTTTGGCGTGATCTATAAATCGAAAACAAAGCAACAAATACTGGACTCGGACTGGTGGCGGAGATGAATCTGGTCGAGCTCGCACTGGTGGCAGAGATGAATCTGGTGGAACTCGGACTGGTGGCGGAGATGAATCTAGTGGAACTCAGACTGGTGGCAGAGATATGTAGGTCGGTGGTACATGGACTAAGACCAGCAACTTGACACGACGATGCAACCGCAAATTCAACAAAGCAAATACAAAAAAGGTTATGCTATGGCTCGGATTGGTTAGGATATGATGAACTAAGCCTAAATTTTTTTGGCTTTTTTGTGGACTATAGGTATGAAGAACAGACTTGATCTAAGCTAGAAAAAACTATAAAATCTCACTGAGAAACCTGGAAATCTGATACCACTTGATAGAGGCAAAGGTAACCTATCTTTCGATGAGATAGTGGCTATCATTTTTGGTGGAATAGACTTTGACGACCCGACTACGAACGTGCGAGGACGTGGCGCCTTAGAAATTGCTATACCAACTCTGAGAGGTTATTGACCATGCCGGAGCAAGATCAACCTGACCACGAGGGTCTATTTCCTGCAAGCAAATGAAGAGCAAGCAAGAAACTAAAATTGCAATCTAGATATTGCGAATAAAAGAGGAAAGCTTTAATGATCAAGTGGGGTTTTGTGACGTCTTGGTCTGGTCGTTGAACACAAACGAAGTACGCGAAGTTGCAGCTATGGCGAACTTTTAATCTAAACAAAACCCAGTCTAACCCTAAGGGCTATATATATGGAGAAAGAGGGGGTGGATTTTGTGGCCCTTGGAGGAGGGGTCTAAAACCAACCCTAACTCTTGTTTCCCCACACATACGGACTCTAAAAAATGCATATACTCAAGTATTTCGAAATTACATGGGCTTGGCCACAAATAAGGCGATGCAACACCTGGCCGAAATTTAGGAAGTTGCATCTTGTATATTTCGTCCAAGCCTTCATACATACATTAGGGTGGCTTCAAAGTCCTAAAATCATCACTTGAAACTCCAGTGTTGTTCCCCTTGCGCATGCCATCCTCACCATGCTTAATCTTGCTCAAGTGTTCATCCCTCTTGTCCATGCTAGGCCCTTCATTTGTAAGCAAAACAAATGTATCCTATTTAGGCAGCATCATATTCTCATGAACATTAGAATCATTACCAAGAAACAAAAGTACCTGGTAATTTAATTGGCGTGCACGAGCTCTAGTAAGATCCAGTATGTATAGCAGCACGAGTTGTGGGTGTAACTATAGTGTTGTTGTCCTCATCAATGTGCATGATACTTCATTTGCTACCCCTTATGCCAAATGTTATGCATACCACTTTTGAGTGATATTATATCAAGGATGATTGTACAATGCGAGCCAACATGCTTTGTATCACCGAGTCTTCTCTTCGTTTGTTGCTTTTGCAATAGGCTCATGGTGGAGGACTTATGGGACACTTTGGACATGAAAAGACATTAGCTACGCTCTCCAAGAACTATTTTTGGCCCAAGATGTTTTGTGACATCTCACGCTATACCAACCGGTGCTCTACATGTCGCAAAGCTAGGTCTAAAGCTCAATCACATGGTCTCTATATGTCACTTCCTATTCCGTATCACCCATGGGAAGATATTAGTATGGACTTTGTGCTTGGTTTTCCTATGACTAAAAGTGGAAAAGATTCGGTATTTGTTGCTGTGGACCGATTCTCTAAGATGGCACACTTTATCTCATGCAATAAGATAGACAATGCTTCACATGTTGCATATCTCTTTTGTAGGGAAATCGTGCATTTACAAGAGTGCCCAAGACAATTGTTTTGGACCACGACGTCAAGTTCCTTAGCTACTTTTGGAAGATACTATACGCCGAGCTCGGGATTAAGCTACTCTTCTCATAGGCATACCATCCACAAACCGATGGCCAAACGGAAGTAACCAACCGGATGCTATCAACTCTACTCTGCGTGTTAATCAAGAAGATCATCAAGGAGTGGGAGGAATGCTTGCCCATTGCCGAGTACACCTACAATCGCGCAAGACATCCTACTACTGGCAAGTCCCCCTTCGAGGTCGTCTATGGATTCAACCCATTGTCCTCATTGGACATCCTACCACTACCACTACAAGAGCGTGTCAACATGGATGCGAGTGCACGAGAAAGCTACCTCAAGAAGGTACATGAGGATACATCGCACGCCATCGAGCGCCAAGTTCAACGTCCTGCGACGAAGATCAACATCAACAAGCACCCCATGGTGTTCAACACCAGCGACCTTTTTTGGCTACACCTCCGCAGGGATCCCACCAAACTCAAGTCCAAACTACTACCTCGAGCCAATGGACCACTAAAGATGGTCGCATGCTACAACAACAATGCATAGAAGATCGACATCCCACGGGACAAGTATAGCGTGAGCGACATCTTCAATGTCAAGGATCTCTCTCCCTTCCATGGTGATGAGGTTTCAGATCCGAGATCGGATCTTTCACAAGGGGAGGGGAGATGATGCGGAGCATCCCACGATCATCCACTTGGACCTACCTTCATCTCCCCAAGTGCCAAGTGGACCAATGACACGAGCACATGCAAGCGATGTCGAGACCGAGGTGACATCTCTCCTCTTGCAACTCCCTCTCGACTCACATGAGACATGGCTACTACCTCAAAAGGAGATACTTTGTATACTTAGGTACCAAGGAACCATCCATGGAGAAGGTAAGGAGCAAGGCCGAAGAATGGAGGGAGAAGAACACAAAGAAGGAGAAGAAAAGGAGAAAGATAGAGCTTCCTCGGATGATCCGGACCACCACCTGGATGATCTGGACCAAGCCCGGATGATCCGGACCCTGGCCCAGACAACCCAGGTAACATGCCCAAAGACCACTACACCCCACCGAGCAAAGCCGGATCATCTAGACCAACACCCAGCTCATCCGGACCCACCCGGATGTCCGGACACCGACCCGGACATCCGGACCCAGGACGACTGCGACGACACAGCCGGGCAATCCGGACGACCACGTGGATCATCCGAACCTCCGACGCCTGAATCATCCGACCAACACCTAGATCCGGATCATGCCTGCGTGCATATACTCCTCCTCCACCTACGTTTTAGTGTTAGCAATGTGATAGCTCATTCGAGTTGAGTTCTGCTCCTACCTCTACTCCTCTTAACAGAGAGAGAGAGAGAGAGAGAGAGAGAGAGAGACTCCCATGGAGTTCAAGGCCTCCATGTGTGAAGATCCCGAGGGATTCAAGACCCCCATCGTGGGAAGGATCTATCTAGATCATCAAGACCTCATCTCCTCTTGGATTTTAGATGAACTCTACCTTGTATCTTTCCCTTTGCTGTTCATGTATCTTTGTGGATCTTGTGTGGACTTGAGTCTGGTGGATGTGTGATTGGACTTGTTCTTGAGTGTTCCTCTTGTGATTTCTCCCCATTCTTCCTCATGTTATTTGTGTTCTTCAAGTAGTCCCTTTCCAATTCGTGAAAGATGAGACATTAGGGTTCCACCCTACATTATTAGCGTTATAGAATTTTAACTCCTCGGCCGCACGGGTCGACTCGGCATAAGCTGCATATCCTTCCGCACGTTGGAGAGTAATTTTCCTGTCACCATTGACCGTGATAGTTCCCTCGGGCCCTGGCATCTTGAGCTTCAAATAAACATAGCAATGATGGGCCATAAAATGAGCAGAAGCCAACTTCCCGAACAGAGCATGGTAAGGACTTTTTATTTTGACCACCTCAAACATCAAAAATTCAGTTATGTAGTTGAATTCAGTGCCAAAGGCGACTTCCAAAGAGATTTTTACCAATAGGATATGCCGACTTGCCGGGAACTATTCCGTGAGACACCATAGATGACGGCTTGAGTTGTTTCTCTAACAAATTCATTCGCTTGAAAGTATCATGGTAGAGGATGTTGATGCTGCTCCCACCATCCATGAGTACCTTAGTGAGATTATAACCGCCGACTTGAGGTGGCACTACGAAGGCAAGCAAACCCAGATTGTCAACCCAAGAAGGATGATCCGCCTGACACCAAGTTATAGGCTGCTCCGATCAGTTCAAATACTCCAAAACTGCCAGTTCAACTAAATTGACAACTCACCTTTGGAGTTTTCGATCATGTTTGCAAGTACTAGTGGTGAAGACGTGATACTAATCACTGTTCAACTGCTTTGGATTGCTCTAAAACCTGTACTGACTTCCCTGGTTCTGATTTCCCTGACCAGATCAGTGGTTATTGCCTCCCCCATTGCTAGACTCCTGGAAAGCAGATCCTTGGCCACCCGATCCCTGGAACCAGGCTCTGAGGTAAGTTCCCTGGAATCCGGCACCTAGAAATCCAACACCTGAGCCGCCAGCTTGAGGATTTCCTGAGGGTCCACTTCCGCCTCCACCATTGTGATGGTTCTGAAAGGCCAGATTATGAAATTCCTGCATAATAATGAAGTAGTTCTCCTAGGAATGATTTTTCGGCTTTCCATCCACACTGTGTTTTGGGCACGGGCCTTTGAGGGGTTCCTCATAATTACGGGGACGATTTCCATAGTAGGTCGAATTAGAATTGTTGTTTCGACACTGACTCTTGAAATTGGCGTTTGTATTGGCAGCAAAATCCGAAACTCTGTCAGTATTCTTGCGTTTATTGGCACCTTTGTTGCCATGGTTGCCCTTCTTGCCACTATACTGATGGCCCTTGCCACTATTTTTCTTGCCCTTGCCAGACTTCTCGTCATCGGAGGTTGGATCCTTTTGTATTGTCAAACTCAGCATAGTGAGTCAGAATATCCATGAGATCACCCATATCTTGCACCTTCAGATGTCCAAGCTTATGAACAAAAGGCTGGAAACGACAATTCTTCTCTAGAATAAGGACGGCTTGAGAAGTTGTGATGCTTTCTGAAGAATGAATAATCTCCACAACATGACGTGACGAGTGATGTGAAAACTCATCGTCACATTGAACGCAATGCTCTAGATCAACAACCATTGTCGGGCGTTTGCAGGTCCCTTGAAAATTCTTGATGAAGCGCTCCTTCAGCTCTTCCTAGGTGTTGATTAACTTGGGGGCAAGTTCTTCAACCACATGTGTGTTGGCCCTTCTAACATCATTGTCTGATAGCAAGCACAAACCGCACCGCTGACTTCCAACATATCCATGGCTAACTCATAACTCTCAAGCCACTCAACCGGCTCTAGATCAACTGTATAATTAGACACCTTGTGGGCACCCTTGAAGTCCCGAGGCATGCATGCATCCCGTAGTGCCGGCCCTAAGCAGGGAGTACCGATAGTTCGTCCAGTGGTACGTAGTGCCAGTTGAATTATGGTGAGTGGGGGTTGTACTATAGGCTGAGCATATGTTGCACCTGCATTGGGCGCCCCCGCCCCTCGCGTAGCACGGGCAGCATCCACAATCACCTATGCATCTGAGACGCTAGCTGTGCCTAAGTCGGGGTGGGTGTGGTTCCCTCCGCTGATGTGTGCTGCTAGAGACTCCTGGTGACTCAGTGTGTCGACTCCTGGAACAACTCTGATGAGGGGTCGAATGAAGCCGGTGCTGGCTATGAGAGTAATTTGCCTGCTGCATGACCGCAGTAGTTAGTATCTTAATAGAGTTCTTGGCCTCAATCTCTAGCGGGCCATTTCCGGTAATCAGAATTGCAGTGACGTTATGAGTTGCTACCAGCATGTTATCAACCGGGTTGGAATAATGACCGACTGTGGCTAGTGTTGTCAAGCTGGCAATGGTTACTGAGCCAGTTGGTATTGTTGAGCCGGCTAGTACAACTGGTTGTGTTTGGAGGTATGTTCTGAGTCAATTGGGGTATGACGAGTACTGCTTCTATCCTGCCAACGCCTGCCCCTAGGATAGGCGCATCTTGCGGTGTGTCAAACAGTCGCGTGGGCTCAAAGCCTGCTGGCAGCCGACTCGGATGTGTCCTCTAGTGTACCACCGAATTTTCATTTCGACGGAAACTGAGATGAAGAGCTTATGCTTTCAAACACTCGGTTTTGCTAAGGATGTGGGCCTGTGTCTCTGCCATGCCAACATTCTCTGTATTAATATCCTCCTGGATTTTGGCCATCTACTCGCGAAGCTTTGTAACCTCCGTGTTGCGCTGGGCCATGTTCTCATTGGTTACTGGATCCGTCAAGAGCATGCCCAGAGCAGTCATCAACTCTGCCAGCGCCTGAGCCGGCGTCTAGCTTGAGCCCGTTACATCAGAAACCGCCACCAGAGCACCAGTCGCCGTGGAATTGTGAGCTGGCGCAGTCCTAACCGGGTTCTGATTTCCTATCTTGTAGATAGTCGTGCGGCGAGGCGGATCGAAAACCTCCAGATCGATCTCATCATCGGAGTAGCCCCCCAACCTATCATTGAAAAGCAAAAGAATTGAATCGGTATCCCCAACCAAAGACTCGCCGTACGAGTTGACCAACGTGTTGCCGCCAGACGCAGAATCGCCTGATCCATGAGTGAAACCAAAAAAAGCATGGATCCGGCCGAGTCTTGCCTGGACGGTTCTTGATGAGGACATGACTACCTTGGATACGCCCAAAAATGTTGAATACATGCATATTTGTGAGGTGATTTGTAATGCAAACTTGGCAATAATTTATTTATGTTATCCAAGACAAAAATACTTCACAGACTTTTGTGCCATGTTAACTGCAGGTGTACGGGACATTTGTACAATCCACATATGAATATAAGGGAAAAAGAGAAGTCTAGGTGCTGTTCAAAAAGTCCTCTCACGTCACTTTGGGTCCAGGAGAAGATAGAGTCCAAGTCTCTCACTTTCTGGACTCAGATTCGGACTGCACAAACATACCTAACTCTAAACGCCAAGATCATTTTTAGCCAGACTCCAAATTGGGTGATTTTTTTGTTGGAAAGTAGATTGCATGCTCTTTCCAACCCAATTGGATTCACCTTCAAATTAATCCGGAGCATTGAGATATTGATGAAACAATCTGATGTTGTAGCAGAATCTGAGTCAAATTACAAGTCCAAAGGTGTTGCATCACCTCCACTTGGGCCCATGAGCCTCGTACGACCTAGGTTTGGTTTTAGGATGCCTTGGGACGTCCTCCCACCTCCTTGGCTGCCACCCATTGCTCCTATATAAGTAGATCAATCTAGTAGCTTTTCCCTTGGGATTTGTTTAGTTAAAACTTAGCCATTGCAACTTCGTGTACTTCATTTGTGTCCAACGACCAGACCAAGACCGCTTTCGGATCCCCACCTTTACCAACACTTCATATATATTCGTAATATTCGGATTGCATTATCATATTCTTGCTTGTACTTCAATTGAGTAGCGACCAGACCTCAAACAGTCTAGTCTCTGTGCATCAGTGTCATCCCTGGATCGGTAATGCTGAGACGCACAGTACTTGAGGATTTATAACAGAGTTTCAATCACATACTTATTACATCGAATGTCTCAAAAGAGAACTTATAACAATAATATGGCTTAAAGCCATCTAAATAAGATAGCATCGGAAGGCTTGGAAGATAAAGTGAGTCCATCAACTCCAACTGCATAGCTGAGTGAACGACAACGACCTATGGCACCGTACTCGTCGTCTGAAAAGTCTGCAACATGAGATGTTGCAGCCCGAAACGGGTCAGCACATGGAATATGCTGGCAATGTAACACAAAGAGTAATGAATAGAATAAATGCTATCACTAGATGCATATATGGCTGGTGGAAAGCTCTATGGTTACTGTTTTGCATAAAGCCAATTTTTTCCTACAACAAAGGAATAAATTTTATTTAACATCATGATTGTTAAACATTGAGAAGGTTCTCCAACTCAATCCCAATTAAGCAATATCATTAAACCCAAAAAATTAATTTAGAGTGATGAGATCAACATGATAATCCAAGAACCAGATACTCAAGATGTCCATAACCGGGGACACGGCTAACCATGATTAGTTTGTACACTCTGCAGAGGTTTGCACACTTTTCCCCACAAGACTCGATCTCCTCCATTGAATTTCTCGCACTCCATGATGTTTGAGAAACGGATGACCAAGACACAGTCTTTTAGAAACATTAACTCTTTACTCTGGATGGACAGTTACACCTACTTTCCCCTACATCTGCTAGCCCACCACTGAAAGAGTTCATGCAACATACTCAACTATGCTAGAGCCCATAATAGCTTGTGGCTGCACACGGAAGTTTCTAGCATGAATAATCTTATGATCCCTTTGAGCCCGGGTGGCGAACCGTAGGATGATCTCACGGGTACTCCGGGATATCCTAGGACAACACTGGATTCTCCAGGTGCCCGCAAACAATCCACCCAGATGTGTATCTAAGTAGCCACCTTAAGTTAACCATTAATTAACAAATACTCACAACTGTCATGGATACACTCACCCAATCCACATCTACGAGCATAGCATAGCAATCCTGAGCATAACGTAGAAGTAACTCCCAAAGGTTTGATAATAAAAGGGCAATAGGTTCTACCTCATCATCTACTTCTCAAACCCACATGTTATTCAGATCCTAACCATGCAATGTTTGAGGATTGAAACTAATGCATAAAAACTGGTAATAAAGGGGTATGATCAAAGTGTTACTTGCCTTCCTGATGATCCGCAAAACCTAGAGACTCGTAGTAGCACGCTTCGCACTCCGAGAATTCTATCACAAACAAACAACAACATACACAAGCACTCAAAGTAGAAGCACGGGTAAAACTCAAATAAGAAGATCTAACGAGAAAGTTCAACTGAAGAACTCCGGTTTTGCAAGAGAAATCAAATCAAACGGAGCAACGAAACTCAAACTACGAAAGAAATAAGAATCATTTACTAATATGGACTAAAGTCAAATTTTACAGTAACAAAATTATGTTCAAGTTGGTTAAATAAAAAGAGGGCTTTGAGACGAAGATGTAGGCGCTTGTTTCATCTAATTTGGATAAACAAGCGAAAAGTTATACTAGATTGAAGATCAGGGTAGAAATCACGATCGAAAATAATCGCAAATAAAACCCTGGAAAATAAAATGAGACGAACAGGCTAACGAACGAATGTTCGCTGTCTGCGACTAACTGACGAACAATGTTCATTAAAACTAACGTACGGACGAACGTCCGCTAATTAACTAAACTGAAAAAACCAAACCTATCTATTCTAAAAAAACAGATCTAGGTTTCTAAGAAAAAACCAAACGGTTTTCTGAGAAAAAAACAGAAACGGCGGCGGCGGCATCTACCACCGGTGAGGCTCCGGCGGGGCGGGGGCATCGGCGGGGCTCCGGCGGCTGCTGGGGTGAGGGGCGACGGGAGGCGGCGGCGCGGCGGCGGTGGCGCTTGGGGGCGTCAGTGGTGGCAGGATGCGGTGGCGGAGCGGTGGTGGGTGGCGGAGAGGGGCGGCGGCGGCGGGGTACTTATAGGAGGTCGGGGGGTGTCCGGCATGGGGTGGGGGCAACCCCGAGCGGCGGCGCGGCGGCGCAGGTGGGCTGACTGGGCCTTCGGCACAGTTCGGTCCGCGGGAATTTTCTTTTTAAATAATTCTGTCAAAACAGAAAAATCCTAATAAAATATAAAAAATTCTAAAAATGCAAAAAACAATTTTCACCGTCTAAACAAAATATTTAGAACAAAGTGAACATTTTCTGGCCTAAAAATGCAATTTTAAAACATGCATATTTTTCTAATTCAAATAAAATAGCAAAAAACTCCAAATAAAATACCAATTTGATTTTAACATTTTTCCTGCAATATTTCTTTTATTTTGGAGAAGTCATTTTATGCCCTCTCTTTTATTTTGACATTGGAAATATTGGAGAGAAAATGATTGAAACCAAAATGATCCTTTTTTTAATATTTGAGAAAACTCAAATATGAAAATAATTGAAATCCCCAACTCTCTCTGTGGGTCCTTGAGTTGCTTAGAATTTCTAGGATCAACCAAAATGCAATAAAATATGATATGCAATGATGACCTATGTATAACATTCCAAATTGGAAATTTGGGATGTTAGAAACCTACCCCCCCTTAAGATGAATCTCGCCCTCCAATCCACCCAGATGTGTATTTAAGTAGCCACCTTAAGTTAACCATTAGTTAACAAATACTCACATCTATCATGGAGACACTCACCCAATCCACGTCTACGAGCATAGCATAGCAATCCTGATGAGGACAACAATACCATTGTTACACCCACAGCCCCTGCTGCTATACATACTGGACCAATTACTAGAGCTCGCGCACGCCAACTAAATTACCAGGTACTTTCGTTTCTTGGTAATGATTCTAATGTTCATGAGAATATGATGCTGCCTAAATTGGATACATTTGTTTTGCTTACAAATGAAGGGCCTAGCTTGGAGAAGGATGAACATTGGAGCAAGATAAAGCATGGAGATGATGGCATGCGCAAGGGGAACAAGAACGAAGTTACGAGTGATGATTTCAGGTCTTTGAAGCCACCATAACGAGTGCATGAAGCCTTGGATGAAATATATAAGATGCCACTTCATAAATTTCGTCCAGAGGCTATTATAGGTGCTACGTCACCTTTTTATTGGGCCAGGCCCATGTAATTTCGAAATACATTAGTATAGGCTATTTTTAGAGTCCGTATGTGTGGGAAAACAAGAGATAGGGTTGATTTCGGACCCCTCCACCAAGGGCCACGAAATTCCCCCTCTCTTCCTCCATATATACAGCCCTTAGGGCACCGTTTAGACTTTGGGTTTTGATTAGATTAAAGTTTTCCATAGCTGCAACTTCGCGTACTTCGTTTGTGTTCAACGACCAGACAAAGGGGTCACAGAACCCCACCTTGATCAATAAAGCTTTCATCTTATATTCGCAATATCCAGATTGCAATCTCAATTTCTTGCTTGTTTGTTCGTTTGCTCGCAGGAAACAGACCCTCGTGGTCAGGTTGATCGTGCTCCGGCGTGGTCAATAACCTCTCGGAGTTGGTTTAGCGATTGCTAAGGCGCGACGTCGTCGCACGTTCGTAGTCGGATAGTCAAAGTCGACTTCCACCAAAGCGATATCCATCATCTCATCAAAAGACCGGACAACTTTGCCTCTATCAAGTGGTATTAGATTTCCAGGTTGCTCGGTGAGATTTTATAGTTTTTCGTAGTTTAGATCGACTCTGTTCTTCATTCCTACAGTCCACGAAAAAGCCACAAAAAAATTTAGGGTTAGTTCATCATATCCGAACCAATCTGAGCCTTTGCATAATCTTTTTAGGGTTTTGCTTTGTTGAATTTGCGGTTGCATCGTCGTGTCTAGTTGCTGGTCTTAGCGTCTAGTCTTTTAGAGTTTCGAGTTCTGGTCATAAGTTGTCACGCCGCCACCGCACCATCATCATCGCCCCTGCCACCTACCACCACCGCTCTGAATCCGTATCCATATACCACCACCAATCTGTGTCCATATACCACCACCGATCCATATCCATATACTACCACTGCTACCACCACCGCTGCCATATACCACCACCATATATCCACCACCAATCCGAGTTCCTTGCATATTAGGTTTGTTTTCGAGATTCATCTAGTTTCCGATTCGTGTTTCCTTGCCGGAGTAGGTTTCAGAAAAAAAAGACTGTTTAGGCCCTCCGTTTAGGCCCAAAAAAGAAGTCCGGAAACCACCCTCCGTTTAGGCCCAAAATTTTCCGAAAACGCACTTGTCGAAAAAAAAATTGGCTATCCTATTTTTTAGGTGTTTCTAAGCGTATTGAGACAGTCGCCGTTATAGAAAGTTTTTTTGACCCGTTTCCAGTTTTTGGGTCCGGGCAGTCGAAAAAAAAATTGGTCGAAATTTTTTTTTGTGCCCATCCTGTCAGTTTGACCTTGGAAGGGTTTTGAGACACTCGCCATTATAGTGATTTTTCGCAAAAAAAAGAGCAGCGCAAAAAAAAGAGCAAAAAAAATTCCAGAGTGAGCTTTTCCCTTGTTTACGTGCAGCGCCATGATTTTGTTAGTGTTCTAGGCTCGCGTCTCTAGCACGGTCTAGCCTAGGACCAGCACAGTACCGCCGTTGAGCGTTTATTCAACTTTGCATCTCTGAATTGATTATTGCTGACCCTTTTTGCTACCATATTATAAGCCTTCCCAGCTCCACATACATCTACGTCGTGCGTTTGAATCTCCCTGGTAATCGCTCTATCCAAGCTTTGAGAGTTTTGACTACAACGGTTCCCGGTCACCGCCTGCTGCTGGGTAAGAACTCGTAAGAATTTGAGATTTGCTTCACGGATTTGTGACACCCACCACCACCTCTTGTTAGTAGTCTGTAGGATCATATTCTGTGTGTTTCTATTGCTGCTAACCATGGCAGGATCACAAGCCGACGAGACTGACTGGGAGAACATGACGAATAAGGATTTGCATGATAAATTTCAGCAAATGACGAGTGGACAGGTGCAGGATGTGTTAAACAGATTTGAAGAGGCCATGGAGAAGATAGATGGCATGGAGAAGACGTTCGAAACAAAGCTCGATAACAAGTTTAATGAATTGCTCGCGCGTCTTCCACCACCACCACCCGCTGCACCTAACGCGCCTCTCGAACAACAACAACAACGACTACCTCCACGTCGCGAAACAGACCTCCGCCGTGTGAGCCGTGTCCCTCTTGCGTTTGGCCAAACTGTTGGTGCCGCTGTTGATACTTCTGTGGCTCCTGCTGCTGATGCGGAGGAGGATGATTATGTGGGAGATTACGAGGATGAGGTTGATCAAAATCAGAACTACATGCAACCACCTGCACCACACCCACCAGGTCGTCCACATGCAAATATTCGCAATGGTAGGCCTGCACTACCACCTCAGGTACGAGATGATGTCCATATTCCTAAACTAAAATTGAATATTCCACCATTTGAGGGTAGATATGTTCCTGATATATATATCTTACTTGGGAGTTAGAAACTGAACAACGATTTACATGTTTACAATATCCTGAGGAGATACGGGTTGCTGCTGCTATTTGTGCTTTCACTAGTTTTGCATGTGTATGGTGGTCTGAACATTGTAGATTATATCCTATTCCAACTACTTGGGCTGCTTTGAAAACTGCTATGCGTACGCGTTGGGTTCCACCATATTATCAGCGTGAATTGCTTCAAAAATTGCAGCCTTTAAGACAAGGGAAAAAATCTGTAGAAGAATATTACCAGGAATTACAAACTGGCATGATTAGATGTGGTATTGTTGAGGAGAATGAAGCTATGCTTGCACGTTTTCTGGGTGGATTAAATAGAGAGATTCAGACCATTATAGACTATAAGGAGTATAATAATATCACTCGTTTATTCCATCTTGCTTGTAAAGCTGAACGTGAAGTGCAGGATTGACAAGCATTGGCACGAACTAACTTTTCCGCAGGCCGACCTTCATCATCGACACCGCGTGCATCTTCTACTTCAACTGCACCAGCACCTCAATCAGGTGCCTCATCCAGCCGTGATACAAGAAAACAGGCATAACCACCATTATGTGCCAAGAGCGCACCTGCCGGGCCTGCACAGAGTTCTTCTTCTTCCATGGCATCAACAAGGCACACAAGTGATATTATTTGTCGTTGTTGTAAGGGAGGAGGTCATTATGCGAGAGAATGCAAATCTCAGCATGTGATGATTGCTACCGAGGATGGTGGATATGAGTCCGCTAGTGACTATGATGAGGAGACTTTGGCTCTTATTACACGTGAAGAACATGGTGGAGATGATTCTGATCATGAGACGCAATACATGGCTCCTGAAGACGCTGACAGGTATGAATGTTTAGTTGTTCAACGTGTTTTGAGTGTGCAGGTCACACAAGCTGAGCAAAATCAGAGGCACAATTTGTTCCATACCAAGGGAGTTGTGAAGGAACGTTCTGTGCGCGTCATCATAGACGGAGGGAGCTGCAATAACTTGGCTAGCACGGAGATGGTGGAGAAGCTTTCTCTCAGCACAAGACCACATCCACATCCTTACTACATCCAATGGTTCAACAACAGCGGCAAGGTTAAGGTAACACGTACTGTTCGTGTGCATTTTAGTATCTCTACATATGCTGATTATGTTGATTGTGATGTGGTACCTATGCAAACATGTTCCTTATTACTTGGTAGACCATGGCAATTTGATAAAAATTCTGTACACCATGGTAGAAACAATCACTATACTCTTGTTCATAAGGATAAAAATATTACTTTGCTTCTTATGACTCCTGATTCCATTTTGAAAGATGATATTAATAGAGCTAATAAAGCAAAACAGGAGAAGAATAAGAGTGAAAATAAGATTGTGGCAAAAGAATTTGAGCAACAAATGAAGCCTAATAATAAACCATCTAGTGTTGCTTCTGAAATTAAATTGAAAAGTGCATGTTTATTTGCCACCAAATCTGATATTGATGATCTAGATTTCAGCAAATCTGTTTGCTATGCTTTTGTGTGCAAAGAGGCATTATTTTCATTCGAGGACGTGCCTTCCTCTTTGCCTCCTGCTGTCACTAACATTTTGCATGAGTTCGCTGACGTCTTTCCACAAGACGTGCCACCGGGATTACCGCCTATTCGAGGGATTGAGCATCAGATTAACTCAATTCCCGGTGCTTCACTGCCAAACCGTGCACCATACCGTACCAATCCAGAGGAGACGAAGGAGATTATGTGTCAAGTACAAGAGCTTCTCGACAAAGGTTATATACGCGAATCCCTTAGTCCTTGTGCTGTTCCTATTATTCTAGTGCCGAAAAAGGATGGTACATCACATATGTGTGTTGATTGTAGAGGCATTAATAATATTACTATTCATTATCATCATCCTATTCCTAGGTTAGATGATATGCTTGATGAATTGAGTGGCTCTACAATATTCTCCAAAGTTGATTTGCGTAGTGGATACCATCAACTTCGTACGAAATTGGGAGATGAATGGAAAACAACATTTAAAAGTAAGTTTGGATTATATGAGTGGTTAGTCATGCCTTTTGGGTTAACTAATGCACCTAGTACATTCATGAGATTAATGAACGAAGTTTTACGTGCTTTCATTGGACGATTTGTGGTAGTTTACTTTGATGACATATTGATTTATAGCAGATCTTTGGAAGAACATTTGGAACATTTACATGCTATTTTTATTGCTCTACGTGATGCACGTTTGTTTGGTAACCTTGGGAAGTGCACCTTTTGCACCGATCGAGTATCTTTTCTTGGCTATGTTGTTACTCCACAGGGAATTGAAGTTGATAAAGCCAAGATTGACGCTATTGAGAGTTGGCCGCAGCCCAAAACGGTCACACAAGTGAGGAGTTTTCTTGGCCTCGCTGGATTCTATAGGCGTTTTGTGAGAGATTTCAGCACCATTGCTGCACCTCTCAATGAGCTTACAAAGAAAGATGTGCCTTTTCTTTGGGGTACCGCACAGGAAGAAGCCTTCACGGTATTGAAAGATAAGTTGACACATGCTCCTTTACTCCAACTTCCTGATTTTAATAAGACTTTTGAGCTTGAATGTGATGCTAGTGGAATTGGATTAGGAGGTGTGTTATTACAAGATGGCAAACCTATTGCATATTTTTCTGAAAAATTGAGTGGGCCTAGTCTGAATTATTCTACTTATGATAAAGAATTATATGCTCTTATTCGGACTTTAGAAACATGGCAACATTATTTATGGCCCAAAGAATTTGTTATACATTCTGATCATGAATCTTTGAAACATATTAAAAGTCAAGCTAAACTGAATCGTAGACATGCTAAATGGGTTGAATTCATTGAGACTTTCCCTTATGTCATTAAACAGAAGAAGGGAAAAGAAAATGTTATTGCTGATGCATTGTCTCGTCGCTATACTATGCTTTCACAACTTGACATCAAAATATTTGGTTTGGAGACCATCAAAGATCAATATGTGCATGATGCTGATTTTAAAGATGTAATGCAGAATTGTAAAGAAGGAAGAATGTGGAACAAGTTCGTCGTTAACGATGGATTTGTGTTTCGTGCTAACAAGCTATGCATTCCAGCTAGCTCTATTTGTCTTTTGTTGTTGCAGGAGGCGCATGGAGGAGGATTAATGGGACACTTTGGCGTGAAGAAGACAGAGGACGTACTTGCTACACATTTCTTTTGGCCAAAGATGAGACGGGATGTTGAGCGTTTTATTGCTCGCTGCACTACATGTCAAAAAGCTAAGTCACGACTCAATCCTCATGGTTTATATATGACTTTGCCTGTACCTAGTGTTCCTTGGGAGGATATATCTATGGACTTTGTTTTAGGTTTACCTCGAACAAAGAAGGGGAGGGATAGCATATTTGTTGTCGTGGATAGATTCTCGAAAATTGCACACTTTATACCATGTCATAAAAGCGATGATGCTGTTAATGTTGCTGATTTGTTCTTTCGTGAAATTATTCGCTTGCATGGTGTGCCAAATACTATTTATTTCAGATCGTGATACTAAATTTCTTAGCCACTTTTGGAGATGTTTATGGGCTAAGTTGGGGACTAAACTACTTTTTAGTACTACTTGTCACCCCCAAACTGATGGACAAACTGAAGTAGTCAATAGAACATTGTCTACTATGCTTAGGGCTGTTTTGAAGAATAATAAGAAAATGTGGGAGGAATGCTTGCCTCATATTGAATTTGCTTATAATCGTTCATTGCATTCTACTACTAAGATGTGCCCTTTTGAAGTTGTGTATGGTTTCCTACCTCGTGCACCTATTGATTTGTTGCCTCTTTCATCTTCGGAGAAGGTTAATTTTGATGCTAAACAACATGTTGAATTGGTTTCAAAAATGCATGAGTTAACTAAGGAAAACATTGAGCGTATGAATGCTAAATATAAACTTGCTGGAGATAAGGGTAGAAAACATGTTGTGTTTGCACCTGGAGATCTTGTTTGGTTACATTTGCGTAAAGATAGATTTCTTGATTTGCGCAAATCAAAGCTAATGCCACGTGCTAATGGTCCCTTTAAGGTCTTAGATAAAATAAATGATAATGCATACAAACTTGAGCTGCCTGCAGATTTTGGGGTTAGTCCCACTTTTAACATTGCAGATTTGAAGCCTTATTTGGGTGAGGAAGATGAACTTCCGTCGAGGACGACTTCATTTCAAGAAGGGGATGATGATGAGGACATCAATACCATTGTTACACCCACAGCCCCTGCTGCTATACATACTGGACCAATTACTAGAGCTCGCGCACGCCAACTAAATTACCAGGTACTTTCGTTTCTTGGTAATGATTCTAATGTTCATGAGAATATGATGCTGCCTAAATTGGATATATTTGTTTTGCTTACAAATGAAGGGCCTAGCTTGGAGAAGGATGAACATTGGAGCAAGAGAAAGCATGGAGATGATGGCATGTGCAAGGGGAACAAGAACGGAGTTACAAGTGATGATTTCAGGTCTTTGAAGCCACCATAATGAGTGCATGAAGCCTTGGACAAAATATACAAGATGCCACTTCATAAATTTCGTCCAGAGGCTATTATAGGTGCTGCGTCACCTTTTTATTGGGCCAGGCCCATGTAATTTCGAAATACATTAGCATAGGCTATTTTTAGAGTCCGTATGTGTGGGGAAACAAGAGATAGGGTTGATTTCGGACCCCTCCACCAAGGGCCACGAAATTCCCCCTCTCTTCCTCCATATATACAGCCCTTAGGTCACTCTTTAGACTTTGGGTTTTGATTAGATTAAAGTTTGCCATAGCTGCAACTTCGCGTACTTCGTTTGTGTTCAACGACCGACAAAGGCGTCACAGAACCCCACCTTGATCAATAAAGCTTTCATCTTATATTCGCAATATCCAGATTGCAATCTCAATTTCGTGCTTGTTCTTTGTTTGCTCGCGGGAAACAGACCCTCGTGGTCAGGTTGATCATGCTCCGGCGTGGTCAATAACCTCTCGGAGTTGGTTTAGCGATTGCTAAGGCGCGACGTCCTCGCACGTTCGTAGTCGGATCGTCAAAGTCGACTTCCACCAAAGTGATATCCATCATCTCATCGAATGACGGGACACCATTGCCTCTATCAAATCCTGAGCATAACATAGAAGTAACTCCCAAAGGTTTGATAATAAAAGGGCAATAGGTTCTACCTCATCATCTACTTCCCAAACCCACATGTTATTCAGATCCTAACCATGCAATGTTTGAGGATTGAAACTAATGCATAGAAACTGGGTAATAAAGGGGTATGATCAAAGTGTTACTTGCCTTGCGGATGATCCGCAAAACCTAGAGACTCGTAGTAGCACGCTTCGCACTCTGGGAATTCTATCGCAAACAGACAATAATATACATAAGCACTCAAACTAGAAGCACGGGTAAAACTCAAATAAGAAGATCTAACCAGAAAGTTCAACTGAAGAACTCCGGTTTTGCAAAAGAAATCAAATAAAATGGAGTAACGGAACTCAAACTACAAAAGAAACAAGAATCATTTACTAATCTAGACTAAAGTCAAATTTTACAGTACCAAAGTTATGTTCAAGTTGGTTAAACAGAAGGAGGACTTCGAGATGAACATCTAGGCGCTTGTTTCATCTAATTTGGATAAACAAGCGAAAAGTTATACTAGATCGAAGATCAGGGCAGAAATCATGATCGAAAATAATCGCAAATTAAACCCTGGAAAATAAACTGTCTGCGACTAACCGATGAACAACGTTTGTTAAAACAAATGTACAGACGAACGTCCGCTAATTAACTAAACCGAGAAAAAACCGAACCGATCTATTCTAAAAAAACAGATCTAGATTTCTAAGAAAAACCGAACGATTTTCTGGAAAAAAAAACGAAATAGCGGCGGCTGCGGCATCTACCTCCGACGAGGCTTCGACGGGGTGGGGCGGTGTCGGCGGACCTCCAGCGACTGCTGGGGTGAGGGGCGACGGCGGCGCGGCGGTGACGACGACGCTTGGGGGCGTTGGCGGCGGCGGGATGCGGTGGCGGGGCGGTGGTGGGTGGCGGAGAGGGGTGGCGGCGCGGAGGGGTGTACTTATAGGGGGTCGGGGGGTGTCCGGCTTGGGAAGGGGCAACCCCGAGCGGCGGCGCGGCGTCAGCCCGGACTCCGGCGGAGTCCGGCTCGGGCACGCCTAGCGGAGGCGGCGGCGCAGGTGGGCCGACTGGGCTTGCGGCCCAATTCGGTCCACGGGGTTTTTTTATAAAAAAATGATTCCACCGAAACAGAAATATCCTAATAAAATATAAAAAATTTCTAAAAATGCCAAAAACAATTTTCGTCGTGTAAGTAAAATATTTAGAACAAAGTGAACATTTCTCTGCCCTAAAATGCAACTTTGAAAATATGAATATTTTTCTAATTCAAATAAAATAGCAATAAAACTCCAAATAAAATACTTATTTGATTTTAACATTTTCCTCCAATATTTATTTTATTTTGGAGAAGTCATTTTATCCCCTCTCTTTTATTTTTGACATTGGAAATATTTGGAGAGAAAATGATTAAAAGCAAAATGATCCTTTTTTCAATATTTGAGAAAACTCAAATATGAAAGTAATTGAAACCCCAACTCTCTCCATGGGTCCTTGAGTTTCTTAGAATTTGTAGGATCAACCAAAATGAAATAAAATATGATATGCAATGATGACCTATGTATAACATTCCAAATTGGAAATTTGGGATGTTACAGATTGCATGCAGGAATAGACATTCGTGGTTAGGTTGATCGTCCTTCCGGCATCGTTAGTAACCTCGGGAGATTAGTTTAGCGATTGCTAAGGCATAACATGGGTGCATGTTTCTAGTCAGATCATCAAAGTCATCTCCGCCAAATCGATAGTTATCATCTCATCGAAGGATCGGGACACCCTCGCCTCTATTAAGTGGTATCAGCTTTTAGGTTCCTCGGTGAGAATTTCCAATTTTCCATAGATTAGATTTATTTTCTTACCTATTGTCAAAGGAAAAACCATAAAAAAGTTAGATCTGTTCATCCTTTGTCCAAGCCAGTCTGAGCCGTTGCAATTTTCTTCATTACTTGCATAGTTGAATTATCGGTTGCATCGCCGTGTCGAGTTGCTGGTCTTAGTGTCTAGTTCCTTTAGAGTTTCTAGTTCTGTTCACATCAGTCACGCCGCCACTATATCATTGTCCCTTCCACTGTCCACCACCACATCCATCAATTTCCACCACATGCTACCCACCATTCATTGTCATAATCATAATTGAGGTCGTTCACATCTTCGCTTGATCCAATATGCATCTTATCTAGTTCGTTTTGGAAAGAGAGAGAGAGAGAGAGAAAAAAGAGAGAGAAAATAAAAAAAGTCAGAGAAAAAAAGGAGAGAAAGAAAAAAGTGTGAGAAAAAAAGAGATAAGAAAAAAAACAAAATCTGGATCTATCTAGACTAATTCTTGTAGCTGAATTCAGATTGGAATCTATTTTCTGCACTGTTTAGTAAAACATGCATATCTTCCTCATACGAAGTCCATTTTGGCTCCGCGAGTAGGTAAATTAAAGCTAGCGACGAGCCGCATCTGAATAGTTGCAGAACCTATTTCAATATTTGACACCTCAAAATCAGCTTCTAAATAGGTCTTTTTGTCCTTCCAAGTTCGCGAACACAGTTTGTTCCAGTTTAAGAATTTTTTGACTCCTCATACCAACTCGGAATTGAGTGATTCCTTTTGCGTTGGAAAGCTTGAGTCAGTACCATTTTGTAGAAAATTATAAGAAAATTGGCACAAACTTTTCCAGAGGAAAGTTGAAGAGAGAGTTGTTGGTATATCCTACTTGGCAATTGTTTCTCATCATTATCTTTATTGCCATTGTGATCTTCACTTATATCTTGCTGTCCAGAGCTACTTCACATTCTTTATTGATGCTAGCTGTGCTACACCATGACCTCATCAGTGTTATAGGCTCGCGTCTCTATTCCAGTCTATCCTATGACCAGCACAATACCTCTTTGAGCATTTATTCAATATTGCAGCACTCAATTAATTATTGCTAATCTTTTGCTACCATATATTTAAGCCTTCCAAGCTCCACATATTTCTACTCCGTGTATATGTACCTTCCCCGTACAATCGCTTTACTCAATCTTCAGAGTTATTTGACACCGCTGGTTGCCAGTCACCACCTGCTGCATGGTAAGAGCTTGTAAGATATTGATATGTGCGTTACTGTGAGCGCTTCACCCCCAGTTCCTAGTAGTTCATAGGAAAATTATTCTCAAATTTCGTTTCTTGTTTCTACTAATCATGATAGGTTCTAGAGATAGAAGTTCTTGGACGATGGATACATCTTTACCAACACGAGAGGTGGGACAACACATACAATCACATGGTCAGGTTATCTCTTTACCGTCATTTGAGGGTAGATTTAACCCTGCTATTTATCTAGCTTGGGAGCTAGAAGTAGAAGAAGTTTTTAGTCACCATGATTTTCCTGGACTTGAGAGTGTACGTGCTGCGACTGGAGCATTTACTGGTTCTGCTTCTGTTTGGTGGAGTGTACATTGTATGAAAAAACATTGTTAACCAACCCATAACTTGGAAAGATTTCAAAGCTGTAATGAGACAACAATTTTTCCTCCTTACTATCATCGTGAATTGCTTCACAAATTGGAACAATTAAAACAAGGCATTAACACTGTTCATGTTTACTACCAAGAGTTCAAATCTTATACACATCATTATGACATAGAAGAATCCGAGGATGACACAATGAATAGATTTTCTAGTGGTTTGAACCATGATATGCACGCATGATTTCAATATATTCCTCATTGAATTACTGGTATGTATGTTCGTGCTTGTACCTGATAACCCACAAGTATAGGGGATCGCAACCGTTTTCGAGGGTAGAGAATTCAACCCAAATTTATTGATTCGACACAAGGGAAGCCAGAGAATATTCTCAAGTATTAGCAGCTGAGTTGACAATTCAAACACACCTGAAAGACTTAATATCTGCAGCAAAGTAGTATGGAAGTAACGGAAATAGCAACAGTAGTAGTTTTATAGCAATCGTAACAGTGGCAATGACAAAGTAACTAAGCAAAGATCAATATGAAATGAGCTCGTAGGCAATGGATGAATGATGGATAATTATGTCGGATGACATTCATCATGCAACAGTTATAACATAGGGTGACACAGAACTAGCTCCAATTCATCAATATAATGTAGCCATGTATTCCGAATATAGTCATACGTGCTTATGGAAAAGAACTTGCATGACATCTTTTGTCCTACCCTCCCGTGGCAGCGGGGTCCTATTGGAAACTAAGGGATATTAAGGCCTCCTTTTAATAGAGAACCAAACCAAAGCATTAACACTTAGTGAATACATGAACTCCTCAAACTACGGTCATCACCGGGAAATGTCCCGACTATTGTCACTCCGAGGTTGCCGGATCATAACACGTAGTAGATGACTATAACTTGCAAGATAGGATCAAGAACAGAAATATATTCATGAAAACATAATAGGTTCAGATATGAAATCATGGCACTCGGGCCCTAGTGACAAGCATTAAACATAACAAAGTCATAGCAACATCAATCTTAGAACACAGTGGATACTAGGGATCAAACCCTAACAAAACTAACTCGATTACATGGTAAATCTCATCCAACCCATCACCGTCCAGCAAGCCTACTATGGGATTACTAACGCACGGACGTGAGCATCATAAAATTGATGATGGCAGATGGTTGATGATGAGAACGGCGACGATTTCCCCTCTCCAGAGCCCCGAATGGACTCCAGATCTACCCTCCCGAGGAAGAACAAGAAGTGGCGGCGGCTCCATATCGTAAAACGCGATGAATCCTTCCCTCTGATTTTTTTCTCCCCGAACGTGAATATATGGAGTTGGAGTTGAGGTCGGTGGAGCTTCATGGGACCCACAAGACTAGAGGGCGCGCCTTCCACCCTTGTGGACGGGGTGTGGGTCCCCTCTGGTTGATTCTTTCGCCAATATTTTTTATTTATTCCAAAAATAATCTCCGTGAAGTTTCAGGTCATTTCGAGAACTTTTACTTCTGCACAAAAATAACACCATGGCAATTCTGCTGAAAATAGTGTCACTCTGGGTTAGTTCCATTCAAAACATGCAAATTAGAGTCCAAAACAATGGCAAATGAGTTTGGAAAAGTAGATACGTTGGAGACGTATCAACTCCCCCAAGCTTAACCCATTGCTTGTCCTCAAGCTATTCAGTTGATAAACTGAAAGTGATAAAGAAAAAACTTTTAAAAACTCTATTCGATCTTGTCGTTGTAAAAATGTAAAGCCAGCATTCAAGTTCTCACTAAAGATTATGAACTAACCATATTCACAATAACATTTAGGTCTCCCATTTACTCATATCAATGGCACAATCAACTAGCGAGCAATAATAATAAATCTTGCATGACAACACTTTCTCAGAACAATCTTGGATGATATAACAAGATGGCATCTCGCAAGCCCTTTCTGAGACCGCAAAACATAAATGTAGAGCACCCCTGAAGATCTAGGACTGACTAGACATTGTAATTCATGGCAAAAGAGATCCATTCACAGTCATACTCAATACCAATTAATAACAACGCATACCAAATGACAGTGGTGCTCTCGAACAGAGGATGATGACTCAACAATAAAAGTAAATAGATAGGCCCTTCACAGAGGGAAGCAGGGATTTGCAGAGGTGCCAGAGCTTGAGTTTTTGAAACAGAGATAAATAATATTTTGAGCGGCATGCTGTCATTGTCAATATAACAACCAAGAGATCTCGGTATCTTCCATGCTACATACATTCTAGGCGGTTCCCAAACAGAATGGTAAAGTTTATACTCCCCCACCACCAACAAGCACATTCCACGGGTGGTTCGAAACAACGGGTACCGTCCAACTAACAACAATCCTGGGGGAGTTTTGTTTTTTGATTTGATTTGAACATGGGACTAGGCATCCCGATTACGAGTCATTTTCTCGTGAATAATGAGCAGAGTCCACTCATCGTGAGAATAACCCACATAGCATGGAAGATACTGACAACCCCCAGTTGCTATATGAGCGATTCGGCCATACAAAATAGATTATCATTTGAAGGTTTAGACTTTGGCAAATGCAAATTTACTTGGAACGGCAGGTAAATACTGCATATAGGTAGGTATGGTGGACTCATGTGGAACAACTTTGGGGTTTATGGAAGTGGATGCACAAGTAGTATTCCCTCTTAGTACAAGTGAAGGCTAGAAAAAGACTAGGGAGCGACCAACTAGGAGCGACAACAGTCATAAACATGCATTGAGATTAACCAACAATGAGTGCAAGCATGAGTAGGATATAAATCACCATGAACATAAATATCGTGGAGGCTATGTGGATTTTGTTTCAACTACATGCGTGAATTTGTGCCAAGTCAAGTCACTCGAATCATTCAAGGATACCATCCTATCATACTACATCACAACCATTTTAAAAGCATGTTGGCACATAAGGTAAACCATTATAAACTCCGAGCTAATTAAGTATGGCATGAGTAACTATAATCTCTAGTTGCCATTGCAAACATGTTTCATTCATAATAGGCTGAATCAGGAATGATGAACTAATCATATTTACAAAAACAAGATAGGTCGAGTTCATACCAGCTTTTCCTCATCTCAATCATTTCATCATATATCGTCATTATTGCCTTTCGCTTGCACGACGCAATGGTGTGCATAATAATAATAGTGCATGTGCATTGAACTAAGCTGGAATATGCAAACATTTATTCAAAGGAGAAGACAAGGTAATATGAGCTCTTTGTTAGATCAACAATAATACATATGAGAGCCACTCATCATTTTCATCGTAGTCTTCTCCTCTCGACCCTCGAAGAAAAGAAAAAGAATTTTAAAGAAACACACTAAAATCTCCCAATATGAAGGAAGTAAAACAAGAACGAGAAAAACTATTTACACGGGAAAGCTCCCAACAAGCAAAAGAAGAAAGAGAAATCTTTTTGGGTTTTCCTTTTAATACTACTACTAAGTAAACATGGAAAGTAAACTAGCTAGAAGCTACAACTATTTTTTTGTTTTCTCAAAGGTTTTTCAAACACACAAGAAGAAAGCGAGCAAAAGAATAGAAACTAGCATGGATAATACAATGAAAAAGTATGAACACCGACAACTAGAATGAGTGTGTGAACACGAATGTAATGTTAGTGAGAAATACATACTCCCCCAAGCTTAGGCTTTTGGCCTAAGTTGGTCTAAGACCATGGATCAAAGTAGCCCTTGCCGGTGTGCTGAGGAGGATCCTGGGGGTTCCACTGGTTAGTGAGCTCCTATGAATCCCACTGATAAATAGACTCCTGATAAGGATCAGGTGATGACTCTGGCTCAGGAACTGGGGATCGTGTCCCCTCCGAGTACGCGTGAATGTCTGTGGGAAAAATAAAGTACCTGCCTGAGTGAATATCGAACAAATTAGGTGCGGTCAAGGTAATAATCTGAAAAGTATCCTCGCTAAATACCAGGTCGTAAATGAGTCTCTTTTCCTTATCATAGCGAATAAATTTATGTGCTACCATGCTTTCATAATCTAAGTATATAGTGGGTAGCAACTTCTCGTCTTTTTCATCATGCCTAATGGGTATCTCGAAGCGTCCAGAAAGGCGGGAGACAAAGATACCTCCGAAAATAGGACCCTTTGTGCGGTTTAAACTCAACCATTTAGCAACCATAACACCTAAACTAAGCTCTATCACAAAGTAAAGCATGGCGCAAAATGGGAAGGTCAGGAGCACTAAGGCCTCCAGTGTCCCCGCAACCAATTAAACATCTACCAGCAAATAATGATTAGTAGCACAGAACAAAAAAAACGTAAACTAGACACTCTTGCTTCCGACACCTTTCTCCTTTCCCCTACGGTAACTTCATTAATAAAATCCTCCACATCGCCAGGACGTGGTTCCTTGACGCTGCCCTCAAAAGCTAATTTGCAAACCTCACACAAATCATAAAGTGTCATCTCCTTATGCTCATCATATAAATAAAATTCTACCGCGGGTGGTGATCTCCTAGCATGAAAATGAAAATTTTGCATGAAAGTATTAGTGAGTAGGAGGTACTGATCACACTGGTCTTGGAGGAAGTCGGTGATGCCTGCATTCTCAGCCAAGTAATAGAAATCCTTATAAATTCCGTGATGCAGAGCATCCACCGATCATCCCCATGTTCACTTTGACCTCTCCCCATGACCCAAGGATACATAAGATGAGACCTCGACTACACGCCGTTGGACGCAAGGTGAACTTGCTCCTCTCTGAACTGTCACTTTCCACATGTGAGACATGGCTACTACCTCAAACATATGTGATATGCATGACCAGGAACCGAGAAGGAGGCCAGGGACAAGACGTCGAAGACACCAAGTACAATGACAAAATGGAGAAGCTGTCCAGAATCTAAAGCAACCGGATGACCGGTCTGGACTGGATGTTTGACGCCTGGAAGCCACCGGACGACCGGTCGGGACTTAGATGTGTTCGTCACAGGTTAGGAAGTATGTTAGACTTAGATGTGTTTGTCACCTGATAATTTGTTTGCTTATAAAATGCCTATGCATAGGAAGTATGTTACAATTAGATGTGTTTGTCACGAGTTTTATGATGCTCTTTTTGTGCTTCAATTCTTGTCTTTCATGTGAGCATCATCGAAATTATCAATGCCTAGCTACGGGCGTTAAACAATAGCGCTTGTTGGGAGGCAACCCAATTTTATTTTTTGTTCTTTGATTTTTTTTCCCCTGTTTAGTAATAAATAATTCATCTAGCCTCTGGTTAGATGTGGTTTTATGTTTTAATTAGTGTTTGTGCCAAGTTGAACCTTTAGGATAGCTGACGGCGATAGTTGTGTTGATTCTGCTGAAAATCAGAAACTTTTGCGCTTGGTAAATTAGTTTTGAAAATTCACAGAAACATCATTTTGATCTTATTATTCTTGCTCTGGATTGGTACACAAATGTCTCAGGCTTTTCTAATTTGGATGGAGTTTTGGAGTTACAGAAGTATTCGAGAGTTATAGATTACTACAGACTATTCAGTTTTTGACTGATTCTGTTTTTTTTCGAGTGTTGTTTGCTTATTTTGATGAATCTATGGGTAGTATCGCGGGGTATGAACCATGGAAAAGTTGAAATACATTAGATATTACAGCAATATAAATAAAGAATGAGTTTTCAACAGTACCTTAAAGTGGTGATTTATTTTCTTATACTAACGGAGCTCATGAGATTTTCCGTTGAGTTTTGTGTTGTGAAGTTTTCAAGTTTTGGGTAAGGATTTGATGGACTATGGAATAAGGAGTGGCAAGAGCCTAGGCTTGGGGATCCCCAAGGCGCCCCAAGGTAATATTCAAGGACAACCAAAAGCCTAAGCTTGGGTATGCCCCGGAAGGCATCCCCTCTTTTGTCTTTGTCTATCGGTAACTTTACTTGAGGCTATATTTTTATTCACCACATGATATGTGTTTTGCTTGGAGCGTCTTGTATGATTTGAGTCTTTGCCTTTTAGTTTAACACAATCATCCTTGCTGTACACACCTTTTGGGAGAGACACGCATGAATCGTGATTTATTAGAATACTCTATGTGCTTCAGTTCTATCTTTTAAGCTAGGGAATATTGCTCTAGTACTTCACTTATATCTATTTATAGCACGGCGGTGGCTTTTATAGAAATTGTTGAACTCTCATGCTTCACTTATATTATTTTGGGAGTCTTTTAGAACAACATGGTAATTTTCTTGGGTTATAAAACTAGTCCTAATATGATGGGTATCCAAGATGGATATAATAAAAACTTTCATAAGAAGTGCATTGAATACTATGAGAAGTTTGATTCTTTATGATTGTTTTGAGATATGAAGATGGTAATATTAAAGTCATGCTAGTGGAGTAATTGTGAATTTGAGAAATACTTGTGTTGAGGTTTGTGAGTCCCATAGCATGCACGTATGGTGAACCGTTGTGTAACAAATTTGGAGCATGAAGTATCTCTTTCATTGTCATCCTTTGTGTGGAGGTCGGGACCACGCGATGGTTAACTCCTACCAACCCTTCCCCTAGGAGCATGCGCGTAGTGCTTGGTTTTAATGAATTATAGATTTTTGCAATAAGTATTGGAGTTCTTTATGACTAATGTTGAGTCCATGGATTATACACACTCTCACCCTTCCATCATTGCTAGACTCTCTTGTACCGCACAACTTTCGCCGGTACCATACACCCATCATATACCTTCCTCAAAACAGCCACAATACCTAATTATTATGGCATTTCCATAGCTATTCCAAGATATATTGCCATGCAACTTTACACCGTTCCATTTATTATGACATGCTTCATAATTGTCATATTGCTTTGCATGATCATGTAGTTGACATCGTATTTGTGGCAAAGCCACCATTCATAATTATTCCATACATGTCACTCTTGAATCATTGCGTATCCCGGTACACCGCCGGAGGCATTCACATAGAGTCATATTTTGTTCTAAGCATTGAGTTGTAATTTTTTGAGTTGTAAGTAAATAGAAGTGTGATGATCATCATTATCAGAGCATTGTCCCATGTGAGGAAATAAACATAAAATCGGTCAAATAAGCCCAAATAAAAAAAGAGGCCAAAGAAGCCCAAACAAAAAAAATGAGAGAAAAATAGATAAGGGGCAATGTTACTATCCTTTTTCCATAGTTGTGCTTCAAATTAGCACCATGATCTTCGGGATAGAGAGTCTCTTATTTTTTCACTTTCATATACTAGTGGGAATTTTTCATTATAGAACATGGCTTGCATATTCCAGCGATGGGCTTCCTCAAATGCCCTAGGTCTTCATGAGCAAGCAAGTTGGATGCACACCCACTTAGTTTCTTTTTTTGAGCTTTCATACACTTATAGCTCTAGTGCATCTGTTGCATGGCAATCCATACTCACTCACATTAATATCTATTGATGGGCATCTCCATAGCCCATTGATACGCCTAGTTGATGTGAGACTATCTCCTTCTTTTTTTCTTCACCACAACCACCATTCTATTCCACCTATAGTGCTATGTCCATGGCTCACACTCATGTATTGCATGAAAGCTGAAAAAGTTTGAGAATACTAAAGTATGAAACAATTGCTTGGCTGATACCGGGGTTGTGCATGATTTGAATATTTTGTGTAACAAAGATGGAGCATAGGCAGACTATATGATTTTGTAGGGATAAGCTTTCTTTGACCATGTTATTTTGAGAAGACATAATTTCTTTGTTAGTATGCTTGAAGTATTACTGTTTTTATATCAATATTAAACTTTTGTTTTGAATCTTTTGGATCTAAACATTCATGCCACAATAAATACAATTACATGGATAAATATGTTAGGTATCATTCCACATCAAAAATTCTATTTCTATCATTTACCTACTCGAGGACGAGCAGGAATTAAGCTTGGGGATGCTTGATATGTCTCCAACGTATCTATAATTTTTTATTGTTGCATGTTAATATTATCTGTTTTGGATGTTTAAGAGGCACTACAGGAAACAACTAGTTTGCCATCAGTGAGCATCTTTGGCGTCAGCTTTTCATCGGGGTAGACGGCAAAGAGCACTTTTGTCGTCAGCTGCTGTCGGCAAAGAAAACTTTGCCGTCTGCGGTTTTTATTATAGACGGCAAAAAATCTTTGTCGTCTATGATTTTTATTACAGACGGCAAAGAAAACTTTGCCATATGCGGTTTTTATTACAGATGGCAAAGAGTGCTTTTTGCCGTGTGTAATAAAAACTGCATACGGCAACTAACTTTGCCGTCTGTAATAAAAACGGCAGACGGCAAAGAAGAAACACACCTCGCGGATCGATCTCCCGGATCAATGAGGTGGCACGATCCACACCCCACACTGTATCTCTCTCCCACACCCCCAACACGTTCTCTTTCTCCCCCACATTCTCTCACACTCATCCGACCCCACCATGTTCTCTCTCTCTTATCCCCCACGTTCTCTGTCTCTTACGCATCTCTCTCTCCCGTAACTCCCCAGCATCCCCGCCACGGTCACCGTCGGGCAACCTGCACCCAGCCACGCTCCCCTCCAACTGCCCCGTCCTCTCTCCTCCCTCGAGCCGGCCCCGTCCCCCATCCCCGTCGAGCCGGCCCCGTCCCTCGTCGCCATGGAAGCCACCGCCAGCCTCCTGTCTCACGGCGCCGCTCATTCCCCAGCGCCACACGCCGGAGGCCTCGTGCCGCCGCCCGCTCCCCAGCACAGGCCGACGAGCAGCACGGCCCATTCCCTTCAGCTCCTCCTCACTCCAGGCAGTGCGACCTCCTCCCTCCAGCGCCTCCTCTCTCCGACGAGCAGCACGGCGCACACGGGCGTGAACAGCATGGGCGCCACGGCGGCTTCCTCTCTCTGGCGAGCAGCACGAGTGGCGTGGGTTCCTCCCTCCATCGCCTCCTCACAACGACGAGCAGCGTGCCGGTGAGCGGCGCAGCCTCCTCACTCCGGCGAGCAGCACGGGCCGCGCAGCGTGAGCTCCTCCCTTCGGTGCCTCCTCACTCCGGCAAGCAGTGCAACCTCCTCCTTTCGGTGCCTCCTCACTCCGGCGTGGACTCCATCTAGCGTGGCCTCCCTTCGGCAGCGGCGCTTTTCTCCGATGAGGTCGGGCGCGGCCAACATATCTTCTCCGGTGAGGTCGGCATGGTGAGGAGCTTGGCTGTTGGGTACATGTGGGCGGCAAGAATCTCTGCTTCGGCGAGCTTTTGTACGAAGATGATGTGGACGTGCAGTGACAAGACTGTTGATCCAATTTGTTTTAATAAAAAAGAACGCTTTGCCGTCTGTGATATTTCTACCTAACGAAAAAGAAGTAGTCTGGCTCACGGCAAAACACTAACACCGTCCGTCAGGGTCGTTAGTATGTTAGGTTGCTTTTCTTTGCCGTTTGGACGGTCTAGTTGACGGCAAACAGTATAGACTGACGGCAAAATCTTTGCCATCATCCAGAAAAAATAGCAGACGGCAAAGTATTCGTTGCCGATTTATCTTTGTCGTCTACTTCCTGACGGCAAACTCTTTGCCGTCTGTAATCCACAAATGGCAAATTACCTGTTTCCCGTAGTGGGTCTTTAATATGATATTTTATATTATTTCTGGGACTAACCTATTAACCGAGAGCCCAATGCCAGTTTCTATTTTTTTGCCTATTTTAGAGTTTCGCAGAAAAGGAATACCAAACGGAGTCCAAACGGAATGAAACTTTCGCGATGATCTTTCTTGGACCAGAAGGAAACTAGAAGACTTGGAGATGAAGTCAGAGACGCAATGTGGTGGCCATGAGGCAGGAGGGCGCGTCCAAGAGGGTAGGGCGCACCCCCTACCTCGTGGGCCCCTCGTGGGTCTCCTGATCTAGCTCCTTCGCATATATATACTCTTATACCCTGAAAAATCTAGGGGAGCCACAAAACCACTTTTCCACCGCTGCAACCTTCCGTACCTGTGAGATCCCATCTAGGGACTTTTTCCGGCGTCCTGCCGGAGGGGGATTTGATCACAGAGGGCTTTTACATCAACACCATTGCCTCTCCGATGAAGCGTGAGTAGTTTACCACAGACCTACGGGTCCATAGCTAGTACCTAGATGACTTCTTCTCTCTCTTTGATTCTCAATACCATGTTCTCCTCAATGTTCTTGGATATCTATTCGATGTAATATTCTTTTGCGGTGTGTTTGCCGAGATCCGATGAATTGTGGATTTATGATCAGATTATCTATGAATATTATTTGGTTCTTCTCTGAATTCTTATATGCACGATTTGATATCTTTGCAAGTCTCTTCGAATTATCGGTTTAATTTGGCTTACTAGATTGATCTTTCTTGCAATGGGAGAAGTGCTTAGCTTTGGGTTCAATCTTGCGGTGTCCTTTCCAAGTGACAGTAGGGGCAGCAAGGCACGTATTGTATTATTGCCATCGAGACTTAAAAGATGGGGTTTTCATCATATTGCTTCAGTTAATTCCTCTACATAATTTCATCTTACTTAATGCGTTACTCCGTTCTTTATGAACTTAATACTCTAGATGCAGGCAGGAGTCGGTCGATGTGTGGAGTAATAGTAGTAGATGCAGAATCGTTTTGGTCTACTTGACACGAATGTGATGCCTATGTTCATGATCATTGCTTAGATATCATCATAATTATGCGCTCTTTTATCAATTGCTCGACAGTAATTTGTTTACCCACCTTAATATTTCCTATCTTGAGAGAAGCCACTACTGAAAAACTATGGCCTCGAGGTCTCTTTTCCATTATATTGAATCTCTTAGTTTCCCATCAACTTGCCAATTTCTGTCGTCGTTCCTTTAAATTGCAATATTTACTTTCCAATCTATAAGACAAAAATACCAAAAATATTTACTTTACCATTTATCTATCTCTATCAGATTTCACTTTTGCAAGTAACCGTGAAGGGATTGACAATCCCTTTATCGCGTTGGGTGCAAGTTGTTGATTGTTCGTACAGGTATTCAGTGACTTGTGCGTTGTCCACTACTGGATTGATACCTTGGTTCTCAAAGTGAGGGAATTACTTACGCTACTTTGCTGCATCACCCTTTCCTCTTCAAGTGAAAAACCAATGCAAGCTCGAGAGGTAGCAACGAGCTACGAGGTGCCACATCATATGGACCTCCTACAACCAGACGGCGACAAGACAGTCGAGCAAGGGCCATCCTGATGCGGAGCATCCTACGATCATCCCCGTGTTCACTTTGACCACTCCCCACGAACCCAGGATACATAAGATGAGACCCCGACTATACGCCATTGGACGCAAGGTGAACTCGCTCCTCTACGAACCGTCACTTTCCACATGTGAGACATGGCTACTACCTCAAACATATGTGCTATGCATTACCAAGAACCAAGAGGTAGGCCATGGACAAGATGACGAGGACACCAATTACAAGGACCAAATGGAGAAGTTGTCAGAAATCTACAGCAACCGGACGACTGGTCTGGACCGGACGTCCGACGCCTGGAAGCCACTGTACGACGGGTCGGGACCGGGCGTCCGGTGCCTGAAGCCCCAACCGGCCCAAGTCCCAGCCATTGCCAGCTACAGCGAGCGGACATCCGTCCAGGACCGGACGACCGACCGTCACTGGACGTCCGGTGTCACTATTATAGAACGAAAATAGCGGAAGTCTGAGCCCTACCGGACGTCCGGTCCCTCGCGAACCACCGGACAACCGGTAAAGGCCGGACGTCCGCTGCCTATGTGTGCATAGTTAGGGGCCTGAGGCCCGTCTACCCTTTTATTTCGCCCCCATTTGCACTTAGACTATAAATAGACCTCCTCCTCCTCCTAGTTAGGGTTAGCATTGGTTTAGCTCATATTTGAGATAGAACTATGCTCATCCACTTATTTACTTCTCCTCGGAGCTCACGACCTCTTCGGAGAAGATCCCCTAAGTGGATTCAAGACCCCATCACAGGAAGACCCTTTGAGACCTCCTCACTGAGAAGACCTTTTGTATCATCCTTTGTTGACTTTGAATCGTGTATCACTCTATGTGTTTCGAGGATCTAGCATATGTGTAACCTAATCTTGTTGGTTTGAGTGATTCTCTCATGTTTTCCCTCGTGTTCTTCGTAGGTTTCCTCTAATCATGAAAGATCCGGCATCTAGGGTTCTACCCTACATCATCTTTGTATCATGAGCCACGTTGATCACATATTTGGAGCCCCTACCCTTTGTTTTCTAGCCTAATTTTGTTCTATTTTTCCCCAATTTCACAAATTAGCCCCAATTTTTTTTTGTGATTTGTTGGTTTGATGATGTTTTCTTGATTTTGATCCATGGATTTGCTTGGTTTCGAGTGGAACTAGCATCTCCCCAAGTTTCCCCATCTTCCATCCATGAAATTTGCTCAATTTTGACATCCAAAATCCCCAAATTCCGCCCAATATCGCATCCCGGAGCTCAAATCCTGCATTGACCCCGACCCACCGGACGTCCGGCCTTCATCGGACAACCGGAACCCCAAACCCGAGCTGAAACAACGAATTTCCGAGCTCCACCGGACGTCCAACGACCGGACATCTGTCCATTACCGGACGTCTGACACCTGTAGATATCAACTTCGGCTTATTTTTGTTTCGGCCATAACTAATTCATCTGAACTCCGATTTTGACGTTCTTTAGCTTGTTTTGAAGCTATTGACATCCCCCCATTCCACAAAAATACCATCAACAACGTTTGACTCCATCAGATTTTTAGAATTTTGGCATCTTTGCCTAGGGCATCCACCATATCATCCGCATAACCACCATAGCCTTGCGCAACCTAACCCATTTTGCTTGCCCTAGCATTAGTGGTCTCCTAAGGTGTTTCGGCTACTTAGGGATAGTTGCTTCTTCATCAACGACCACCACCACTTCCGCATAACCTTGCCCACCATAGATTTCGCCACCCAACTTAACCCAATTGTTGTTTGAGCTTGTTTGAGTTGTGGCTTGTGTCTCCTAAGGTGTTTCGGCTACTTAGGGACGGCAACTTCAAATTCGACATGTGTATAGCCCATCATTCCACTTCCGCATTGCCAATCTCAAACTACCACCGCTTTCCGCATCCACCATTTGACATTTGACATTTGAGATTTTCAGTTTGCGATTTTTCCGTTTCTTAAGGTGTTTCGGCTAATTAGGGACGGTTCGAAATCGAGAACACCGCCATTCATCATCGCCACAAGGTCGTCATCGATATTGACCACTTCACTATTCTGACACCATGAACCGTAAGCAAGGGACGGTAACCTCGACGACACCATTGTATATTCCCCTTGCAATTGCATTGTTAATCTCTAGCCCATTTTGCGTCACTTGCCTATGGAGACTAGCCATTGAGTATTGCCGGCAATGTTACTTATGCACATTAGTGATATACACCTCCCATTGCATACATGCCATATCATATTTGTATCATCATATCATCTCTTGTGTCATAAGATTGTTCCCGCATATATACAATTGCTATCATCACTACAAAAAAAATACACTTCCGTGATGATACGTGTTTGTCACAGTAGGTCGCGTTTTTTGTCATGCATGTACATCCATGACAAATTTATGACAGAATCATGATAGTCATACCAGTGCTGTCGTAGAAGTGTTCCATGACATTACCAAAATTATCATCACGGAAGTGTCCACTTCCATGACGATAAATCGCGCGTCACAGAAGTGCTTTCGTCAAGGGTGACCGACACGTGGCATCCACCGTAACGGAACGCCGTTAAGCTATCGGGTCGGGTTTTGGACCCGATAACCCGTTAACAGCCCCAACCAATGGGGATTTTCCACGTGTAAAATCATCATTGGCTGGAGGAAACATGTGTGGGCTCATTGTTGGGACAGATGTCATCCACTCATTCGACAGAAGGTGCCTATGATACGTCGACACGTGGCACGGCCCAACAGAGGCCCATTCTTGTGAAAGGCTGGCCCGTTTGACTTGGTCAAAAGGTGACGTGCTGGCCCATGGAAAGCCTGTTAACGGCCTGTCCATATATAGCCCATTTACAACCTGCTAACCCAAGGCCCGTTACGCCCTATCCGAATTAGGCCCAGTAGCGTCATCTGGGCCATCCAATATGATTCCAACCCGTTTTCACTTCTGGCCCATGTATGGCCCATGACGTCTTTCGGCCCATATGAGGCCCTATGTAACTCTTGGCCTATTAACGTCCCATGGTGAAACTGGCCCACAATGAACAGTGTATTACTTTAGACCGATTAACGGCCCGTGGTGAAACTGGCCTGTAATGAACAGTGTATCACTTTATACCCATTAAGGGCCCGTTATTCAGTTGGGTCATTTCCAGCCCATGTTATCTTTTGGCCATCTCAGAGCCCATTTATTCTTGGGCTCATTTACAGCATTCGGTTACTTACGGCCCGTTACTGTCAATTTTTGCTTGTGGGCCAAATTCAGCCCGTCGTTACAGTCGGCCCGTTTGTGGTCCGTTAGTCTGTTGGGCCATTTTCATAGCGTCACCAAATACGGCCTATTAACGGCCCGTTATGGTCAGCCAATAAAACGTATGATTTCCATTATAGGCCCGTCTACGGCCCATTAAAGGCCAGTACAAGACCCATAAATGAGTCGGCGGCCCATGGATCCTACGCGACGTAGAAGGCCCATGGGTCTGGTGAGACGTAGAAGGCCCATGGAAACTGCGAGACGTAGAAGGCCTATGGACACTGCGAGACGTAGAAGGCCCATGGATCCTACGAGACGTAGAAGGCCCATGGTCGGGCGAGTTGGCCCCCGTTTGAATGATATAGCATATTCAAAGAATTATCCTACTCAATACTATCACCTCTAAAAAGCATACACTATACAACAAAGAGATCAAGGCATAGAAAGGTAGAATAATCCTACACTATACAATAAAGAAATTACAGCCGATTATACCCAATGGGCATTATGGTACGGCACATGTGATAATAAAGCATACACAAACAACAATTACATACACTGGGCAAATACGGCTCATACGTCATAGACGCGCAACAACTTAACTCCATTTGAACTATAATCTCTTCAGAAAATAGGATTGGCCGGATTCAGATAGCACAAATTTCAGTCTGCAAAATCTCCAATTCCTTCATGGTTACCTCGGTGTCTTGCTTCATTTTTTTGACTCCTGCATCTAATGCCTGCATGTCCTGTCTCAACTTGTTGATTATACGTTGACAATCATGCACACATTGTCGCACTGCCGCACTGCTCGCAGATTTTTGTGTTGATGTCACTTCATCTTGAGATGTTTCTGTAAGTACACATGACTAGGGAAATAATATAGTTACAACAGTGAAGCGAACAAGACACTATTTTATACTACATGGCAAAACAAGACTAACAATAATGTTACACGTCACTTTCACACAAAAAATGTTACACGTCATGAAGCATAAGCAGGTGATATTTTAAAAATTATAAAAAAGATAGTGTGTGCAGCCTGCATACAGAAATCCCTCTTAGCTCACCAGAGGAGCATGATGTTGGGGCCCAATCAAAAACACAGACAAGTTACAAATTTAGACAGCACGTTGCGTATAAGTAAGCAAGCAGTTGGCCATTCTGTACCTCAATTAAAGTCTTAGGGAGCATAATGAACAATAGAGGGTTTCATACAAACATACTACAACAGGCAAAACTATGCAATCATTAGCATAGTATAAACTAGATTGTGAGCCTCATGCAATAATAGTTGGTTAATAGACTTCAAAGCTTCAGGCACACTTCGGTAGAGTAATTAAATGGTAAGGCCTTTAATTATGTCAACTAATAGTGATACAAGTACCAAACATCAGGCATAATTATTTGGGCATCTCATTAAGTGAGGACAAATAAAGCAATTGAAAAGAGAAAATTAACTATGCTTGAAACAAACAAGGAATTGAACTGTTGAGTTGCATACAGTGACTTACCTTAGTAGGTTGAAGAGGCTCAGCGTGGCTCCTACTTCTCTTGCAAGGCTCCTTCCTAACATCTTGTACTTGGAAATCCTCAATCTTATCTTCATTGCACCCCCTCTGCAAGGTGACACAAACTAGTTACTCGTCTCCTTGGAAGATAAATATGCATACTTTCCAGTCTGTGAACACAAAAGGATGAGATTATAACAAAACAACACCACATAATGAAACATGCCGCATCTCTTGCACCTGCACACAATGAAATGAGCATTTACTATGTCTGCACTATGTAAAAACTAGGCATACCTTCGAACTGGATCTCCAGGTACTCTTGGAGAGCCTACTGTAGTGTACAGCCAAACCTTTATTCACCTATGAGTTAGACAAGGCCCCACTACAGCAACCCTTAGTGTTTAAATCATTGAAAAGCTCTATTAGAGTGTTAGGTCAAGAACAACAAGTAATCAAAGCAAATAGTCCTAGTATGGCTGGCTGATGCAAACAAGCAATTGTAAAGATGTGTGAGCAAATCTTACATATCAAGAAAAGAAGCAAAGAAGGAGGCTTAAAGACCATCACTTGACTGACCAGATTTAAGGGGCATTTAAACATCATGTGCAATGTATGAACTAACATAAACATTGCATATTCCAGATTCTACAATGGAATGCACATGTATTAGGTTATGCCATGTATGATGATGCCTAAATGTACAGGTAGCAGGCAGGAGTGATTCATCATTGCACGCACAATTGAATTGCAGGTTAAGGTCCAGTTTGATTTCGCCTTTTCAGGGTATATTGTCAAAATAAGCCATAAAAGATGTAAAGAAGTCATTTTTGAGTTATGGGCTTGGGCTTAACTAATTTCGCTTTGGAGGGGGGTGTTTCAGGTAGAACCTCACTAAAAATTGAAGGGAAGGGGAATAGTGAAATGACTTTGTTGTCTGCCTATATTACACTCAAAATGCAACTGCTGACGCATGTGTCACACCTGACCCTCAAGTAAAAAAACACGCAAGCATTCATTGCCCTGCCCGCTTGCATCTCCTCTCCCCTTACCCTCTACCTCGATCCCCTGCCTGCAGCACTAGGGTTCCTCCAGCGAGTCGTCGCCACTAGTCCCATCTGGCCTGGTCCTCGACGATGCTATGTCCAGCTAGGCTACATGGCCGGCGGGTAGGGGCAAATCTCCCTGGTTGCTCCTCCCTCTAGCGCCGCCCCTCATTCTCATGGTCTCCAGCAGCTGCTCCACTGTGGTTCGTCCAACGCACTACTCCGGCAGGCGCTGCACAACTACTGCTGATGCCACGCTGCGACAAAAGGCACCTTGTTCCCCCTCCCCTCCTCCCAGGCCATGGCCTTGAGGTGCTGTTGAAGGATGAGCTCATCCAACAAGGTGAGGATCTCCTCTGATTTTTTGCCAAATTTTCATTCTGATCCACTATACAATGAATTGCTATGAGCTTCTTCTGCTGCTATTATATGATGCATTGCTATGAGCTGCTCCTGCTGCTGCTATATGATGAATACCTATGAGCTGCTGCTGCTATATGATGAGTTGCTATGAGCTGCTGCTGCTGCTATATGATAAATTGCTATGAGCTGCTGCTGCTGCTATATGATGAGTTGCTACAAGCTGCTCCTGCTGCTGCTATATGATGAATTGCTATGAGCTGCTCCTGCTGCTGCTATATGATGAATTGCTATGAGCTGCTAGTGGTATATGATGAATTGCAGACTACTGCTGTTGTATGATGAGTTGCTATGAGCTGCTGCTGCTGCTATATGATGCTTTCAGGTGGTGCTGCTATATGATAATAACCGGCCACTTGGACCATCAAATTTCAACAAATAATTGTTCTTCATTTAAATGTGGGTCATGCGTTCTTCGTTTAAATTAGGCAATGGGATCTCTATGGAAAACACTGACCAAAGTAGATTGTGCCAAGTAGATGGTATCTTTGTATTTGCATTTTGAGCAAATAGTGATGGTATGTTTTCCTATCATATTAATTACTACACTGGGTTCAATTTGTGATGTTTGCAAGTCAAATTAATTTCCATATGTGCAGCAAAATGAAAAATATATATAATGCAATCTAGACTTTCCACTGATCATACCAAAGATAAGCTGAAAACGCAATGAAAAGAACTGGTTGGCGTATTACATGGAGCTTATATTCACAGGTGCTTATTTTCTTAGGATAACTCTTAATAACTGTCCCTAAGAAACTTGGCTAATAGAACTGGCATACAAATAACATGTCACGATGATTGCAATGGAGGAGTGACGTACCATAGCACACTGTATAGGCTCACCGCTACCTCTCCCTTTTTTTGCGATGTTCCATGAAATTGCCACATACATCTTGTACTTTTTCATTGTGTAACCCTATCTGCAAGTTGACACGGCTAATTTCAGACATCTCTACATGATACTACATTGCATATCCCTTGCGCATATTTAAACCACCAATTAACGATTATGTGCGTACCATAAACTAGCCATGACTCTGTATGCTGGACTAGCAGGCACTCTAAGGGATCCTAATGTAGTGCACTGGAATTCCTACATGCCACCTACGATTCTGTGTAATGTACTGCCCCTGTTCCTAAATATATGTCTTTGTAGAGATTCCAGTATGGACCACATACAGATGTATATAGATGCATTTTCGAGTGTAGATTCACTCATTTTGCTCCGTATGTAGCCTATAGTGGAATCTCTAGAAAGACTTATATTTAGGAATGAAGGTACGAGGTAGTATCATGTATGACATCTACATATCGAATTTAGCAGCCAGTAGTAGAAATCATTGTCTGCACAAAGGGATTACTGGTCGAAAATCCTAGCAAAGCACGCTCGCAGGCACAGAACAATACAAGAGAGAGAGAGAGAGACGCGCTTACAAGATCATAGCAATGCCTCAGTCCAGGATCTTGGTTGGCCAAGCTATTATATCCAGAAGAAACATCGTCCTTGTAGTTTTTGCCAGCAGCATAACAGGTAACAGCGACCAGTTAGTATATTTGAAGTACATCGGGCAGGTGATACTTGACGAGTTTAAAGGTGACAAGTACCTAGGCCATGGCAGGTGCTTGGCATCTCTCCAGACGGTGGGAATCAGGTTAGAAATGTCGAGGGTGATGACGCTGCACTGGCTGTCAGGGTCCGGTAAGGAGATCTAGAACCGTCGAGTAGGGTGTTTGTGGAGCGGCTCCGGTAGGGTGGACTACGGTGTGGGCGAAGCGGATCTATGGCCATGGACGAGAGTGTAGGTGAAGCTGCTCTGGTGGTTGGGTTAAGGTTGGTGTGGACGATGCGGATCTGCGGCCGTGGACGGGGCGTCAGAAGCTGCTCCGGTGGTTGTGTTAAGGATGGTGTCGATGATGCGGATCTGCGGCCGTGCACGACGCGTCAGAAGCTGCTCTGGTGGTTGGGTTAAGGGTGGTGTCGACGATGCGGATCTGCAGCCATGGACGGGGCATCAGAAGCTACTCCGGTAGGTTGGGTTAAGGGTGGTGTCGACAATGCAGATCTGCGGCCGTGGACGGTGCGTCAGAAGCTGCTCCGGTAGGTTGGATGAGGGTGCGAGGAAGCGGATCTGAGGCTGTGGACTTGTGAGTTGGCAAAGCGGCCCCAGTAGGGTTGAGAATGGTATAGGCGAAGCTACTCCGGTAGGGTTGACGCTGGTGTCGGCGAAGCGGCTCCGGTAGGGTTGAGGAAGGTGTCGGCGAAGCGGCTTCGATAGGGTTGAGGAATGTGTCGGCGAAGAGGATCAGAGGCCATCGACGGGGGCATCGGTGGGGCGGCTCCGGGGGATGTTGACGAAGTGCCTCCGGTGGGGAGTACGAATGAGCCGCTGCAGATGCGCGGCGGTTGACGAGAGTACCGGTGAAGCAGATCCGGCACCGTGGACAAGGCCGACACTGAATGGGTTGTGGTACAGTGGTGGATGAGCAGTCTACTTATTTCTAGGGGAGGTGGGAGGGGTAGATGCGGCCGCAGAAGCAGATCCGGTGAGGTGGATGCCGCTGGCAGTGAATGGGCTATGGTACTCCGGTGGATGAGCAGTCTAGGGTTTCGAGAGGGGAGGGGAGAAAGGGCGATGTACGGATGGCGTGATGTAAGATGCTCTGGTGCTATGGAGTTAGTCGTTTTTGCGGGAGAGGGAGAGGGAATGGGGGTGCCATGTAGTGGGGGGAACCGGAAGTTACCAAAGCAGCACCGACCTATCATGTAGATGAGGGCGGTATTGTACCTGTTGGTCTCCGTGCAGCAAGGACAAAAGGGATATTTCGCATGCTAAAGGTGGCGGAAATTTTAGAAGGAGGCGGGAGATTTTGCTTCCCGCGGGATTGTTCGTATCCAGTTTCAACTAATTTTGGACCGTGCTAGCGGGAAGGTCATGCTAGACTGTGTACATGGGGCACGCGTCAGCAGTTAATAACTGGTGTGAAGTCCACCCCAGAAAAAAGACAATAACTTGGGATGATGCACCGATAACTTGAACATTCACACGGGCGCGGCCAATCGTACGGGTGTAGTGGCACGTTCACAAAAAAAGGGATCAAACGCTCAACCTATGTATTTCTCGTGTAAATAGATAATTTAGTGCCATTGGTTATTTACTTTAAACATAATGCATTGGCGTGGTAGTGTAGAGGCGCACAAAAAGAAATGGATATTGTAGTTAGCTACTTAAAAGTGTTACCTCATATGATTACATAGCCTCCATTTCATAAATTGCATACCCGTTGAATTCATATCTGAATAATACATATATTACTTCAAAATAGAAACTTAAATCATCCAAGACTAATGAATTTGAATGCAAGAGTTACAATGGTGCATGTGCATGATAGCTACATTGGTTTTTTGAAGAAACATCACTGTAACTTTGGCATGCACAACTGAAAAGGTTTATTTAAATAGAAAAAATGTGATGTGAGTGTCCCATCTTTATAGCGTTGAACCGATATTGTACCTTTGGCCACGATACGAAGTAGATATTGACTTATGTTCAAGCGATGCACGTCCACGATAGCTAGATAGTGATACGTGAATGAATTGTGCAATCTCTCTCACACGCATACATATCTCATTTCCCTACGGGCATCGGAATCACACACGCGCACTTCGTGTATTTCTCTCCCATCGTCAGGGTTAAATTCGTCTTTCTACCCCGTCCTACAAGTCTCTCACACAGAAACACACACACTCTCTATGTCTAACACGCCCACCCCTTTAATTCGGCCCACCCACAGCCACTAATGTCTCAAAGTATAATAATGTCTCTCACACATTTGCTATCTACCTATCCCTTAATATAGCTAGATATGTGTCACACAAACTCCTTCTCCCTACTAGCAAGATTCCCATGTGCGTTGCACGGAACATCAAGATGCATTTGTATGAGCAGTTTATCTTGTGGGAGAAAAGGATGAACGAGGGTATGCCTTATTTGCAAATGCGGAGAGGGGTGTGGGTATCTTTTTGCAAAATTGCCATATTTTCCTTCATGTCCGTCGGATATAAATCGGATGGCCTATATTGCAGGATGGCAGGAACACCATCATCACCAACTCTGTTTTTTATAAGAGTAGAGATATGTGAGTGTCACTGCCCCCTCCCCCCCACACACACCCACACTTCCCAACACCGAAGGAGTAGGGTGACACCTCGATCTTGATACTAATCTATCGACTGGCTTCTCTCTCAAACATACATACACACACACACACACTACCCGGCACCGAAGGAGTAGGGTGACACCTCGATCTTGATACTAATCTATCGACTGGATTCTCTCTCAAACATACACACACACACATTACCCGACACCGAAGGAGGAGGGTGGCACATCGATCTTGATAATAATCTATCGACTCCTCTTTCAAACACACACACACACACACACACACACACACTCACTAGTTGTGCCTCTGTGCCTACTGCGCACACTCTCGATACGTCTTTCTCTCCCTCCCCCCCCCAACAATGATAGTAGAAGGGTGACAACTCAATATGATCATAATACGTCAATTAGTTTCTCTCTCAAACATTGTGTCTCGGTGCCTCGCTCGGTATCCCCCTCGATATGTAGACTTCTCGCGCGCGCACAACTGTAGTGACGATGACGCTGAACCCAGTGTGCCTTGTTTTTACCGGCCTCATGTGATAGTTTTCACCCTGTTTTCTGTTAATTAACAAGGCAACCTTTTCTTTGTTACTACTAGTGAATCTGAAATCATTCGGGGCAGACATAAAATATATCACTTCAACCCAATTATCGCAGCAACTATTTTAAAAGAAATTAGCTAGCTGCCCGTGCGTTGCACGGAACATCGAGATGCATTTGTATGAGTAGTTTATCTTGTGAGAGAAAAGGTTGAACGAGGGAAGGCCTTATTTGCGAATGTGGAGAGACGTGTGGGTATATTTTTGCAAAATTGCCATAGTTTCTTTCCTATCCATTAGATATAAATCCGACGGCCTATATTGCAGGATGGCACGCACACCATCATCACCAACTCTGTTTTCTACTCCCTCCGTCCAAAAATACTTGTCATCAAAATGGATAAAAATAGATGTATCTAAAACTAAAATACGTCAAATACATTTCCTTTTATCCATTTTGATGACAAGTATTTCCGGACGGGGGGAGTATTTGTCTTTTTAGAGATTTCAACAAGTGACTATGACCGGACCTTACCAACATACTCAAGAAAGTAGTCCATAATTTTGATGTTACCCTCTTTTCTTCGCGGTGCAATGCCATCTGGATACCTCATAAATAAATCAAGGACAAATCTTACCCCTTCCTGAAAAGGCATACGTAGCAAAATGAGTGAATCTACACTCTAAAATATGTCTACATACACATCTGTATGTGGTAGTCCATTTGAAATCTGAAAAAGACAAATATTTAGGAATGAATGGAGTATATATAAGAGTAGACATGGAGATATATCTCCAGCATGGTCTACAACAAAAATGTGCTGGGCTAGTTAGCGCCGGATGCTCGCAACGCGATGACATGAGTTCGAATTCTGTCTTTTAACTTTAGATTTGTATATTATATATTACTCTACTTATTTAATATATACTTCTTTCACTACTGTACTGATAGTGGAACTCATAGAGTACTTAGAATATTAAGGATGGACTTGTTTCTTTTTAACTTTCTGTACGAAGTTGTAGCCACCCTGCAAGTCGCGTGTACATTGTACATGCAATTAACTTTTTATAGAGGGAAAATCATACAGGAAATTAACTCAAATGGATTGGATGTCACTCTATTATTTCCAGCATAAAGAGCATCTCCAACGGCAGCCGGCAAATTTCCTCCCGCTTCCTTCCGCGGAGGACGACATCAAACGCCAGCAGCATACATTTTTACAACTCTAACCAACCAGATGAAATTCGTGCAAACACGGACTGATTTCATATAAGCATGAAGGATTTCGTATAAAAAAGCCGGATCTTCATATAAACATGATGGATTTCATTACATTTACATGAACTAAGAGGTGCCAATCCGGCTCTCTTGTATAATTAATACTCCCTCCGTCCGGAAATACTTGTCCTAGAAATGGATATATCTAGACTTATTTTAGTTCTAAATGGTTGCCTGCGGATCCCTTTGTCTTCCTCATGTCCGTCAGACACTTGCGGGGTCGACGAAGGTCCTCGGAAGAGACGAACCAGCAAAGAAACCACCTGAATCCGCGGCCGTCGCCTCGGCGGTGGCCTTCATGGGTCCCAAGTGGCGGCGGCCTCCCGTGTTCTACTTCTCCTCGATGATGGCGGCGGACAAGGAGAAGCTGGCCACCGACTCGTCGCTCTCCACGAAACCGGCTTCTGTCTCTACCTGCATGGAGTTGCCGCAGGCACGGGAGGTGCGCCCATAGACACGGGAGGCACGACCACCGCGGACACTGGTGGCGCGGTACGACGCGGCAGCGACGGCGCCCGTACCGGCGTGCTCGCCGCCGTGCCGGCGTGGAGCAACTCGCCACTCCTCATCGAGCTGAACTGGAGCGGCGAGTTGCTGAACTACGCGCCTGCTTGGGGCGGCAACTGGCTCCGTCGGGCCAAGCGAGGTTGGTGAAGCACTGAGTGGCCTCGCCCGTATCCGAAGGGCTTGGCGGGCCACCCAGCTGGGTAATATGCCGGAGAACAGCTCATTGGAAGCCATCGGAAGGGTGGAGAAAATGGTGAAGGAGGATATGGGGGAGCGGCAGAGGGGTGCGATTCTTGCCCGCTATCTGTCTGGCCTCGTGTAAATAGAGGGCGGACGGTAGGAGCTTGGTCGGCGCCTGGCCTCGTTTAAACTGAGGGCGGATGGGAGGAGCTCGGCCGGTGTTGCGTTTAATTCCGGCCCGCTCATGAACGGACGTGTGGCCGGAGTAGGATTCTCGGTTTGCATGCGGATTTAACGAAGGGGTTTAATGGAGGCGCCGGGCGTGCAGCGGGCAGTGCAGTACTATTCGATTTGACAGCATTAATGAGCCGTCAAATCACAAAGGCCCTTGCCTCTCGTGAAACCAACCGAGCTAGACTGCCCCACCCTTTAGCCTTTTAAAAAATGTATATACTCCACTTTTGTATAGTAGTAGTATCGATGGATTGCGCCATGGAGCAAAACTTGAAATTAAAAAAAAGGTGGTACATATAGAGAGCGCTCGTGAACTATGTGTCATACATGGCAATAAATAAAGTACTACATGATACTTATATGATACATGGTGCAGGAGTACTGAGTATTATTAATACAGTTTTGCTAGAACTCATCTAGATGAGATATAATTTGGTCTCATTCATCTTTTATAGCCATTGGATGTGATGCTATAAGATGCGTGTGTGCTGACGTGGGTTGTATTTGTTCTTGTGCAACGAACTGACCACTGCATGTCATGTTTGATAGTCTCAAGTCATTAAAATCATACAAGCCCCACATCTTTTCTTGGTTGATTCCTCTATTTATGTCAAAAAATAAGAAAGAACGTGAGAGTTAATGCACCACGCCTATGTGTTTAGACTAGCCACAATGGTGAGTAACATACAATAGTAACATACACATATCCCTAGACTATGTTACTACCTTCATAGTGGGTACTACCTCCGTCCTGGTTTATAGGTCCCTTTTATAGTTTGTGCCAAATTTTGACTAAAGATTTAACTAACAAAATGTTAATGCATGTCAAGAAAAATTATCTCATTGGATTCGTATTTGAACATAGTTTTGAAAAATATAATGTTTGGTGACATGCGTGAACATTTTCTTAGTTTAATCTATGGTCAAAATTTGGCGCGAAATACATGAGGACCAATAAATCTGGACAGAGGTAGTAGTAACATAAGTGTGGTAACATGCAAAGCTTCATTTATTAGGTTATAGACTCATATTGCATTAGGACATGTGATGTTAGAGTAACTAGCTAAGTTATTATAACTACCTCTCTCCTCATTAACTCACTGCCACATAAGAAAATTTGCTGAGTTGGACTCGATGTTACTGCTGAAGTTACTCCCACTGTGGCTAGTCTTACTAGTATTTGGTTTTCGTAAGATGACTTATAATACTCACCTAGACGGAGGGAGTATTCGATTTGATAGCGGGCAGTGCAGTTCCTGATACTCCTTTAATGCAGACGAGGGAGGGAGTAACGGTTCCCGATATGTTGAACAACCAATGCATCCTCCTTCAATTAATGCATGAGGGAAGTAATGGGAGGAGGTCCGGCAAAAGAGGCTGCACAATGTGAATGCAACGCAGTTTGCCCTCATTGCCCTCATATAAAGGCGCCCCTCCTCCATTCCAATGCATCTACCACATCGTACGCACCTAAGCACCTACACTAAGCGCAAAAGAGCTCACTCTAGACCAATGGAGGCGATGCGTGTGAGCCTCCAGCGGCTGCGCCAGATGGTCCACGATGCTGGCCTGCGGCATGGCGCCGAGGATCGTCTCCAGACGGTGTTGGAGACCGGCTGGTGGATGGCCGCTGTCGACGCCACCTACGACTCTCAGTTGGACCAGATGATCGTTGCCACCAGCAACAAGTTCACCGTCCTCAAGAAGCTCGCGGACGACATCGCCATACTCCTCCAGCCCGCGCGCCCAAGCTCCTCATTGCCCGCCACCCTAATCGGCCTCCATGGCCGGAACCTCTTTCAAGCACTGGTGGCCCCACGACTGCTCGCCGACGCCACGAAGAACGTCCACCTGGAAGTCGCGCTGGCCACGAGGTGCCTCGCCCTGCAAGAATTCGTCGACCTACACATCCACGTGTACGAGCAAATCGTGTACATAGATATCTACAAGGCCAGTGAGGACGCTACGACGCTGGCCTTCCTCAACCGGCTGGAAGCCTTGGATGCCTTTGTTGATAAGCACCTCGACCTCGCCACAGAAGTCGTCGCTCCTTAGTCGCCGGTCGGTGGCCCGGCGCACTAAGTTGATGAGGAGGAGGTCGTACGTTCGTGGATCCATATTTCTTCTTGACTTCTGTAACCACCACTGCGATCGCATCATTGTGGCCTTAATTCTTATTGTGCTGTTCCATTCTCATTCCAGTCAATACCGACATGTGCGATCCCTTTGCTTAATTATATGCATCACTGTAACTAGTACTCCATTCGTCAATTTATAAGTTGTGCTTACCTTTTCCATCAACTTCGTGCAACGCGCAGGCATCTTGCTAGAAACACTAGAATATGTCTATATAATCCATATGTGATAGTCCATTTGAAATCTCAAAAAAGACAAATATTTAGGTATGGAGGAAGTAGTATATTAGGAGTATATCAAAACAATAGTGATTTCTTTCAAGTTTGTGAACAAATACTACTATTCTACTACTTTGGATCCATCACAACGCACGGGCACATTGCTAGTAAAAGGAAAAGGCCTGCCACGTTCGCGTCGCACCGCCACACGCCCGGGAATCGGGAGTACAACACGGCCTGTCCAGCACGCCACATAGCTTAGGGAAGGCGTGTTGCCTAGCAGTGATGGAGCTTGAAGCAAAACGTTGGGCGTGCCAGTCTAGCCAGGCTATAGAAATTACCCTTTGCGTTGACGTTCCGTGCCTCAAAACTGGATTTACAACTACGAAAATCCTGCTATGTTGGGCGGGCTAGGGCACGTGTTGTCCCACACGTAGCTCCGCCCCTGTGCCTAGCATTTTCACTTTCATGTGGGACCACCCGTTGAGTAAACCGACACCCCGCCCGCCGCCGGGTTGGAAAACAGAAACAAGGGGAAGATCTAGCTGTAGCACGGAAGCCAAGAAATTTTGTGTCAGACGGGGCTCGTTGATAGAGTAGGAGCATTCTGTAATAGTACTACTCCTACTAGTACTTACCAAGTTTTTACTCCTAATACTATTATATTACTAGTACTACCACTATACAACTAGTAGATACATGCACGTCACAACATCGTAGGAACAAAAAATGGGAAGATCTTGTTTTGGGTGATTTATCTTTTTTTCAATCAACTTAGTATGAATAATATGATGTGGGGGCACCCATAAAGCTTATGTGGCTTGGTTGCATGGCTACGGAAGATTAGAGAAAAATAAATAGATAATGTGTTTAGAGTGCACTCCACTAGATATACTTTGGATCCATTGCAACGGACCGGCACATCTATATCTATACTCCCTATATAGTGTCTGAAAAACTTTGAAAGTTGGTCGTTGGATGAAGCCAATCTGACGGTACAAAGATGGCAAATCCGAGCACTACTGGCCATTGGATATCATCCACCAGATTCTGCCACATGTATAATCTAGAAGACTCCATGGGTGAACTTAATTCATGACTAACTTTGCCACAACTAAGCTTAGGCAAAGTTATTAATAAGTTCTTCAAAATGAGAGCCACAAGTTGGCAAGCCTAAGGGAATCTTGCCACATTTTTTGTGTATATGTCATGTGGGGCCAGTGTGGCTTGCCTAAGGTTTGGCTTGAACCAAACACTCACCTAAGTTAATCAAACTTGCCTAACCTTACATTCCACCAAATTTTGCCACAAGTTGGCAAGCCTAAGGGAATCTTGCCACATTTTTTGTGTGTATGTCATGTGGGGCTAGTGTGTCTTGCCTAAGGTGTGGCTTGAACCAAACACTCACCTAAGTTAATCAAACTTGCCTAACCTTACATTCCACCAAATTTTGCCACATGTTAGAATCCAGAAAACTCCACATGTAGAAGCATAATGCACAAAACACCAGAATCTCATGCGTGCAATGCACGTGTACCTTACTACTAGTACTAGTAGTAGTAAGAAACAAATTCCAGTTTTGGCACGAGCTCGTACTGCAGGAGCACCACAAGGCCTGCCGCAGGAGTTACATCTTCCTCTCGGGGCCCACGGGACCAAACTTTAGTGGCTTAGTGCCCGGCCTATGAGTCAATGACATGTGGGACCCATAAGCGTGGTGGCGTGGCTGGCCCACATGTCATTCTCATGGTGGTGGCGTGGTACGCGACTCACTCGTTCAAGATGAATCGACCGGTGGTGGCGTGGCCGTGGCGAGGGTACCACAGCTGGGCGTCGGGGCGTTACGAGGCGTAGATGGCCACACTGGCGGGTACTACCTATAGTACATATGTACTCCAGCTGAGGATTGATGCCCGGGACGAAATGTGTCACAGCCGGTGGATGAAAATTCGATGGTGCGGGAGTACGGATCGGAGCATAGCAGCGGAGCAGGAAAACCACGTCCAATCGGGTGTGTCTGTGGTAGAAAGTTGATGGTCGCCGTAGTTCAGCTGGCCCGCATGTCATGCACACAAAGGCAGAGGAGCGGTGGGCCGAGGGGATGAGGGGCACGAAGAATCCTACCATTCTGTCACTGACATGTGGGACCCATAAGCATGGGTCCCACCTGTCAGCGAAGGAAAGGTAGGGCAAGGTAGTGATAGCCACATTAGAGGATCCATGTCCACGTCGGGGGACGTCGTGCCGTGGGTTGGAGCGGCGTCGTGGGAATCGCGTGTGGGAGTGGCAGTGGTAGAAACAAGAAACGTGATGGTCGCCGTGGTTCAACTTCCATGGACAAGCTGTCATGTCTGCTGACACATGTATATCAAAACTAGAGTGTTTATATTTCAAGCACGTGAACAAGTATATTCTACTAGTTTGGATCCATTGCAACGCACGGGCCATCACATTGGTAGTAGTAGTGTCCATCTCTATCTCTAGAGGCCTTCCCTCGTTCATCCTTTTCTCTCACAAGATAAACTACTCATACAAATGCATCTTGATGTTCCGTGGAATGCACAAGGATGTTTCCTTGGGGGTCTCTCCAGCGCGGCATGGCCGTAGTTGCAAGTTGACGCCCCTTGAGATGCCGACGTTGAGGGGTACTCGGATTTCCTCTTATGAGCAGGTAAGATGAGTTTGATCATGTAGTAAATGCATTCTAAAGACTACTTCCGTGTCCATTTCCTAATTCTCCCCCTGCCCACTGTTTCACAGGCTAGGCTCGGTGTGAGTGGAGATTGGCTTGCATATGTACTGGAGGGTACCAACATCAATTTGCACAACATTTACAATGGTGACACCGTCCCGTAGAACCTTTGTCCAACATTGGGATTAGCCATGCAACGGGCCACCGCATGCATTGGTACGATGGAACCACGGTGAGATTGAATAAAAGATAGCATGAACCTTGCACATGGCGGTCAAAGGCGGACCATGCTGTCTGCGGCCGATTTGTTGCCGTACGAGTAGGAAGACAATGTGCTCCTTTCTAACCGCATCTTCACGGTGACAAACCAGGGGACTTATTTTGTATGGGACACATCCTACGATATACTCCCTCTCTCCTAGTTTATTTGTTTTGAATCTTTTCGTTCTATAAGTTTCAAATTCAAATTTGGAGCTCCCCATCACACGTTGAGATTACAATGTCCATTAAATCGTTGCGTGCATGTATAGTAAAGAAACAAATCTCAAGTTTGGCACGAGTTCATGCTGCGGGAGCACCACAAGCCCTGGCGTAGGAGTTACATTTCCCTCTCAAGGGCGTCGGGACTGAGCTTCACCGCCTTACTACACCTACCTTTGAGTCAATAACATGTGGACCCAATAGGTGACTGGTCCACATGTAATGCTCCCGAAGGAAAAAGGGCAGTGGGGCCAAGAGGGGTGAGCCGCAGGTCGGGGGACATGTGGTTTCATGGGTTCGAGCAGCGTCGTGGGAATCACGGGTGGCTGTGGTAGAAACTTGATGCTCGCCGCATTTTAGGTGGCCCACATGTCATGCACACAAAGGCAGAGGGGCGGTGCGGCCAAGAGGGGTGAGGCGCACGTCGGGGGCGTGGTGCCGTGGGTTGGAGAGGCGTCGTGGGAATCGCGAGATGAAACGTGATGGTCGCCGTAGTTGAACTTCCATGGATAAGCTGTTATGTCTACAGACACATGCACCGCATACCGATCACTGGAAGGAGTAGCAGAGAAAGCTATATATGCGGATAAATAGTTCCTTATAGTCAAGCGGACCCATGCTACAACTCTATTCCAAAGACATGCACACCATCGAAATAGTCCATCTATATCAATATACACCGAGAGGGAATATTTTTTTTACAAGAGAGGAAATAGTTCATCCATCCATAATGCCCTCCTGCTGGTGCAGCATTTTCTTCTTCTTCTTCTTCTTGTTCTCATTCTCTGTGGGAGACGGCTTTGCAACAAGCTCTTTGGACCTTCCAGCTATCTCGAAACTCACACGGGCATCGAGGGCAGCATATTTTATTCGCTCGTACGTCAAGGGATAATTCTCCCATCCAGATGACCTTAATGCCACCGTCTCGTCACCCTTCTGAAGATTTGTACCGAGCACAAAATTTGCTACGTCGAATAGGGATGGTGTCTATTTAGCACAATCTTCTATAGGAATTTTGATTCTGGTTTGTAGGTCAGTGATGCTTTTCAAATCAAGGTTGTACGGCTCCAGCTTCTATTTGTCCCCTTTGATGGCTGCCCCACAGAAGTATACGTCCTCCCGAGACAAGAAATCGTGAAGCTCAGCTGGTGTGGAGGGCGGGTGCATGATGTGGTACACCAAAACATCATCTTCGAGGCACAGTTGAAGGACGGCGGCGCGCTGGATCTTCTCAGGGGCACGCTCCGTGTACTTTGCGTCAAGACCGATGACCCCCGTCTCTACCTTTTTGAGGGAGTTGGGTACATTGTTGATCCACTATTGAACAACCCTTGGGTGGACGGTGACGGTGGCAACTATGCGCATCGAGCCTTCGACGAGGACATGTTGGACGCTAAAAACCTGCATCTCGATCTCTTTCGCCATTTGGAACCGCTGGAACGGAGGGCTATGGTTTGGAGAATTAGGATTAGATGGCTAGTCTAACTGAAGTAGTAGATGATTATTTAAAGAGGTTAAAACAATGTGAACGCAGTGGGGTTTGGATGCAAATGAAGACAAAGGGGAGGTGAAGAAGCCGAGGCGAATCGGTTCCCGATGGAGAAGTAAATGGGAGAAGTGGCGTGCACGCATTTGATTAGACGGCTAGGTAGACTAAACGAAAAGGCTATGCGGGTAGACTGAGGAGTCGTACTTGTTCGTGTACGTGCCCATCCTTCCTGATAGGTGGGACCTATGCAAACAGATAAAAAAATGTGTCGTAGCTTTTTTTTGGAGCGCGTGAGTGGGAGACACAACATTCTCTGGTTAAGGAATACTCCCTATGTTTAGGTGAGTATAAGTCACCTTATGAAAATCAGGTTTTCCCAAAACCTTTAGGCGTGGAGCATTAACTTCCTGCTCGATCCCCTCCCATCCTTGTTAGCCAGCGTTCTCTTCCTCTGCTGCCGCGTTCTACCTTTCCATTTTTCCTCTTCTCAAGTGTGGAACGATCTGCATGCCGTCCTTGATGCACCAGAATGACCACTGCATGCATCGCGATAGGGCATTGATTGGGCATGCACGAGAATTTTGTTCTACACGCAATATGGATGATACCTGAACGATGAAGTGAACATGCATGCTAGCACAGGAGACCTATTTCCGCTATACAATACTGGAGTACTCATGTTCCTACTACTAGTAGTAGTAGTAGTAGTAGTACAAGTGTGGTACACTTGATGGTCAAAATACTATTCATCCGGTCCTCACAGTGAAGTGACAACACCCTGCGCCTGACACTAGTCCAGGCGAGGCGGCGTGTTCGGGTTACCAAAGTCAGCCTCACCTTGTGCACTGTGCAGTCTGTCACCGCCGCTGTACAGCACATTGGCGCCTCGCCTCGTCTCCCTCTCCGCTCCCATAGCACCACTCCATCTCCATCTCCTTCTCCGTCTCCGTCTGCGTCTCCATCTCACTGTGCCCCCATGTACCGTCGCCTCACTCACCTCCCCCAGTACCACTATTCCCTCACTAGCCCTCCAGCACCGACATCCTTCTCCCCCGTAAATCAAGCCCCCTTCCAAACTCCACCATGGCCGAATGCGAACCGCGCCGCATCCATATGAGCCGCGATTGGAGCAATCTCCCCAGTGACATCCTCAACCTCTGTTGTTCGTGTATGCATATGTTGACCACCCTGCGGCTGGCTGCATGCTCGAGGGACATGCACACGGCCATCATCGAAGCGAGGCCTAAGCTTTTCAAGACACCCTGCTTGCTGCTATCTGGTCTTGTGAGATTGGCTCACCATGATACGAAGGCGTGCATGATGCCCCTCGACTTCAATCCGATCTCCATTAGCCGAAACTTCTTTGCAGGTATGTAGTGTGTCGCCGTACATCATTTCCCTCGACATCGATCCGATCACCATCGCCCGAAAGTTCTTGGCAGGTATGTACTGGGTCGGCATGAACTCCCACTGGATGGCTGCCTTCAGAGAAGACGGTAAAAAGTTGGTGCTCGTGAACTTCCAGACCTCCCATGAGATTATCCTTCCTCCGTTGGACTATATAGAGTATTACCATCGCGGTCCAAGTCATCTAGATTACTACATCAGTTGGACAGACCTTGTTTTGCAGAAGATTGTAATCTGCCAAGTACCCACACGACATGCGAATTACGCAGACTTCAAGCTAATTGCCTTGTTCGACTGCGGACTCGCCTATCTTTACGCCGGTGTTTTTTTTAGCTGGAGACAACTCGTCTTGCAGTGGATCATCGTCAAAGCTGATACACACTTCTGTGATGCTATTGAACACAATGTCATCATCTACGCGATCGGCAAAGCAGATGGCACCACGTATTGCTGGGACGACGCGTGTAAGTTGTTTCTGTCTCATGTTAATGATGACGCCATGACACTGTTTGAACTTTTTTTGATGATTGGCATATCCCTGTTTGAGCAGAATTTGAGTAGAACTATGGCAATATATTAGAAACGCCGTAAATCAGCTATATTTGGAATGAGTTAATTCATGCGATTGTGACCATGTCATTACAGCCAATTTGTACCCTAAATAATCAAACGGTTAGGAATATATGGATATTATCCTTATTTTACAGTAATCTATATACTACTCCTAAATATGATTGTGTATCAATGGCCATGTTAGTTTCCTCATTTTCATGATGTAGAAACATGCACCACACTGTTGGTTTCATCTAACCATACATTAGGGAAGTAAATGTGCATATGGAGAACCCTATATTTGGAAGTAGTGAAATCCTGCAATGCTTACCATGTGTACATACCTATATTCGCCCTTCATCAATCAATGGCTAGAATAATATCCTCACAAAAATTTTGCCCACAGAACACAAGTATATAACAATGCATGGTCTGTTAGTTACCTTGAAGAATTTGTTTGTGAGGACAGAACATGATTACATAACATGCATGACATGGTAGTTTCTTATGAAGAATCGATTGCGAGATAACATGAGTATAACCATGCATGGCACTTCTATATTTTCGAACCCAGTATACATTTCCCTGTATTTTCCTCCCAGTTCCAGCAGGGACATATCAATGATGTTTCTTGCATTATCCTACTCATACTCTGAACAATGTTGATCTTACATTAACAATGCCTGTCCTTTTTGATATGATGCAATGTCCCTACAGTTACTGCCCTTTGTAATTACACCACCTTTGCCAAAAACAGGGAAGCACAACTGGTTCCTCGCTTGATCAGATGACGGCAAAAGACTGATGATCATTCGGACACATGAGCCGGAAAAGTTATATTGCAAAAGCCCCACTGCATACAAGCACCGTGTAATACGTGAGTATCCCGACAGTGGTTTCTACGTCTATGAGCAGGGTACCAGCTTGTTGGGGCCTTTAGGATTTTTTAGTTGGAGGCGGGTAAACAGCCTTGGTTCACACTCTCTGTTTCTCGGACTCAATTATCCGATTAACCAGGAGATTACCGTTGGCAAGGACCTTGATGGCAGAGAGGCTCTGTTTGCTATGGAAAACTGTGTCTACACGGCGAGCCCTAGGAGTTCGGGAGCATACTCCCCTGATTGTTAACGATACAGCCTGCAGCCAAAAGAAGGTGAGAATGACAAAGGCATCCAGATTAACTTTGATCCTTGGATGTCTCAATTACGACAGGCAGTGATGTGGTTCAAGCCTTCAGGTTGATAGGTAATTGGGCTGTTGCATCGAAAGGGTGGAGTACTGGTGTCTCCGGATCACTGGTCGCTGAAGCGGGGCTGCAAATTATGATGGTGTTGGATCATATCTTCGAATGACTTTGTTGTCTTTGCTGCTGGTTCTGGATGGGTAGTTCTTTCTTTTGTTATGCATATTCCTTGTCATTTGGTCATCCTCGTCTATGTCACTCTTTCTATGTAATAGTTGCTTCTGTTTAGAGTGTCATTCTCGTCTGGATCATGAGAGTCTGAGCGCTGCAGATGGGTACGTTTTGGTGGTGTAGCAAGACTTCTTATGAACTATCATGTCTTGCTGTTTATGTCAGTAGTAGTCACTAGTCAGTGTTTGAATGTTGTATATATCGTTGTTTCGAACTGTTTATTGTTTCGAACTACTGGTGGGCTAAATGAGGGCATCACCATTCTCCAGTGTTCAGAGTATATCTCCTTTTTTCAAGTTATATAATTTGAGCTCACTGTCTTTTCGATGATGTACACTTGTTTGGGCCAGTGAGGTGTCATTGAATATGGGTCGAGTAGTAACGCAATGCCAAACAGGTCAATTATGACTCTCGGGCCGGGCTCTCAAAAGATCCTGAAAAAAAAGGACAGGCTCTCCAAAAAAGAAAGAATAAGGACTCTTAGGCCGACATGTGGGTGCCACCGGTGTTTTCGTGCGCTTACGCGCCGAGAGCATATTGGCGCGTGCTCGAAATTCATGCTACCTTTTCATCCCCAGTCTCCCGCCCCTCCCCCACCTCTGGAATCTCGATTCCTACTCCAGTTCCCCCAAATCCCCCTCCTTTACTCCCTGTACTCAAGCGCACTATCATGTCGCTGGTCAACGCAGATCTCCGAGCTGGAGATCCTGAGGTCCGTCCTGCCTTCGGTCACTGCGCGCTGTCGCTCAACAGTGGCATGGCGGCGCTTGACGACCAGTTTACCGGCAAAGTGCTGACGGTAACTGATACGTCTCCAATGTATCTATAATTTATGAAGCATTCATGCTATATTACTATGTGTTTTGAGTGATTATGGGCTTTATTATACACTTCTATATTACTTTTCGGACTAACCTATTAACCGGAGGCCCAGCCCATATTGCTGTTTTATTGCCTGTTTCAGTATTTCGAAGAAAAGGAATATCAAACGGAGTCCAAATGGAATGAAACCTTCGGCATCGTGATTTTTTGGAAGAATATGATCCTGGAGACTTGGATTTCACGTTAGTAGATCCTCGAGGCAGCCACGAGATAGGAGGGCGCCCCCCCCCCCCCGTAGGGCGTGCCCCCTATCTCGTGGGCCCCTCGAGCACCTCCCGACCGACTTATTTTGCCTATATAACCCTACGTACCCTAAAAACATCCAGGGACAAGATAGATCGGGAGTTCCACGGCCGCAAGCCTCTGTAGCCACCAAAAACCTCTCGGGAGCCCGTTCCGGCACCCTGCCGGAGGGGGAACCCATCACCGGTGGCCATCTTCATCATTCCGACGCTGTCCATGACGAGGAGGGAGTAGTTCACTCTCGGGGCTGGGGGTATGTACCAGTAGCTATGTGTTTGATCTCTCTCTCTCGTGTTCTCTCTCGTGTTACCTCTATGACACGATCTTGATGTATCCCGAGCTTTGCTATTGTAGTTGGATCTTATGATGTTTCTCCCCCTCTACTCTCTTGTGATGAATTGAGTTTCCCCTTTGAAGTTATCTTATCGGATTGAGTCTTTTATGAGAACACTTGATGTATGTCTTGACGTGTTTATCTGTGGTGACAATGGGATATCATGTGCCTCTTGATGTATGTTTTGGTGACCAACTTGCGGGTTCCGCCCATGAACTTATGCATAGGGGTTGGCACACGTTCTTGACTCTCCTGTAGAAACTTTGGGGCACTCTTTGAAGTACTTCTATGTTGGTTGGATGAATCTGAGATTGTGTGATGCATATCGTATAATCATGCCCACGGATACTTGAGGTGACAATGGAGTATCTAGGTGACATTAGGGTTTTGGTTGATTTGTTTCTTAAGGTGTTATTCTAGTACGAACTCTTTTATAGATCGATCCGAAACAATAACTTTGAGGTGGATTCGTACCCTACCATAATCTCTACGTTTGTTCTCCGCTATTAGTGGCTTTGGAGTGACTCTTTGTTGCATGTTGAGGGATTGTTATATGATCTATCTATGTTATTATTGTTGAGAGAACTTACACTAGTGAAAGTATGAACCCTAGGCCTTGTTTCCCATCATTGCAATACCGTCTACGCTCACTTTTATCCTTAGTTACCTTGCTGTTTTTATATTTTCAGATTACAAAAACCTATATCTACTATCCATATTGCACTTGTATGACCATCTCTTCGCCGAACTAGTGCACCTATACAATTTACCATTGTATTGGGTGTGTTGGGGACACAAGAGACTCTTTGTTATTTTGTTGCAGGGTTGCTTGAGAGAGACCATCTTCATCCACTTGGGGGAAATTTGCTACTGTCCTACAAACCAGTGCACTTGCAAGCCCAACAACGTCTACAAGAAGAAGGTTGTCTAGTAGACATCAAGCTCTTTTCTGGCGCCATTGCCGGGGAGGCTAGGTAAAGGGCACTCACTCACACCCCGTCAACTAAGCTATTTTCTAGCGCCGTTGCCGGGGAGGTGAGTGCTTGAAGGTATATCTTTAGATCTCGCAATCGAATCTTTTTGTTTCTTGCTTTATCACTAGTTTAGTTTATAAAAGAAAACTAAAAAAATGGAGGTAAGTTTGTCTCATGCGCTTCGTCTTTTTAATATCTTTCGTGAGTATGATGGAAAGGAAAATTGTGCTCAAGTGCTAGAACAAGAATGCATTAGAATTTTTGGTACTAGATCTTTGTTTGATGAGCATGATTGCAATGTTGTTAGTATGAATTCCTTGAATATCCATGATGCTAATGATATGCAAATCCACAAGCTTGGGGAAGCTATGTTTGATGAATATGATATTTTTTGTCCCCCAAGTTTTGATGAGCAAATTTATTACGATGATAGCATGCCTCCTATTTATGATGATTATATTGATGAAAGTGGGTTTGGGGAGTGTCAACTTTAGGAAGTAGTGATCCCACTATTTTTGAGGATGTTGAATCTTATTGTGATGAATATGAAAGTGGATTTGGAAGAGTGTCATCTTTATTTAGTGATGATTCCACTATTTCGGAAGAGGTCCCAATTGATTATGAGAACAAAGTTGCTATCTATGATGATTATTGTGATGACTTGTATACTATTAAGAATAATGATAACCATGAAACTTGTCATCATGATTTTAGTTTTCAATTGGATTATGCCTCACATGATAATTATTTTGTTGAGTTTGCTCCCACTATTATTCATGAGAAGAATTTTGCTTATGTGGAGAGTAGTAAAATTTCTATGCAAGTAGATCATCAAAAGAATGCTTTAGGTGCTGGTTATATTGTTGAATTCATTCATGATGCTACTGAAAATTATTATGAGGGAGGAATATATGCTTGTAGTAATTGCAATAATGTCAAGTTTCCTCTCTATGTGCTTAATATCTTGAAGCTATGCTTGTTTTACCTTCCTATGCTAGTTGATTATTGTTCCCATAAGTTGTTTTCTCACAAAATCCCTATGCATAGGAAGTGGGTTAGACTTAAATGTGCTAGTCATAAGCTTCATGATGCTCCTGTTATGTTTCAATTCTTATATTTTATGTGAGCATCATTGTCATCATCATGCCTAGCTAGAAAGGCATTAAAGAAAAGCGCTTGTTGGGAGACAACCCAATATTTACCCTTACTGTTTTTGTGTTTTCTCATGATTATGCTACTGTAGTAATCATGTTTTATAGCTTTTGTTTCAATAAAGTGCCAAGTAAGACTTTTAGGATGGCTTTTGGTGATAGTTGTGTTGATCCTGCTGGAAATCAGAAACTTTTGCACCCAGTAAATTAGTTTTGTTAATTCACAGAAACGTGATTTTGATCTGATTCTTTTTGCTCTGGATTGGAACACTAATTTCTTAGGACTTCCTAATTTGGTAGGATTTTTGGAGTTCCAGAAGTATACGTTTGATACAGATTACTACAGACTGTTCTGTTTTTGACAGATTCTGTTTTCTATGTGTTGTTTGCTTATTTTGATGAATCTATGAGTAGTATCATAGTATATGAACCATAGATAAGTTGGAGTATAGTAGATATTACACCAATATGATTATAATGAGTTCATTACAGTACCTAAGTGGTGGTTTTATTCTCTTATACTAACGGAGCTTACGAGTTTTCTGTTGAGTTTTGTGTTGTGGAGTTTTCAAGTTTTGGGTAAAGATTTGATGGACTATGGAATAAGGAGTGGCAAGAGCCTAAGCTTGGGGATGCCCAAGGCACCCCAAAATATTCAAGGATAGCCAAGAGCCTAAGCTTGGGGATGCCCCGGGAAGGCATCCCCTCTTTCATCTTCGTTCATCGGTAACTTTACTTGGAGCTATATTTTTATTCACCACATGATATGTGTTTTGCTTGGAGCATCATTTTATTTTGTTAGTATTTGCTTGCTGTTATTTAGATTAATTTTTTGAATCTTTAGTTTCAATAAAAAAGTCAAGGATAGCCTTTGCCAAGCTTATTTTGCTAGTATACATGTTGCTGTTTGAAAACAGAAAGTTTACCGCTGTTGCAAAAATTCCCTAGAAAATTCAGAGCATGATATAATGTTGAAACTTTTTGCATAATGAGATCTGATAAATTCTCTACAGTGGGAATTTTATTTCATAATTTTTGGAGTCAGGTAAGTATTGATACTCTTGCATTCTTTACAGACTGTACTGTTTTGGCAGATTGCTGTTATGTTTGCATTGTTTGCATATGTTTGCTTGTTTAATGATTCTATTTGAGGATAGGAGTGTTAAAAATTCAGAAGCATTTAGTATGCATTGTTGAATAATAATTTTAGTGATTTGTTACAGTAGAAGATGATAAGGTTTTAAATTGGTTTATACTAACCTATCTCACGAGTTCTTGTTGAGTTTGTTGTGAATGAAGCTTTTTGAGAAATAGAGAAGCCATGATATGAGAGGAATTAAGGAGACACAAAAGTTCAAGCTTGGGGATGCCCAAGGCACCCCAAGATAATATTTCAAGAAGTCTCAAGCATCTAAGCTTGGGGATGCCCCTGCAGGCATCCCACCTTTCTTCTTGAACAACTATCGGTTAGTATCGGTTGAGCCTAAGTTTTTGCTTCTTCACATGAGTTGTGCTATCCTTGCATTGTAATTTTATTTTGTTTTGTTTGCTGTTCGAATAAGATACCAAGATCTGAAATTCTTAAATGGGAGAGAGTCTTCATATAGCTACATAATTATTTAGCTACTCATTGATCTTCACTTATATCTTTTTGGAGTAGTTTGTCATTTACTCGTGTGCTTCACTTATATCCTATGAGTAAATTGTTGTATGAGTTGATTGTCATGAATCTGAAATTATATATGCCTCATTTGCTTATCCCATGGGGAGTAATGACTTCACGTCTAAGAAGTAGAGGCTGTAAATTTATTGGAGGTTAGCAAGCATTGTATTGGTCATTTGAACAATTTCATGAAAGAATATTGAAGGAAGAGAGATTTCATATATAAATATACAATTATAGACATCTTTTATAGTTGGGAGCACTCATTAAGTATGACATGCTAAAGAGTTGATGTTGGACAAGGAAGACAACATAATGGTTTATGTTTTCCGACATCTCAGTTAAAGTATATTGTCATGGATCATTCAAACATGTTGAGCTTGCCTTTCCCCCTCATGCTAGCCAAAATTCCTTGCACCAAGTAGAGATACTACTTGTGCTTCCAAATATCCTTAAACGCAGTTTTGCCATGAGTGTCCACCATACCTACCTATGGATTGAGTAAGATCCTTCAAGTAAGTTGTCATCGGTGCAAGTAATAAAAATTGCTCTCTAAATATGCATGACTTATTAGTGCGGAAAAAATAAGCTTTGTACAAACTTGTTATGGAAGCAATAAAAGCGACGAACTGCATAATAAAGGTCCATATACAAGGGGCAATATAAAGTGACGTTCTTTCGTATTAATATTTTTTGTATCCAACCCTAAAAGCGCATGACAACCTCTGCTTCCCTCTGCGAAGGGCCTATCTTTTACTTTACATCTTTTACTTTATGCAAGAGTCAAGGTGATCTTCACCTTTCCCTTTTTCATTTTATCCTTTGGCAAGCACTTTGTGTTGGGGTGATCCTGATATATATATATCCAATTGGATGTAAGTTAGCATGAACCATTATTGTTGACATCACCCAAAGGAGAATATGTTTGGAGGCAACATTATAAGCCCCAATCTTTCTCTGTGTCTGATTAAAACTTCATAACCATTAGTATTGCGTGAGTGTTAGCAGTTGTAGAAGACTATATGATAGTTGAGTATGTGGAGTTTGTTATTCCTGAAAACAAGATGAATTGCAGTTGTTTGAATGACTGAGAATGAAGTTTTATAGTTTTCAAGAAAGTTTATGGTCTATGCTTTGACATGTGAATTGCTTGTTACTTTATCGTGAGAAGTTTTATGAGATGAATTACTATTATGACATATTATCATGCTAGAAAAGGTGATTGAAATTATAATTGATCAAACTTGTGCACCTTCTAGCATTCACACTTCATAAATTCTTTCTTTTATCATTTACCTACTCGAGGATGAGTAAGAATTAAGCTTGGGGATGCTGATACGTCTCCAACGTATCTATAATTTATGAAGCATACATCCTATATTACTATGTGTTTTGAGTGATTATGGGCTTTATTATACACTTTTATATTACTTTTGGGACTAACCTATTAACCGGAGGCCCAGCCCATATTGCTGTTTTATTGCCTGTTTCAGTATTTCAAAGAAAAGGAATATCAAACGGTGTCCAAACGGAATGAAACCTTCGGCATCGTGATTTTTTGGAAGAATATGATCCTGGAGACTTGGAGTTCACGTCAGAAGATCCTCAAGGCAGCCACGAGATAGGAGCCCCCCCCCTATAGGGCCCGCCCCCTGTCTCGTGGGCCCCTGGAGCACCTCCCGACCGACTTCTTTCGCCTATATAACCGTACGTACCCTAAAAACATCCACGGACAGGATAGATCGGGAGTTCCGCCGCCGCAAGCCTTTGTAGCCACCAAAAACCTCTGGGGAGCCCGTTTCGGCACCCTGCTGGAGGGGGAACCCATCAGCGGTGGCCATCTTCATCATCTCGGTGCTATCCATGACGAGGAGGGAGTAGTTCACCCTCGGGGCTGAGGGTATGTACCATTAGCTATGTGTTTGATCTCTCTCTCTCTCTCTCTCTCTCTCGTGTTCTCTCTCGTGTTACCTCTATGGCACGATCTTGATGTATCCCGAGCTTTGCTATTGTAGTTGGATCTTATGATGTTTCTCCCCCTCTACTCTCTTGTGATGAATTGAGTTTTCCCTTTGAAGTTATATTATCAGATTGAGTCTTTTATGAGAACACTTGATGTATGTCTTGCCGTGTTTATCTATGGTGACAATGGGATATCATGTGCCTCTTGATGTATGTTTTGGTGACCAACTTGCGGGTTCCGCCCATGAACTTATGCATAGCGGTTGGCACACATTCTTGACTCTCCGATAGAAACTTTGGGGCACTCTTTGAAGTACTTTTATGTTGGTTGGATGAATCTGAGATTGTGTGATGCATATCGTATAATCATGCCCACGGATACTTGAGGTGACAATGGAGTATCTAGGTGACATTAGGGTTTTGGTTGATTTGTGTCTTAAGGTGTTATTCTAGTACGAACTCTTTTATAGATCGATCGGAAAGAATAACTTTGAGGTGGTTTCGTACCCTACCATAATCTCTATGTTTGTTCTCCGCTATTAGTGGCTTTGGAGTGACTCTTTGTTGCATGTTGAGGGATTGTTATATGATCTATCTATGTTATTATTGTTGAGAGAACTTGCACTAGTGAAAGTATGAACCCTAGGCCTTGTTTCCTATCATTGCAATACCGTTTACGCTCACTTTTATCCTTAGTTACCTTGCTTTTTTATATTTTCGGATTACAAAAACCTATATCTACTATCCATATTGCACTTGTATCACCATCTCTTCGCCGAACTAGTGCACCTATACAATTTACCATTGTATTGGGTGTGTTGGGGACACAAGAGACTCTTTGTTATTTTGTTGCAGGGTTGCTTGAGAGAGACCATCTTCATCCTAAGCCTCCTATGGATTGATAAACCTTAGGTCATCCACTTGAGGGAAATTTGCTACTGTCCTACAAACCTGTGCACTTGCAGGCCCAACAACGTCTACAAGAAGAAGGTTGTGTAGTAGACATCAGTAACCATCAACGGCGACCGGCCTCCCGTCTCGCCAGACGACCTTGTCAAAGCTCTTTGCATTGCGCACGGCATCCAAATAAGTGACTTGCTCGTCGAAGTCTGACCGCCACCTGCTGATTTCTTCGTCAGGTTCCGAACAACTTTCGACTACAGTCATGTGTTCGAATCTTCCCGGCGTTTGTTCGGCGATGGCGTGCTTGTGAGCTTTGATCGGTGGCACCCATGATGGGGCTCGGTGCCCTCTGAGCTTGAGTTTTTAACAAAGCTTACCTTCCACGGCATGCCTCGACGTGCTTGGAACAGCGAGTCCATGAACGAGCTTATCAACGACCTTGGAGGTGAGCTCGTAAGTATGTTTGTTCCTCCAGACAGCTGGGCTCTGACGGTTATGGCATGGATGAAGAAGTCGTCCACCATACCGAAGGTGAATGGTGTTGAGATACCGGTGCAGGAACCAGGGTTGTACTATTCGTCGCCACTAAGGCCGCTGCGGACCACGTTAGGGATGTACCTGTATCGAGTGTTCGTGCATGTCGAAGAAGTGGTCAATCCATCAATCGAAGTCCTGCCGCCCCCGCTGGTGCCAGGGTCCGTCGACGATGTCCATTACAGGAGACAATGTCAGACTTTCCCCGTGTTGCTCGGAACGATGGATGGAACAGGGCCTACTCCATCGCGCGGCGGAGGCCACTGCTTCTTTGGGAGAAGAGGCAGGGCTGGCTTCCTGGATGTGCTCTAATTTGAGGTAACAACTGAATCTTGTCAGATAGTACTAGTTAAATCTAAGCTATGGGTCTGAAGCACTGATATGCCAGTACATTTGATTGTGACCTGTTCTAATTTTGTACCTGAATTTTTTTAGAAAGGGATGTACGTCAACTTAATGTGCTAGCAGAACTTATTGTGTTGTCTATCTGTTTTCTTTGCACAACATTCAAGATATTTCCCCGTCATTTATAAAGACGATGAACCGTTATGTACGACTTTGTTGGTTTCAACATAGCCCTTCCCATAGCGATCCACTGCTTCCATCCTGATTGCGCCACCTGCGTGAAATTTTTGTATGCAAGTTCAGTGTGCTATGATGTTCTATCTGATTGTGTGAACTATATAAGTTTTTACTGAGCATCAGCAATGCATATGGCTGAAAGATGTATTTACGAGCATCGATCGATGGGTCTCTCTCTCTATCTCTCTCTCTCTCACACACACACACGCGCGCGCGCGCACACACACACGTGCACACGCACAAGTGGGACCCGTTGAATTATTTATTTGCTCGTGACAGCTTTTAATTAGGTTCCACTGTAATCTAACTTTTTTCTTAAGTTATTAATTGAGCTCAGTGACTTCAAAAAGTTGTACAGAAGCCTTGTTTGGGCCTTTCCGGCATCCCTGAATGTGGGCTGAGTAACCATGTTAGGTTGTACTGTACTACACAGGCCTTTTTTTCAACATCAGCAATGCAACTGGGCCGACAGTTGTATACAATATCCGGGTCAACTTGTTATCCGCCCCGCTGGGTTGCAAAGTTTCCTAGGAGGTATGCATTAGGCTTAACAAGAAAATGGATTTTAAGAAATAATAAATGGGATGTAATTATAATAACTGGGCAATTACTATGCACCAAACACGTAATTAGTTTGAAAAATATATTATTTTTGGAATTTGGAAATTTTAATTTCATTACTTGTTGCGCGCGCAATATTTTGTTGGATTTTAACGTGATACAACTTTATTTTGAAATTATATTTAACCTGACTAGAAATTTCGGATCCCATCAAAATGTGGGAATTTTTTTTGAATTCTGTTTTGAGCGGTTGTTTGAAATTATTAATAGTTGTCCTAGCTAGAAGTTGGGTTGTACTTTTAACAAACCCATAAATAGGTTGTAGTAAATTCCATTAGAATTGAAAAATGGGTTGTACATTCTTACAAATCGCAAATGGGCTATATGTTCTCTGCCAAATCCGAGATGTGGGCCTACTAAGTTGACGCGTACCAAGGGCTTTGTCAACTTAGTCAATATAAACGATTCTAGCTGCAGTGATCGTACGATGTCCATCCAATGGCCGTAGTGCTTCTTTAACCTCTGGTCTTCTTGCTCCAGCCGCCCAAAGCAGCGCCGGTCGTGTCGCGTGCTCCTACATCCCGTGGCCGGCTGTGATGTCGTGGAGGCCTCACCGCCCTGTACTACTCCCACCGCTGGCCAGGCCATCCCTCTACTCACCCACACCCCCTGTTATTCTGCGGCGACGGCAGCCTCACACCGCAGCCGAACCAGTGAACCCTTGTACTCCTCTCCGCATGGGCTACTGCTGCTGCGTCTTCCCCGGCTCCGCGTCGTCCCCTTCCTAGGCCTCGCCATCGTCCAGACCACCGCCCTGGTGCTCTCGGCGCGGCGTGGTCAACGTGGTCAACGACCGACTTCCATCGGAAAAGTACTGTACGTGGAGAGGCTGACAGCTGGGTCTAGGCGGCCACAAAGAAGTTCCTCCTTATTACGCGCAAAATAATTATTCCTCCACCTGACAGCAGGGACCCACCGGACGGGCCACCTTATTTCGCGAAAAAAACGTTTCCCCCCTGACTGCTGGGACCCACCGGACGGGCCAGCATATTTCGCGAAAAAAAGTTCCCCGCGCTGTCAGCTCGGACCCACAGGAAGTGCCTCCTTATTACGCACAAAAAATGAATACTCCCCCTGCTAGCTGGGACCCACCATGATGGGAGGCTGACTTGTGGGCCTACTAAGTTGACTGGGACGGGGGCCTTTGTCAACTTTAGTCAATATGAACGATTCTAGCTCCAGTGACCGTACGATGGCCATCCAACGACCGTAGTGCTTCTTCAAGCTCTGGTGTTCTTGCTCCAGCCGCCCAAAGCAACACCGGTCGTGCCGCATGCTCCTGCCTCCCGTGGACGGCTGTGCTGCCGCGGAGGCCTCACCGCCCCCTACTATTCCCACCGCTGGCCAGGACCTGCCGCGACGGCAGCCTCACACCGCAGCCGAACCAGTGAACCCTCATACTCCTCTCCGTGTGGGCTTCCACTGCCGCGTCTTCGCCGGTTCCCCGTCGTCCCCTTCCTAGGCCTCGCCGTCCTCCACCGCCGTGGTGCCCTCGGTGCGGCGTGGTCAATGTGGTCAACGATCGACTTCCATCGGAAGAGTATTGTACGTGGAGAGGCTGACAGCTGGGTCCATGGCAGCCGCAAGGAAGTGCCTCCTTATTACGCGGAAAATAATTATTCCTCCACCTGACAGCAGGGACCCATCGGACGGGTCACCAGTATTTTGCGAAAAAAATGTTTTACCCTGACTGATGGGACCCACAGGACGGATCACCATATTTCGCGAAAAAACATTCCCCCCGCTGTCAGCTCGGACCCACCGGAAGTGCCTCCTTATTACGCACAAAAAAATGAATACCCCCTGCTAGCTGGGACCAACCTTGGTGGGAGGCTGACTTGTGGGCCTACTAAGTTGACTGGGACAGAGGCCTTTGTCAAATTTAGTCAATATATGAACGATTCTAGCTCCAGTGACCGTATGATGTCCATCCAACGGCCGTAGTGCTTCTTCAACCTCTGGTCTTCTTGCTCCAGCCGCCCAAAGCAGCGCCGGTCGTGCCGCCTGCTCCTGCCGCCCGTGGCCGGCTGTGATGCTGCGGAGGCCTCACAGCCCCCTACTACTCCCACCGCTGGCCAGGCCATCCCTCTACGCACCCACACCCGCTGTTATTCTGCGGTGACGGCAGCCTCAAACCGCAGCCGAACGAGTGAACCCTCATACTCCTCTACGCATGGGCATCCACTGCCGTGTCTGCCCCGGCTCCGCGTCGTCCCCTTCCTAGGCCTCACCGTCATCCACCGCCCTGGTGCTCTCGGCGCGGCGTGGTCAACATGGTCAAGGAATGGCTTCCATCGGACGTGGACTGTACATGGAGAGGCTGGCAGCTGGGTCCACAGCCGCAGCAAGGAAGTGCCTCCTTATTACGTGAAAAATAATTATTCCTCCACCTGACAGCGGGGACCCACCGGACAGGCCACCGTATTTAGCGAAAAAATGTTTCCCCCTGTCTGCTGGGACCCACCAATTACATCTTCGCACGCAAGGAAGTGCGTCCGAAAAAAAACGATTCGCCCCCCGGACTGCTGGGACCCACCAGCTACATCTTCGCACGCAAGGAAGTTCCTGACAGTCGGGACCCACCTGGTCGAAGCGTACGTAGCGTTGTCATTCCGGTCGCGAACGTGTACGTACATATATACTGGTGGAGGTAGAGGCGCGCACGTGTCGTAGGAGAGGCGTGCACGTAGCATGAACACGTTCGTATAGCGGCGAGGGTGCAAGAAAGAAAATACGGCCACGTACGTACATACGGGCAGGGTCTCTAACGCCTATCGCGCATATGTACATGGCTGGGTCGGAACGGAGAAACAGCGTCGTCGTTGTGTTCATGGGGAGCCAACCGGCTGGGTCAGAACGGAATGCGTGGTCGTGTTCATCGGGAGCACTTGGACAGAACAGGTGATGGAAACGAGGCCTGGCGTACCGCACAACATAAGAAACGGACCTCCTATGTTCGTAACGGGGTCCTGTTGATTGGGAGGGGTGTTGCGTACCGCAAAACGGAGGAAACGGACCTCCTACAGTCGAAACGGGGGTCCTGTTGATCGGGAGGGGTGTGGCGTACCACAAAACGGACGAAACGGACCTCCTACGGTCGAAACGGGGGTCCTGTTGATCAGGAGGGTGTGGCATACTGCAAAACGGACGAAACGGACTTGTGTTGGAGCGCTATGGTCGAAAC